>NC_088404.1:4240775-4420775 GCF_034236695.1 Oncorhynchus nerka
GGCCTATGTGAGGCGACCTAATCCCGAGTTTCGGCTCGATAGGTCCTTCGGTGCCCGAGTAAAACCCTAATTGGTGCTGAAAATCCAATTTTTTCCATGCCTTGCTATGGGGTCCTTGAATGAGCTATCGGACAGAAACGTTGGGGTCCGTCTCTATGGGCCGAGCCGGTTTCAATGCACCTAGTCTTGTTTCTCTGAGACTTTTCTAAATGTCGTCATTTTCGTAATGGTCAAAATGAATTGAAGTCATTGCAAATGTACGAGGCTGTTTCTCGGTTCGAGAACCTTCTAGAGCCACCTAACTCACCACGCACTATCGACCTGAGGTCAAGGACAGGTTTCTAAAGTTTCGGAACTCTAGGTCTGACGGTTCTTTTTTAGCTCGAACAAAGCTAACTATTGGAGGCACTGGCTGTCTCTACATACCCCAATACGTCCCTCCTTCCAAGTTGTGTGTCTGTGTGATTTAGTTTTCCTTTGAAATGTTATCGGAAAAATGACTGATTTACAGTTCATGGGGGTTGCCTAATCACACATATGAAGTTTTGGACAGATCTGACTTTTTTAACCCCTCGAAACAGCCCCTGAGACACCAATTATGGCACTTCCGGTTGGCACAGGAAGCTATAAGTCAACACATATCCTCACTGGGGTATGCTTTTACAGAATCCTGAGTTTTAAGTCCTTACGTTAAGAACTGACTGATTTACACAGGGTTGAATGCACTATGTCTATCAAACTGCAGGCAGGGTATGGATAAACACTTTTAGGGTGATTTTAACCACTTCCGGTTGGTCCAGGAAGCTTAGAATCAACACAGGTAGACCTTTTTACCTTTGAAGGTTATGTACATCAAAACACCTTTTTGGTCAATTTAACCACTTCCGGTTGCTCCAGGAAGCTTAGAATCGACACAGGTAGACCTCATAGTTGTCTGATGCACTGTCATAGAAGACAGGTTCATAAGGCATTCATAACCCACATAGGCTTCAGGTTGAATTTAGAGGTGCAGGCAATGTATTCCTATGGGGAGAGAAGTCAATGCAAACTGTTTGATGTAAACACCTTCTTTTACCTGGTAAGGGTTAATGCCACACAGTCAAGGTTAGGCTTGCACGGATCTGGAGGACCTCAGGTATGTTCCTGAGGTCGAATTGTGCTTCTCACCTTAACGGTTCTCTCACTGTCACCCAAAAGCAAATGACATTGAGGGCCAGCCTTCATTTTGGGCCTACTTTTCTAATGGTCGCTGTGCTTAGACCGAGCGAGCTACGGTCAAGCGGGGCATCTTGTTGAACTTCGGCACGGCCTAGAGAATATGGAAATGCCATTGTAGGCTTTGTGTGTCTTTAAGCACCGCACTTTGTCACTCCATCCTTGCTGTGTGTGTGTTTCTGTGTGTGTGTGTGTGAGAGAGAGCTTTTCTTTGACATCTGTTGGGAGAAATGACTGACTTACAGTTTATGGGGGTTGCCTAATCACACATATGAAGTTTTGAAAAGATATGACCTTTTTAACCCTTGGAAACTGCCACTGTGACACCATTTAAGGCACTTCCGGTTGGCACAGGAAGCTATAAATAAACTCATATCATGATTGGGGTATGCCTTTACAGAATCCTGAGTTTTAAGTCTTTACGTTAAGAACTGAGTTATTTACAGAGGGTTTAGTGAGTGTGTGTTATTTCAAAAAATCATAGAAAACCACAGAAATCTAGCAGAGCTCCGCAGCACACTTTAAAAAGATTCGTAAGAACACCCTGCAACTGGATCTGTAACCGTTGAAAAAAAAAAAACCTATCCGTGAACATCACCAATCTGTCGTTGTACGATTTCTTTAAATGACGATAGATAAATGGCTGGTTCTTTTTTATTGACACCGAGGCTCCTTGACTTTGACGTGAAGTGGAAAAATAATTTCTCTATTTTCATTTTGACCTTTAATCCCAGAGAAATGGCCATAACTCAAAACCGTTGAGGCCTAGACGCCATCTTGTTCGGGGCCAACTGCCCATTATGCCAAACCTACGCTCACCGAAGTTTCGGCTTCAAATATTTTCAGTTTTCGAGATAAGGCCCCGTCGTGAATCGTGATGTTTTGTCCAATAGCAATATGATTGCTTATGCCCTCTTGTGGGAATTTCCGGGACAGCTGAAAAAGGACCAAAATCTTATTATTTTTGTAAAACGGAAACCGAATGTCCGACAAAGTTCATTTGATGACTTCCTGGTAGGTCCGGCCTTGCCGCTGGCCCGACGCCGTCCGCGAATTTTAGAAAAGATTTCGGACGTCTAGTAAGGACCGTACATTTGCAATATGGACTTTCTCACTAACCATACAGCAACTGCCGAAATCTTCCTTAAGGAATGTAAGGTACCGATGTAATTTACAAATAAGCCCCACTTGGAGTCGTTTTGCATTAAAATGGCGGTTTCAATGGTGATAAAATGCGTGGAGGAAGTTGTTGTTAGCGTCAAAATGCGGAGAATAAACGTATAGGAAGGATTGCAGACATGGTGAAGGTGGTTGGAAGAAGAGCAAATTGTAGTGTATGGGTGTTTTCAATTTCTAAGGGTAGGATACAGATGGCCGAGCAGGGAGGAATTGTGCGTTCTGTGCATGGCTGGAGCTTTTATCGCATGCTCGGGAAAAGTGAGGGATTTAGTATGTGTGGTACTGTTGGCTTGCTGATTTAGAGGGTGGCATGGTGAATGTTAACGAAATGTACATTTCTTTTCCAGAAAAAAGGGGTTACATTTTCAATGTTTTTTCCAGTTCAGTTTCAAATTGGGTATGCAGAAGGATGGAAATGTTTTTGAAAATGTATTTAAGCTGTTTCTAAAGAAAAAGAGTGAAACATTATAATGGTAATAAATGCCCTGATCCCAAAGAATTTCCCGTGAAGACTGATCAACTTCACTAGAAATTGTTGGAACAGGGGGATCTAATTATAAAATGATTGAGACAACACCAGTCTCTATTCAAAGTGTACCATTACTTTGAAATTCCATTATTTCCTTGGGAAAAGATGAAGAGTTGTAATCTTGAATTGACTAGTTATTCAAATAGGTTTATTTTTATTTAACATGGGGTTATAGGAGAAAATATCAGTTCCCTGGGGTTATGGTCTTTGGCTAAATACAAAATGTGCTTTGTTCATTCTACATATAAAATGGAAATATATGTAAACAAGGAATAAACAGAAAGCTCATGACAGAAAACAGAGGCAAAAGGGTGCATGGTAAAATAGATATTACTGGTACTAAAAGTTTTTAGTATAATGTTCATTATTAAAGGGATGATGTATTAAACTGAGTAGATCAAATTTGAGTTAAAGACTGTTATCCTGAATATTGGATTGACAATTTATAAACAACATTTAGTTATGTTTTGAATATAGGACTGTTTAAATTTACTAGGCTTAGGAAAAACTCTGGAAACTAATCCTGAGACAGGTTGATTGACAGAACTTGCAGAATATTAGATTAAAGGTTTTTTAAATTTTATTTGACAATATCATTGTAATTGGAGTGATACATTGGAATGACATAAGTAATTGAATAAAAAGTATAGTCTGTTGTGTGATAACACCCAAGGATGAAGAAGACATTACAAATAGTGGTAATTTATTGCAAATATGCAGTTATTATAATTTACTTTACTATTTTTCTTGTTTGGTCAATTTATTTTGTTTTGAGGAAAATCTGAGGTGAGACTGATATAAATGGACTAAAAATGATTTGAGAATATTTAAGTATGTATCAAACTATGGAAGGAAATTAGGAGTTGTGACTTATGTGTTATGGGTTAGAAAAACGGTAACTACATTGGGGCTCATATGAAGGTTATGGTAACAAGGGGGGTGTTATTTCTAGAAACAATGTATATTGATAGACAAGATAATTCACAGAAAAGGAAGGACAGTTGGTCTTGTAAAAATATAGGGACAATTCTAAGTAGTGGCATTTTGAAGAAGCTTAGGACTTAGTTTTGTTAGGATTGGATATTCTTTCAACTGGAAGACACTTGACTGATTACAAGTTATTCTTACAGCAGTTGCTGTAGGGACCATAATTTGCTATCATTATGAATATTTTTGTGGCAAGAGGCCAGGTATTTGAGACAGAATGTTTACATAACAGAATGTTTACATAGGGCTGTTATTTAAAAATTAAAATTTAGTGATCCTGCTATAAGGAGAAAGTCTGTTGTCAGGAAATAACCCATGTGTTAGTTGTGTATGTCCTCAGGAAAAGACAGCACATAAGACGCCAGATGGAAGGGCATGGGCTGAATTCTGGAGACTGAGTGTACGTCAAGATACACCGGGCTGGGGACATACTTACAGCACCTGCAGTGGTAAAGATCGTCATGTCTCTCTTTGATGGGTGCATAAATTTCACAAGAAGTAAGGTCCAGCTGAATAATGGGTGAGCTTGAAAATACCATGACAGAGGACGTGAAACAAAACAAGAGAGAGAGAGAGAGAGAGAGAGAGAGAGACTAGATTCCAGTTTCTGTATGGAAGAAGAAACCTCTACCGGAGGAGCCACTCTGTGGATGGACACATCATATAACAAAGGGAGAAGTTATTTGGGACCCCAAAGGATGTGACCTGAGATTAACCAAATATGTGGAAGGCTGGGAGATTATCATGAACAAGATAACACCAGCAGAAGGTGAAGAATTTGTAGTTGAAATAACAAGAACAGGACTGAGTGAAGGAAACAGTTACAAATATGTTAAATTGGGTCCTACGCCAGCACCTGAACAAAAACAGCTGGTGACAACCAAAGCAATGGCAACAACGGTGGCGGCTGCCAGACGACCACAGTAACTACCACTAAGATGACATCAACTGCTCTTACCAAGCAGACCACGGTAATCACAAAGACACCTGACACATCAGAATCAAAAGGGTTCTTTAATGAGATTTTGATTTTTTTACAAACTCTAATGACCTACCTCAAGACGAGAACATTGCAAAGATGACAGACATAGACATATCGGCCTCAGAACCACTCAAGGACTTCACACAGGAAGAAGAGGTGAAAAAACAAATGGTACAAATGGGCGAAGTATACGGCAAACAAACACAGAATGGACAATTGTATATTATGTAGTAAATCACCTTTGTCGGATCCCATAATAGTTCCTGAACCAGCATCATTTAAAAGACTGTGCAAATTGGAAAAATGATCATTGTACCAACAGAAAGTATTCTATTCCCTTGTGTGACATAGAATGTAGGATTGCCCAAGGGAGCACTAGAGGAAGAACCATGTTGAACGTGACTGGGTTGGGAGACAAGGATTGTGCTGCCTATAACATTAAAACTGACTTAAATGGACCTCAATTAGACAGAAGTACTGTGATTAAAGGAAAATATGAATGTTTTTACAGTCACAACACCGAAGGGATTAATGTAGGAAACACCACTGTAGAATGTGATACTATTTGGGTACTAGAGACTGCAGGGGTTAGTAGAGATAAAGGGTCGATAACGAATAGTTTCTGGATGTGTGGTAAAAACAAACTGTTGAATGTACTGCCAGATGGATGGATAGTTTTTTTGTGCCTTAGTTAGAGCAATTCAACAGGTAACCATTATTAAATCACCACATGATGACTATGTTAACTCTATAGTTAAGAGGGCGTATGAGAAAGACACTGAGGTATACCTTGATGTAATTGGACAGCCTAGAGGAGTATCTTGGGAGTTCAAGGCAAGAGATGAAGTTAAATCTGGATTTGAATCTATATTTTTGTGGATAACACCAAATAAGAACTTAGAGTGGATTAATTATATATACTATAACCAACAGAGATTCATTAACTATACTGACTCGGCTCTAACGGTGTTGGGGGAACAGGTACAGGCTACCAGTAAAATGTCTTGGCAAAATAGACAGGCTCTCAATTGGCTTTTGGCAGAGAAGGGTGGAGTTTGTGTTATGTTCGGGGATGATTGTTGCACCTTTATTCCTAATAACGCTGCGCCTAATGGATCCTTTGCAATCGCTATGGCTAAACTTAAAGGGTTACGAGCAGAGGTTAAGGCAAATGCTGGGTTGACTCTCATGTTTGGGATTGGTTGATTTAGCATTGGGGAAATGGGAGCTATGTTTGCTAGGATGGCCATTATGCTGGGCGGGGTTATTGGCTCTGGGTATTGTATTTTGTTGTGTTTTACCCTGGGTGAAATCACTTGTGATCCAGACAACGGTTAAACAGATGTCCATGAGTAGAGCTGACCTCCGGTGATAGTTAATCCTGTGCCGGGTAGTCCAGGCCATTATACTGATGTAAATGGACAGTTATGCAATGCGGTTGGTGGACCCCTTGACTGCCCCTTTGGTAATCCAAACTGCCTGTATGGAGTGGTCCCTGGAGGTGGTTACGCTTGCCATGGTTTTCATAGGGATGATTTACCTATATATACTGCCATTCCGAATTTATAAGAAAGTCTACTGATACATATCTACAAAAAGGGTATTTTCGTTAGTAAATACAGGGGTACTATGTATGGTTTTAATATATCTATTTTTGCTTATGGCCTTGTGTTTGTGTATGTTTTGTTAAATGTTTTTGATAGGTATATCAATGAATATATCTGGTTTCTTTTAATTGAAAGTTGGTTTTGCCTTCTAAAGATTAGGTTAATTTCAAAACATGAAGGTAACAGTGGGATATCCCGGTTACAAGTGTCTATGGACCATGTCCTTAATCTTCTAACAGAGGTTGGTATCATGTTTGTTGGAGAGGTGTCTGAGAGGGAGGATCATGTTGACAGCTTAAATTTAGAATGATGTTGTGTCAATTTTATTTTGAATTATTTTTTCTTTTCACATAACTGAGATAGCCTTGCATAAGACTATGTACTTACGTGCTCATGCTTCAACAAAATGTAATGTATTATTTTTATTGTTTCTATACTTAACTGGATCTTTTACTCTTATGAAATACTAGAGATGTTTGGTCTAGTTGGTATTATATATTTTACTCTGTTTTTATATTTTATTGTCTATCACAGGTATTCTCATTCACCGTCCTAGGGTTATATTTGTATTATTATGGGGCTATTTAGCCCCAGAGGGGGGATTTGTGGGTGCAAATATAACACATAGACAAATGCATAAGATGTATAGAATAGCTGAACACTAAAAACAGACTACATGAAGGAAGGTGACATAGCTGCCAGGATAGCTGGACATACCAAGGCCAGAGGGATATACAAAGGAGGGGTCAGTCAAATGACTAACTGATGACCAATTGACATAGTTCGCATATGTTTGAGCTAAGTGCAGAGCCAAAACATAGGGCTGTAAAATAGAGGAATGTATAGTATTTTTAGTATAGCTGGACACGCTAGAAACTGAGGAGACACATAGTCTGCTGATCCTAGATAATACACAAACAAAAGAATGCATTTAGCTAAGTGCAGGAACAGCAAGGGTCTTGTCATCATTATAATCTGACGGAAAGCAGGTATGGGCGTTATTGAGCTGAACAAGCAGGATGCACGGATTGGAATGTAAACTCATTTTGCATGTGGGATGGGCTCATATGCAATATGTGGATAAATACTGGAGCCAGGGCTCTGGAAAAGGTGTGTGCTCCGCGGAGCACTCCGGCTTGCTATACTCTTGTATTAAAAGTCTATAATTGAATTCAAAGTTCTTCATTGTGTCATATTTGAACCGATTTTCTACTACACTCACAGATAATATCTTTGCAGTTCTGGAAACGTCAGAGTGTTTTCTTTCCAAAGCTGCCAATTATATGCATAGTCGAGCATCTTTTCGTGACAAAATATTGCGCTTAAAACGGGCACGTTTTTTTATCCAATAATGACATAGCGCCCCCATAGGTTGAAGAGGCACTATATCTATCAAACTGCAGGCAGGGTATGGATATACACTTTTAGGGTGATTTTAACCACTTCCGGTTGGTACAGGAAGCTTAGAATCAACACAGGTAGACCTCGTAGTGGCCTGATGGACTCTCACCGAAGACAGGTTAATACGACATTCATAACCCACATAGGCTTCAGGTTGAATTTACGGGTGCAGGCAATGTTATGGGGAGAGAAGTCAATGCAAACTGTTTGATGTAAACACCTTCTTTTAACTGTTAAGGGTTATAGCCACACAGTCAAGGTTAGGCTTGCACGGATCAGGAGGATGTTAGGAACGTACCTGAGGTCCAATTGTGCTTCTCACCCTAACAGTTCTCTCACTGTCACCCAAAAGCAAATGACGTTGTGGGGCAGGCTTAATTTTGGGCCTACTATTCTAATGGTCGCTGCGCTTAGACCGAGCGAGCTGCGGTCAAGCGGGATATCTCGTTGAACTAGGCACGGCCTAGGGATTATGGTAATGCCATTGCCTGTTCTCTGTGTCTTTAAGCACCACACTTTGTCACTCCATCCTTCCTGTGTGTGTGTGAGGGAGCTTTTCTTTGACATCTGTTGGGAGAAATGACTGATTTACAGTTCAGGAGGGTTACCTAGTCACACGTATGAAGTTTTAAATATATGTGACTTTTTTAACCCTTCAAAACAGACAGTGTGACCCAATTAAAGGAACTTCCGGTTGGCACAGGAAGCTTTAAGTAAACACATGTCTTGATTGAGATAGCCACTTACAGAATCCTGAGTTTTATGTCTTTAAGTTAAGAATTGACTGATGTACACAGGTTTGAATACAGTGATTTTCATGATGACAGGTTATGTGTTTCAAAACACTTTTAGGTGATTTTAACCACTTCCGGTTGCTTCAGGAAGCTTAGAATTGACACAGGTAGACCTCATAGTGGTCTGATGCACTGTCATAGAAGACAGGTTCATAAGGCATTCATAACCCACATAGGCTTCAGGTTGAATTTAGAGGAGCAGACAATGTATTCCTATGGGGAGAGAAGTCAATGCAAACTCTTTGAAGTAAACACCTTCTTTTAACTATTAAGGGTTAATGCCACACGGTCAAGGTTAGGCTTGCACGGATCGGGGGACCTTAGGAACGTACCTGAGGTCGAATTGTGCTTCTCACGGTTCTCTCACTGTCACCCAAAAGCAAATGACATTTAGGGCCAGGCTTCATTTTGGGCCTACTTTTTTTCACGGTTGCTGCACTCAGAGCGAGCTACGGTCAAGCGGGGCGTCTCGTTGAACTCGGCACAGTCTGGAGTCTATGGTGATGCCATTTTTTGTGTTGATTTCAGACTGACATTTTGGTGATGGTCCCTCTCCGTTTAAACATATTGCAAATGTACAAAAGTCAACTAGCAAGTCAGTGTCCATCAGAGCGAGCTACGGTCAAGCGGGGCATCTCGTTGAACTCAGCACGGCCTAGAGAATATGGAAATGCCATTGCAGGCTCTGTGTGTCTTTAAGCACCGCACTTTGTCAATCCATCCTTGCTGTGTGTGTGTGTCTATGTGTGTGTGTGATAGAGAGCTTTTCTTTGACATCTGTTGGGAGATAAAACTGACTTAGAGTTCATGGGGGTTGCCTAATCACACATATGAAGTTTTGAAAAGATCTGAACTTTTTAACCCTTAGAAACAGCCACTATGACACCATTTAAAGCACTTGCATGGTTGGCACAGGAAGCTATAAATAAACTCATATCCTGATTGGGGTATGCCTTTACATAATCCTGAGTTTTAAGTCTTTACGTGAAGAACTGAGTTATTTACAGAGGGTTTAGTGAGTGTGTGTTATTTCAGAAAATCATAGAAAATCACAGAAATCTCGCAGAGCTCCGCAGCACACTTTAATAAGATTCGTATGAGCACCCTGCAACTGGATCTGTAACTGTTAAAAAAAAAAAACTATTTTTGAACATCACCAATTTGTCGTATGATTTCTCTTAAATGACGATAGATAAATGGCTGGTTCTTTTTTTATTGACACCGGAGGCTCATTGACTTTGACGTGAAGCGGAAAAATTATTTCTCTATTTTCTTTTTGGACCTTTAATCCCAGAGAAATGGCCATAACTCAAAAACCGTTGAGGCCTAGATGCCATCTTGTTGGGCCAACTGCCCATTATGCCAAACCTATGCTCACCAAGTTTCGGCTTCAAATATTTTCAGTTTTGGAGATAAGGCCACGTCGTGATTCATGATGTTTTGTACAATTGCAATATGATTGCTTATGCCCTCTTGTGGATTTTCCGGGACAGCGGAAAAATGACCAAAATTTGATTATTTTATAAAACGGAAACCGGATGTCCGAGAAAGTTCATTTGATGACTTCCCGGTAGGTCCGGCCATGCCGCTCGGCCCGACGCCGTCCGCGAATTTTTGAAACGTTTTCGGACGTCTAGTAAGGGACCGTACATTTGCAATATGGACTTTCTCACTAACCATACGGCAAATGTCAAAATGTTCCCTTAAGGTATGGAATGGACTCATATGCTGTGTGTATAAATACAGAGCCAGTGCTCTGGGAAAGTGTGTGTTCCGCGGACCATCTAGGCTTCTAATATGTTTGTATTAAAAGCCTATATTGAATTTACAAGTTCTTGTAAGTGTTATAGTTTGTAATGATTCTCCACGACACTAGTCACACATTGACGCACTTGACAATATGAAATAAAACAAGAAAGATAATGACTTCATGCTTCTTCATCAGTTTAATAGGTTTGCATAATGTCTATGATAGTGTAGAGAGAAAGGACATGCTGTTCGTGAAAGTAGCCTATATGATAATGAGACAGACCCTATTGGTTCCCTTTAGATAAAACTATTTCATATTCCATGCAGTTAAGGTAAATAAGAACATT
This sequence comes from Oncorhynchus nerka, assembly GCF_034236695.1. Lineage (NCBI taxonomy): Eukaryota > Metazoa > Chordata > Actinopteri > Salmoniformes > Salmonidae > Oncorhynchus > Oncorhynchus nerka. The sequence continues at coordinate 4,251,566 of NC_088404.1, forward strand.
TTAAAAGACTTAATTCGTCAAGGCCTAATCTAAGTGGTTCTTCTTGTCACACTCAGAGTCATGGCAGCCACACTTATCAATGTAAATGTAGGACTGCATGATCTTCTTCCCATCAGGGCAGACCATCTCCACCTTCCTCTCACTGGTAGACATCTCTCGACAGCAGGAGCAGGAGTGCATCAGGGTGTTTTTCTCTACAGAGTATCTAGCAAACAGGACACACAAACAACACTGTTAGAAACAGTATCACATTTATTCTGCTATAGGTCAACTCCCATTGAGTTCTCACCCTTCATTTCAATTCCCCACTTACAAATTTCTAAAAGACCCAAATGCATGTTGCGTTTGTTTCTGTTTGCTTTTTCGGCGTGTGTGTGTGTGTTCTTATTTAGAGTTTGTACTCACATAGAAGATGTTCGACAGGATCCCCGCAGGCTGAGATTTCCACCGGCACAGAGGACCTGCAGTTATTCACCTCTAGGTAGGTGGTGGTGTTCTTCACATCACAGTGACTGATTAAAGTGCCTGTGGAGGTAGACAGAGGTGAGTTTCCCCCTTACTATGTAAAGATGGACTTGAGCTACTTGAAAAAGTATATCACATCATATCTGTATTCAGTTTCATGTACAGTAACTCAACATTGATTTATTGTGTCATAAGATTTTAGGTTCATAAGAGGTTATGTTCATAAGAGGTCAGGTTCATAAGAGGTTATGTTCATAAGAGGTTATGTTCATAAGAGGTCATGTTCAGAAGTGGTCATGTTCATAAGAGGTCATGTTCATAAGAGGTCAGGTTCATAAGAGGTTATGTTCATAAGAGGTCATGTTCATAAGAGGTCAGATTCATAAGCCTTGGTTTCAAGTTTGTTTTACTTACTGCTTTAGCACACTCTGCCAACCAAGATGTCTTAGCCGTGTCTGAATACTGGCTTAGGAAAACCACCAAAACCCTGAAATATCCATTGCTAACTATAACGTTTTCACCAAGATAGAACTGCCAAAGGGGACGGTGTTGCAATCTACTGCAAAGATAGAAAGTAATACAGAACTCTGCAGGCTAAGTCTGTACCCAAACAATTTGAGCTTCTACTTCTAAAATGTACCTTTCCAGAAACAAGTCTCTCACTGTTGCCGCTTGCTTATAGACCTCCCTCTGCCCCCAGCTGTGCCCTCGATACTATATGTGAACTGATTGCCCTCCCCATCTATCTTCTGAGCTCGTGCTACTAGGTGACCTAAAATGGGATAGTTATGCATTAGGGGGCGCTATAAAAATTTTGGGATGAAAAACGTTCCCGTTTTAAACAATATATTTTGTCACGAAAAGATGTTCGACTATGCATATAATTGACAGCTTTGGATTGAAAACACTCTGACGTTTCCAAAACTGCAAGGATATTGTCTGTGAGTGCCACAGAACTGATGTTACAGCCGTAACCCAGATAGAAATCCAACCAGGAAGTGCCGCAGTTTTTGAAACCGCCTCATGCTAATGATTCCTTATATGGCTGTGAATGAGCTACGAATGAGCTTACGTTTTCCACGTATTCCCCGAGGTGTCAACAGCATTGTGACGTCTGTTTACGCATTTCCATTGTAGAATAGCCGTAAGGGACCATATATTGCAAGTTGTCACATGGTGTCTCCCGCAGAAAATCTTGCGTAAAATACTGAGGTAGCCATTTTTCCAATCGATTCTATGAGAAAACAATTGCCTCGACGGATATATTATCGAATTTATATGTTAGAAACACCTTGAGGATGGATCCTAAACAACGTTTGCCATGTTTCTGTCGATATTATGGAGCAAATTTTGAAAAAAGTTTGGCGTTATAGTTGTAGCATTTTCCGGTCAATTTCTCAGCCAAGCATGATGAACAAACGGGAGCTATTTCGCCTACAAAAATAATATTTTTGAAAAAAGGAACATTTGCTATCTAACTGGGAGTCTCCTGAGTGAAAGCATCTGAAGTTCTTCAAAGGTAAATTATTTTATTTGGTTGCTTTTCTTATTTTCGTGAAAATGTTGCCTGCTGCCAGCAGAGCCTAGCATAGCAATATGCCATGATAAACTTACACAAATGCTTGTCTAGCGTTGGCTGTAACGCATATTTTGAAAATCTGAGAAGACAGTGTTGTTAACAAAAGGCTAAGCTTGTGTTTGAATATATGTATTTCATTTAATTTGCGATTTTCATGAATAGGAAAAGTTTCTAGGGGTATTTATGTCCGCTGCGTTATGCTAATTTGTTTGAGGCTATGACTACGATCCCGGATCCGGATTGCTCGCCGCAAGAGGTTCTGTCAGAAGAAATGGTTCAACAGCTCACTTCACATTAAGCTCAATTTGAGCTTCTATTTCTAAACATTCATCTTTCCAGAAACAAGTCTCTCACTGTTGCCGCTTGTTATTAGACCTCCCTCTGCCCCCAGCTGTGCCCTCGATACCATATGTGAATTGATTGCCCCCCATCTATCTTCTGTGCTCGTGCCACGAGGTGACCTAAACTGGGACATGCTTAACACCCATCCTACAAACTAAGCTTGATGCCCTCAATCTCACACAAATGATGTGTGAACCTACCAGCTACAACCCCAAATCAGTAAACACGGGCACCCTCATAGATGTCATCCTAACTAATTCGCCCTCCAAATACACCTCTGCTGTTTTCAATCAAGATCTCAGCGATCACTGCCTCATTGCCTGCATCTGTAATGGGTCTGCGACCAAACGACCAACCCTCATCACTGTCAAACGCTCCCTGAAACACTTCTGCGAGCAGGCCTTTCTAATCAACCTGGCCGGGGTATCCTGGAATGACATTAACCTCATCCCGTCAGTAGATGATGCCTGGCTATTCTTTAAAAGTGCCTTCCTCACCAGCTTAAATAAGCATGCCCTCTCAAAAATGTAGAACTAGGAATAGATATAGTCCTTGGTTCACTCCAGACCTGTCTGCCCTTGACCAACACAAAAACATCCTGTGGTGTTCTGCATTAGCATCAAATAGCCCCCGTGATATGCAACTTTTCAGGGAAGTTAGAACAAATATACACAGGCAGTTAGAAAAGCTAAGGCAAGCTTTTTCAAACAGAAATTTGCATCCTGTAGTACTAACTCAAAAAGTTCTGGGACACTGTAAAGTCCATGGAGAATAAGAGCACCTGCTCCCAGCTGCCCACTGCTCTGAGGCTAGGAAACATTGTCACCACTGATAAATCCGCTATAATTGAGAATTTCAATAAGCCTTTCTCTATGGCTAGCCATGCTTTCCACATCGCTACCCCTACCCCGGTCAACTGCCCGGCACCCTCCACAGCAACCTGCCAAAGCCCTCACCATTTCTCCTTTACCCAAATCCAGATAGCCGATGTTCTGAAAGAGCTGCAAAATCTGGACCCCTACAAATCAGCCGGGCTAGACAATCTGGACCCTCTCTTTCTAAACTTATCTGCCGAAATTGTTGCAACCCTATTACAAGCCTGTTCAACCTCTCTTTCGTATCGTCTGAGATTCCCAAAGATTGAAAGCTGCCGCGGTCATCCCCTCTTCAAAGGAGGTGACACTCTAGACCCAAACTGCTACAGACCTATATCTATCCTACCCTGTCTTTCTAAGGTCTTCGAAAGCCAAGTTAACAAACAGATTACTCACCATTTCGAATCCCACCATACCTTCTCCGCTATGCAATCTGGTTTCAGAGCTGGGTGCATCTCAGCCACACTCAACGTTCTAAACGACATAATAACCGCCATCGATAAGAGACATTACTCTGCAGCCATATTCATCGACCTGGCCAAGGCTTTCGACTCTGTCAATCACAACATTCTTATTGGCAGACTCGACAGCCTTGGATTCTCAAATGATTGCCTCGCCTGGTTTACCAACTACTTCTCTGATAGAGTTCAGTTTGTCAAATCGGAGGGCCTGTTGTCTGGACCTCGGACAGTCTCTAAGGGTGTGCCACAGGGTTCAATTCTCGGGACGACTTTTCTGTATACATCAATGATGTTGCTCTTGCTGCTGGTGATTCTCTGATCCACCTCTATGCAGACGACACCATTCTGTATACTTCTGGCCCCTCCTTGGACACTGTGTTAACTAACCTCCAGACGAGCTTCAATGCCATACAACTCTCCTTCCGTGGCCTCCAACTGCTCTTAAAAGCAAGTCAAACTAAATGCATGCTCTTCAACTGATCGCTACCTGCACCTACCCGCCTGTCCAACATCACTACTCTGGACGGCTCTGACTTAGAATACGTGGACAACTACAAATACCTGGGTGTCTGGTTAGACTGTAAACTCTCCTTCCAGAACACATTAAGCATCTCCAATCCAAAATTACATCTAGAATCGGCTTCCTTTTTCGCAACAAAGCATCCTTCACTAATGCTGCCAAACATACCCTCATAAAACTGACCATCCTACCGATCCTCGACTTCGGTGATGTCATCTAAAAAATAGCCTCTAACACTCGACTCAACAAACTGGATGCAGTCTATCACAGTGCCATCTGTTTTGTCACCAAAGCCCCATACACTACCCACCATTGTGACCTGTATGCTCTCGTTGGTTGGCCCTCGCTTCATACTCGTCGCCAAACCCACTGGCTACAGGTTATCTACAAGTCTCTGCTAGGTAAAGCCCCGCCTTATCTCAGCTCACTGGTCACCATAGCAGCACCCACTCGTAGCACGCGCTCCAGCAGGTATATCTCTCTGGTCACCCACAAAGCCAATTCCTCCTTTGGTCGTCTTTCCTTCCAGTTCTCTGCTGCCCATGACTGGAACGAATTGCAAAACTCTCTGAAGCTGGAGACTCACATCTCCCTCACTAGCTTTAAGCACCAGCTGTCAGAACATTTTACAGATCACTGCACCTGTACTTAGCCTATCTGTAAACAGCCCATCTATCTACCTACCTCATCCCCATACTGGTATTTATTTATTTATTTTGCTCCTTTGCACCCCAGTATCTCTACCTACACATTCATCTTCTGCCGATCTACCATTCCAGTGTTTAATTGCTATATTGTAATTACTTCGCCACCATGGCCTATTTATTTCCTTAACTTACCTCATTTGGACTCACTGTATATAGACTTTTTTTGTTTTCTTTTGTTCTACTGTATTATTGACTGTATGTTTTGTTTATTCCATATGTAACTCTGTGTTGTTGTATGTGTCGAATTGCTATGCTTTATCTTGGCCAGGTCGCAGTTGCAAATGAGAACTTGTTCTCAACTAGCCTACCTATTTAAATAAAGGTCAAGTAAGAAAAAAATAAAAATAAGAGGTCAGGTTCATAAGAGGTCAAGTTCATTAAAGGTCAGGTTCATAAGAGGTTATGTTCATAAGTGGTCACGTTCATAAGAGGTCAGGTTCAGAAGAGGTCAGGTTAAAGAGGTTATGCTCATAAGAGGTCAGGTTCATAAGAGGTCATGTTCATAAGAGGTCATGTTCATAAGAGGTCAGGTTCATAAGAGGTCGGGTTCATAAGAGGTCGGGTTCATAAGAGGTCAAGTTCATAAGAGGTCGGGTTCATAAGAGGTCAGGTTCATAAGAAGTTATGTTCATAAGAGGTCAGGTTCATAAGAGGTCATGTTCATAAGAAGTTATGTTCATAAGAGGTCAGGTTAAAGAGGTTATGCTCATAAGAGGTCAGGTTCATAAGAGGTCAGGTTCATAAGAAGTTATGTTCATAAGAGGTCAAGATATGGAATGACCTTGGTCGTTACCCCCTTGCCTTGTTTTCTTTTTTTCATTCAACTTTTTCACTCCGGAAGCTTTATCTGGACATGGTTCGTCAGGACCTCCAACAGCCGAAGATAAGTAGTAACATTAACATGATGCCTTCTAATTGCAGTCGCTGTGCTCATAATATACAGGAGAACGATCGCCTGGTGAGGATGTGCTGCAAGCCCAGCTTCAGATGCAATTGTTAGGCAAGGGTAAGTTCATTGTAGGAAAGGATGTAACAGTGTTTGTGACACCAGTAAGTACAGATAGTAACGTTAGTATAAATCCCTCGCACGGTCCCCGCAGCCGGACTTTCCCATGGCTTCTGGAGGCAAATGCTGTAGGAATGCGCAACCGGTGTCGCTCATTCAGCCGACAGAAACTTTCAACCGGTTTTCCCCATTAAGCAAGGGGTCGGAGTCTGAGGCCGAGCATCTCTTGTCTCTACTCCTCCCGTTACGGGTCTGAGACACCGAAGCCTCCCACCATTAGCTCTGACAAATTGAAAACCCTAGTCATTGGAGACTCCTTTACCCGCACGCAGTATTAGACTTAAAACGAATCATCCAGCGATCATACACTGTGTCCCAGGGGCAGGGCTACCGACGTGAAGGCTAATCTGAAGATGGTGCTGGCTAAAGCTAAAACTGGCGTGTGTAGTGAATATAGAGATATTGTTATCCACCTCGGTACCAACAATGTTAGGATGAAAAAGTCAGAGGTCACCAAGAGCAACATAGCTTCAGCGTGTAAATCAGCTAGAAAGATGTGTCGGCATCGAGTAATTGTCTCTGGTCCCCTCCCAGTTAGGGAGTGATGAGCTCTACAGCAGTCTCACAACTCAATCGCTGGTTGAAAACTGTATTCTGCCCCTCCCAAAAGATAGAATTTGTAGATACTGGCCCTCTTTCTGGGACTCACCCACAAACAGGACCAGGCCTGGCCTGCTGAGGAGTGACAGACTCCATCCTAGCTGGAGGGGTGCTCTCATCTTATCTTCCAACATAGACAGGGCTCTAACTCCTCTAGCTCCACAATGAAATAGGGTGTAGGCCAGGCAGCAGGCTGTTAGCCAGCCTGCCAGCTTAGTGGAGTCTGCCACTAGCACAGTCAGTGTAGTCAGCTCAGCTATCCCCATTGAGACCGTGTCTGTGCCTCAATCTAGGTTGAGCAAAACTAAACATGGCTGTGTTCGCCTTAGCAATCTCATTAGAATAAAGACTCTTCCATTCAAGACAGCAGCATACCACCCTGCATACCACTCCTGGCTTGCTTCTGAAACTAAGCAGGGTTGGTCCTGGTCAGTTCCTGGATGGGACACCAGATGCTGCTGGAAGTGGTGTTGGAGGGCCAGTAGGAGGCACTCTTTCCTCTGGTTTACAAAAAATTGTGTTTTCATCTTTTGAGCGTCTAGTCATGAAATCTATGCAGCCTACTCAATCACTTTTATAGCTACTGTTTACAGACCTCCTGGGCCATATACAGCGTTCCTCACCAAGTTCCTGAATTCCTATCGAACCTTGTAGTCATAGCAGATAATATTCAAATGTTTGGTGATTTTAATATTCAGATGGGAAAGTCCACAGACCCACTACAAAAAGGCATTCGGAGCCATCATCGACTCAGTGGGTTTTGTCCAACATGTCTCTGGACCTACTCACTGTCACAGTCATACTCTGGACCTAGTTTTGTCCCATGGAATAAATGGTGGATCTTAATGTTTTTCCTCATAATCCTGACTATCAGACCACCATTTTATTATGTTTGCAATCGCAACAAATAATCTGCTCAGACCTCAACCAAGGAGCATCAAAAGTCATGCTATAAATTCTCAGACAACACAAAGATTCCTTGATGCCCTTCCAGATTCCCTCTGCCTACCCAAGGACGTCAGAGGACAAAAATCAGTTAACCACTTAACTGAGGAACTCAAGTTAACCTTGCGCAATACCCTAGATGCAGTTGCACCCTAAAAACGAAAAACATTTGTCATAAGAAACTAGCTCCCTGTAATATACAAAATACTCGAGCTCTGAAGCAAGCTTCCAGAAAATTGAACGGAAATGGCGCAACACCAAACTGGAAGTCTTCCAACTAGCTTGGAAAGACAGTACCGTGTATCGAAGAGCCTTCACTGCTGCTCCATCATCCTATTTTTCCAACTAAATTGAGGGAAATAAGAACAATCCAAAATGTATTTTTGATACTGTCGCAAAGCTAACTAAAAAGCAGCATTCCCCAAGAGAGGATGGCTATCACTTCAGCAGTAATAAATTCATGACTTTCTTTGAGGAAAAGATCATGATCATTAGAAAGGAAATTACGGACTCCTCTTTAAACCTGCGTATTCCTCCAAAGCTCAGTTGTCCTGAGTCTGCACAACTCTGCCAGGACCTAGGATCAAGAGAGTCACTCAAGAGACACTCGGCCTATATCGAATCTTCCATTCTTCTCAAAAAATTTAGAAAAAGCTGTTGCGCAGCAACTCACTGCCTTCCTGAAGACAAACAATGTATACAAAATGCTTCAGTCTGGTTTTAGACCCCATTATAGCACTGAGACTGCACTTGTGAAGGTGGTAAATGACCTTTTAATGGCTTCAGACCATCTGCATCTGTCCTCGTGCTCATAGACCTTAGTGCTGCTTTTGATACCATCGATACCCACATTCTTTTGGAGAGATTGGAAACCCAAATTGGTCTACACGGACAAGTTCTGGCCTGGTTTAGATCTTATCTGTCGGAAATATATCAGTTTGTCTCTGTGAATGGTTTGTCCTCTGACAAATCAACTGAACATTTTGGTGGTCCTCAAGGTTCCGTTTTAGGACCACTATTGTTTTCACTATATATTTGACCTCTTGGGGATGTCATTCAAAAACATAATGTTAACTTTCACTGCTATGCGGATGACACACAGCTGTACATTTCAATGAAACATGGTGAAGACCCAACAATACCCTCACTAGAAGCCTGTGTTTCAGACATAAGGAAGTGGGCGGCTGCAAACGTTCTACTTTTAAACTCGGACAAAACAGAGATGCTTGTTCTAGGTCCCAAGAAAAAAGAGATTGACGGTTGTACAGTCGTCTCAAATAAAACTGTGAAGGACCTCGGCTTTTCTCTGGACCCTGATCTCTTTTGAGGATAATATCAAGACTGTTTCAAGGACAGCTTTTCTCCATCTACGTAACATTACAAAAATTAGAAACTTTCTGTCCAAAAATTATGCAGTAAAAGGTATCCATGCTTTTGTTACTTCTAGGTTAGACTACTGCAATGCTCTACTTTCCGGTTACCTGGATAAAGCACTAAATAAACTTCATTTAGTGCTAAATACGGCTGCTAGAATCCTGACTAGAAGCAAAACATTTGTTCATACTACTCCAGTGCTAGCCTCCCTACACTGGCTTCCTGTTAAGGCAACGACTGATTTCAAGGTTTTACTGCTAACCTACAAAGCATTACATGGGCTTGCTCCTACCTATCTTTCCGGTTGGGTAGTGCCGTACATACCTACACGTACGCTACGGTCACAAGATGCAGGCTTCCTAATTGGCCCTAGAATTTCTAAACAAACAGCTGGAGGCAGGGCTTTCTCCTATAGAGCTCGGTCTCAACCTTTAAGTCTTTACTGAAGACTCATCTCTTCAGTAGGTCATATAATTGAGTGTAGTCTGGCCCAGGAGTGTGAAGGTGAACGGAAAGCCTCTGGAGCAACGAACCGCCCTTGCTGTCTCTGCCTGGCCGGTTCCCCTCTCTCCACTGGGATTCTCTGCCTCTAACCCTATTACAGGGGGTGAGTCACTGGCTTACTGGTGCTCTACCATGCCGTCCCTAGGAGGGGTGCGTCACTTGAGTGGGTTGAGTCACTGACGTGATCTTCCTCCGGTTGGCACAGGAAGCTATAAGTCAACACATATCCTCACTGGGGTATGCTTTTACAGAATCCTGAGTTTTAAGTCCTTACGTTAAGAATTGACTGATTTACACAGGGTTGAATGCACTATGTCTATCAAACTGCAGGCAGGTAATGGAAAAACACTTTTAGGGTGATTTTAACCACTTCCGGTTGCTTCAGGAAGCTTAGAATTGGCACAGGTAGACCTCATAGTGGTCTGATGGACTGTCATAGAAGACAGGTTCATAAGGCATTCATAACCCACATAGGCTTCAGGTTGAATTTAGAGGTGCAGGCAATGTATTCCTATGGGGAGAGAAGTCAATGCAAACTCTTTGAAGTAAACACCTTCTTTTAACTATTAAGGGTTAACGCTACACGGTCAAGGTTAGGCTTGCACGGATCGGGAGGACCTTAGGAACGTACCTGAGGTCGAATTGTGCTTCTCACCCTAACGGTTCTCTCACTGTCACCCAAAAGCAAATGACATTGAGGGCCAGCCTTCCTTTTGCGCCTTCTTTTTTTCAAGGTCGCTGCACTCAGAGCGAGCTACGGTCAAGCGGGGTGTCTCGTTGAACTCTGCACAGTCTGGAGACTATGGTGATGCCATTTTTTGTGTTGATTTCAGAATGCCATTTTGGTGATGGTCCCTCTCCGTTTAAACATATTGCTAATGTACAAAAGTCAACTAGCAAGTCAGTGTCCACCAGTCAATTAGATGTCATTCTCACACCAAACTGATACCAATTGACACCAAACCCACTTTTTCCAACTCATTTAGAAGCCAACTATCACATATGTCAGAGCAGGCCCATAATTCACAGCGCCATTAGTTTAAAACATAATTACAACGTAAAACACATAGTTACGTTCTAGCTGCGGGTCCAGGTCGGACATTATGTGAAGGCCTATGTGAGGCGACCCCGAATCCCGAGTTTCGCTCGATAGGTCCTTAGTGGCCCGAGTAAAACCCTAATTGGTGCTGAAAATCCACTTTTTCAATGCCTTGCTATGGGGTCCTTGAATGAGCTATCGGACCGAACGTTGGGGTCCGTCTCTATGGGCCGAGCCGGTTTCAATGCACCTAGTCTTGTGTCTCTGAGACTTTTCTAAATGTCGCCATTTTCGTAATTGTCAAAATGAATTGAAGTCATTGCAAATGTACGAGGCTATTTCTCAGTCCGAGAACCTTCTAGAGCCACCCAACTCACCACGCACTATCGACCCGAGGTCTAGAACAGGTTTCTAAAGTTTCGGAACTCTAGGTCTGACGGTTCTTTTTAGCTCGAACAAAGCTAACTATTGGAGGCACTGTCTGTCTCTACAAACCCCAATACGTCCCTCCTTCCAAGTTGTGTGTCTGTGTGATTTAGTTTTCCTTTGAAATTTTATGGGAAAAATGACTGATTTACAGTTCATGGGGGTTGCCTAATCACACATATGACGTTTTGGACAGATCTGACTTTTTTAACCCCTCGAAACAGCCCCTGAGACACCAATTATGCACACTTCCGGTTGGCACAGGAAGCTATAAGTCAACACATATCCTCACTGGGGTATGCTTTTACAGAATCCTGAGTTTTAAGTCCTTACGTTAAGAATTGACTGATTTACACAGGGTTGAATGCACTATGTCTATCAAACTGCAGGCAGGTAATGGAAAAACACTTTTAGGGTGATTTTAACCACTTCCGGTTGCTTCAGGAAGCTTAGAATTGGCACAGGTAGACCTCATAGTGGTCTGATGGACTGTCATAGAAGACAGGTTCATAAGGCATTCATAACCCACATAGGCTTCAGGTTGAATTTAGAGGTGCAGGCAATGTATTCCTATGGGGAGAGAAGTCAATGCAAACTCTTTGAAGTAAACACCTTCTTTTAACTATTAAGGGTTAATGCTACACGGTCAAGGTTAGGCTTGCACAGATCGGGAGGACCTTAGGAACGTACCTGAGGTCGAATTGTGCTTCTCACCCTAACGGTTCTCTCACTGTCACCCAAAAGCAAATGACATTGAGGGCCAGCCTTCCTTTTGCGCCTTCTTTTTTTCAAGGTCGCTGCACTCAGAGCGAGCTACGGTCAAGCGGGGCATCTCGTTGAACTCTGCACAGTCTGGAGACTATGGTGATGCCATTTTTTGTGTTGATTTCAGAATGCCATTTTGGTGATGCCATCTTTGGTGTGGTAAACATATTGCTAATTGCTAATGTAAAAGTCAACTAGCAAGTCAGTGTCCACCAGTCAATTAGATGTCATTCTCACACCAAACTGATACCAATTGACACCAAACCCACTTTTTCCAACTCATTTAGAAGCCAACTATCACATATGTCAGAGCAGGCCCATAATTCACAGCGCCATTAGTTTAAAACATAATTAAAACGTAAAACACATAGTTACGTTCTAGCTGCGGGTCCAGGTCGGACATTATGTGAAGGCCTATGTGAGGCGACCCCGAATCCCGAGTTTCGGCTCGATAGGTCCTTCGGCGCCCGAGTAAAACCCTAATTGGTGCTGAAAATCCACTTTTTTCAATGCCTTGCTATGGGGTCCTTGAATGAGCTATCGGACCGAAACGTTGGGGTCCGTCTCTATGGGCCGAGCCGGTTTCAATGCACCTAGTCTTGTGTCTCTGAGACTTTTCTAAATGTCGCCATTTTCGTAATGGTCAAAATGAATTGAAGTCATTGCAAATGTACGAGGCTATTTCTCGGTCCGAGAACCTTCTAGAGCCACCCAACTCACCACGCACTATCGACCCGAGGTCTAGAACAGGTTTCTAAAGTTTCGGAACTCTAGGTCTGACGGTTCTTTTTTAGCTCGAACAAAGCTAACTATTGGAGGCACTGTCTCTCTCTACAAACCCCAATACGTCCCTCCTTCCAAGTTGTGTGTCTGTGTGATTTAGTTTTCCTTTGAAATTTTATGGGAAAAATGACTGATTTACAGTTCATGGGGGTTGCCTAATCACACATATGACGTTTTGGACAGATCTGACTTTTTTAACCCCTCGAAACAGCCCCTGAGACACCAATTATGGCACTAACGGTTGGCACAGGAAGCTATAAGTCAACACATATCCTCACTGGGGTATGCTTTTACAGAATCCTGAGTTTTAAGTCCTTACGTTAAGAATTGACTGATTTACACAGGGTTGAATGCACTATGTCTATCAAACTGCAGGCAGGTAATGGAAAAACACTTTTAGGGTGATTTTAACCACTTCCGGTTGCTTCAGGAAGCTTAGAATTGGCACAGGTAGACCTCATAGTGGTCTGATGGACTGTCATAGAAGACAGGTTCATAAGGCATTCATAACCCACATAGGCTTCAGGTTGAATTTAGAGGTGCAGGCAATGTATTCCTATGGGGAGAGAAGTCAATGCAAACTCTTTGAAGTAAACACCTTCTTTTAACTATTAAGGGTTAATGCTACACGGTCAAGGTTAGGCTTGCACAGATCGGGAGGACCTTAGGAACGTACCTGAGGTCGAATTGTGCTTCTCACCCTAACGGTTCTCTCACTGTCACCCAAAAGCAAATGACATTGAGGGCCAGCCTTCCTTTTGCGCCTTCTTTTTTTCAAGGTCGCTGCACTCAGAGCGAGCTACGGTCAAGCGGGGCATCTCGTTGAACTCTGCACAGTCTGGAGACTATGGTGATGCCATTTTTTGTGTTGATTTCAGAATGCCATTTTGGTGATGGTCCCTCTCCGTTTAAACATATTGCTAATGTACAAAAGTCAACTAGCAAGTCAGTGTCCACCAGTCAATTAGATGTCATTCTCACACCAAACTGATACCAATTGACACCAAACCCACTTTTTCCAACTCATTTAGAAGCCAACTATCACATATGTCAGAGCAGGCCCATAATTCACAGCGCCATTAGTTTAAAACATAATTAAAACGTAAAACACATAGTTACGTTCTAGCTGCGGGTCCAGGTCGGACATTATGTCGGACCTTATGTGAGGCCTATGTGAGGCGACCCCGAATCCCGAGTTTCAGGGCTCGATAGGTCCTTCGGCGCCCGAGTAAAACCCTAATTGGTGCTGAAAATCCACTTTTTTCAATGCCTTGCTATGGGGTCCTTGAATGAGCTATCGGACCGAAACGTTGGGGTCCGTCTCTATGGGCCGAGCCGGTTTCAATGCACCTAGTCTTGTGTCTCTGAGACTTTTCTAAATGTCGCCATTTTCGTAATGGTCAAAATGAATTGAAGTCATTGCAAATGTACGAGGCTATTTCTCAGTCCGAGAACCTTCTAGAGCCACCCAACTCACCACGCACTATCGACCTGAGGTCTAGAACAGGTTTCTAAAGTTTCGGAACTCTAGGTCTGACGGTTCTTTTTTAGCTCGAACAAAGCTAACTATTGGAGGCACTGTCTGTCTCTACAATCCCCAATACGTCCCTCCTTCCAAGTTGTGTGTCTGTGTGATTTAGTTTTCCTTTGAAATTTTATGGGAAAAATGACTGATTTACAGTTCATGGGGGTTGCCTAATCACACATATGACGTTTTGGACAGATCTGACTTTTTTAACCCCTCGAAACAGCCCCTGAGACACCAATTATGGCACTTCCGGTTGGCACAGGAAGCTATAAGTCAACACATATCCTCACTGGGGTATGCTTTTACAGAATCCTGAGTTTTAAGTCCTTACGTTAAGAATTGACTGATTTACACAGGGTTGAATGCACTATGTCTATCAAACTGCAGGCAGGTAATGGAAAAACACTTTTAGGGTGATTTTAACCACTTCCGGTTGCTTCAGGAAGCTTAGAATTGGCACAGGTAGACCTCATAGTGGTCTGATGGACTGTCATAGAAGACAGGTTCATAAGGCATTCATAACCCACATAGGCTTCAGGTTGAATTTAGAGGTGCAGGCAATGTATTCCTATGGGGAGAGAAGTCAATGCAAACTCTTTGAAGTAAACACCTTCTTTTAACTATTAAGGGTTAATGCTACACGGTCAAGGTTAGGCTTGCACAGATCGGGAGGACCTTAGGAACGTACCTGAGGTCGAATTGTGCTTCTCACCCTAACGGTTCTCTCACTGTCACCCAAAAGCAAATGACATTGAGGGCCAGCCTTCCTTTTGCGCCTTCTTTTTTTCAAGGTCGCTGCACTCAGAGCGAGCTACGGTCAAGCGGGGCGTCTCGTTGAACTCTGCACAGTCTGGAGACTATGGTGATGCCATTTTTTGTGTTGATTTCAGAATGCCATTTTGGTGATGGTCCCTCTCCGTTTAAACATATTGCTAATGTACAAAAGTCAACTAGCAAGTCAGTGTCCACCAGTCAATTAGATGTCATTCTCACACCAAACTGATACCAATTGACACCAAACCCACTTTTTCCAACTCATTTAGAAGCCAACTATCACATATGTCAGAGCAGGCCCATAATTCACAGCGCCATTAGTTTAAAACATAATTAAAACGTAAAACACATAGTTACGTTCTAGCTGCGGGTCCAGGTCGGACATTATGTGAAGGCCTATGTGAGGCGACCCCGATTTAACCACTTCCGAGTTGCTCCTCGATAGGTCCTTCGGCGCCCGAGTAAAACCCTAATTGGTGCTGAAAATCCACTTTTTTCAATGCCTTGCTATGGGGTCCTTGAATGAGCTATCGGACCGAAACGTTGGGGTCCGTCTCTATGGGCCGAGCCGGTTTCAATGCACCTAGTCTTGTGTCTCTGAGACTTTTCTAAATGTCGCCATTTTCGTAATGGTCAAAATGAATTGAAGTCATTGCAAATGTACGAGGCTATTTCTCAGTCCGAGAACCTTCTAGAGCCACCCAACTCACCACGCACTATCGACCGAGGTCTAGAACAGGTTTCTAAAGTTTCGGAACTCTAGGTCTGACGGTTCTTTTTTAGCTCGAACAAAGCTAACTATTGGAGGCACTGTCTGTCTCTACAAACCCCAATACGTCCCTCCTTCCAAGTTGTGTGTCTGTGTGATTTAGTTTTCCTTTGAAATTTTATGGGAAAAATGACTGATTTACAGTTCATGGGGGTTGCCTAATCACACATATGACGTTTTGGACAGATCTGACTTTTTTAACCCCTCGAAACAGCCCCTGAGACACCAATTATGGCACTAACGGTTGGCACAGGAAGCTATAAGTCAACACATATCCTCACTGGGGTATGCTTTTACAGAATCCTGAGTTTTAAGTCCTTACGTTAAGAATTGACTGATTTACACAGGGTTGAATGCACTATGTCTATCAAACTGCAGGCAGGTAATGGAAAAACACTTTTAGGGTGATTTTAACCACTTCCGGTTGCTTCAGGAAGCTTAGAATTGGCACAGGTAGACCTCATAGTGGTCTGATGGACTGTCATAGAAGACAGGTTCATAAGGCATTCATAACCCACATAGGCTTCAGGTTGAATTTAGAGGTGCAGGCAATGTATTCCTATGGGGAGAGAAGTCAATGCAAACTCTTTGAAGTAAACACCTTCTTTTAACTATTAAGGGTTAATGCTACACGGTCAAGGTTAGGCTTGCACAGATCGGGAGGACCTTAGGAACGTACCTGAGGTCGAATTGTGCTTCTCACCCTAACGGTTCTCTCACTGTCACCCAAAAGCAAATGACATTGAGGGCCAGCCTTCTTTTGCGCCTTCTTTTTCAAGGTCGCTGCACTCAGAGCGAGCTACGGTCAAGCGGGCATCTCGTTGAACTCTGCACAGTCTGGAGACTATGGTGATGCCATTTTTTGTTGATTTCAGAATGCCATTTTGGTGATGGTCCCTCTCCGTTTAAACATATTGCTAATGTACAAAAGTCAACTAGCAAGTCAGTGTCCACCAGTCAATTAGATGTCATTCTCACACCAAACTGATACCAATTGACACCAAACCCACTTTTTCCAACTCATTTAGAAGCCAACTATCACATATGTCAGAGCAGGCCCATAATTCACAGCGCCATTAGTTTAAAACATAATTAAAACGTAAAACACATAGTTACGTTCTAGCTGCGGGTCCAGGTCGGACATTATGTGAAGGCCTATGTGAGGCGACCCGAATCCCGAAGTTTCGGCTCGATAGGTCCTTAGTGGCGCCCGAGTAAAACCCTAATTGGTGCTGAAAATCCACTTTTTTTTCAATGCCTTGCTATGGGGTCCTTGAATGAGCTATCGGACCGAAGTCAATGCAAACGTTGGGGTCCGTCTCTATGGGCCGAGCCGGTTTCAATGCACCTAGTCTTGTGTCTCTGAGACTTTTCTAAATGTGCCATTTTCGTAATTGTCAAAATGAATTGAAGTCATTGCAAATGTACGAGGCTATTTCTCAGTCCGAGAACCTTCTAGAGCCACCCAACTCACCACGCACTATCGACCCGAGGTCTAGAACAGGTTTCTAAAGTTTCGGAACTCTAGGTCTGACGGTTCTTTTTTAGCTCGAACAAAGCTAACTATTGGAGGCACTGTCTGTCTCTACAAACCCCAATACGTCCCTCCTTCCAAGTTGTGTGTCTGTGTGATTTAGTTTTCCTTTGAAATTTTATGGGAAAAATGACTGATTTACAGTTCATGGGGGTTGCCTAA
The DNA here is from genome assembly GCF_034236695.1 of Oncorhynchus nerka. Lineage (NCBI taxonomy): Eukaryota > Metazoa > Chordata > Actinopteri > Salmoniformes > Salmonidae > Oncorhynchus > Oncorhynchus nerka. Next base: position 4,268,784 of record NC_088404.1, read on the forward strand.
TCACACATATGACGTTTTGGACAGATCTGACTTTTTTAACCCCTCGAAACAGCCCCTGAGACACCAATTATGGCACTTCCGGTTGGCACAGGAAGCTATAAGTCAACACATATCCTCACTGGGGTATGCTTTTACAGAATCCTGAGTTTTAAGTCCTTACGTTAAGAATTGACTGATTTACACAGGGTTGAATGCACTATGTCTATCAAACTGCAGGCAGGTAATGGAAAAACACTTTTAGGGTGATTTTAACCACTTCCGGTTGCTTCAGGAAGCTTAGAATTGGCACAGGTAGACCTCATAGTGGTCTGATGGACTGTCATAGAAGACAGGTTCATAAGGCATTCATAACCCACATAGGCTTCAGGTTGAATTTAGAGAGGTGCAGGCAATGTATTCCTATGGGGAGAGAAGTCAATGCAAACTCTTTGAAGTAAACACCTTCTTTTAACTATTAAGGGTTAATGCTACACGGTCAAGGTTAGGCTTGCACAGATCGGGAGGACCTTAGGAACGTACCTGAGGTCGAATTGTGCTTCTCACCCTAACGGTTCTCTCACTGTCACCCAAAAGCAAATGACATTGAGGGCCAGCCTTCCTTTTGCGCCTTCTTTTTTTCAAGGTCGCTGCACTCAGAGCGAGCTACGGTCAAGCGGGGCATCTCGTTGAACTCTGCACAGTCTGGAGACTATGGTGATGCCATTTTTTGTGTTGATTTCAGAATGCCATTTTGGTGATGGTCCCTCTCCGTTTAAACATATTGCTAATGTACAAAAGTCAACTAGCAAGTCAGTGTCCACCAGTCAATTAGATGTCATTCTCACACCAAACTGATACCAATTGACACCAAACCCACTTTTTCCAACTCATTTAGAAGCCAACTATCACATATGTCAGAGCAGGCCCATAATTCACAGCGCCATTAGTTTAAAACATAATTAAAACGTAAAACACATTAGTTACATTTCTAGCTGCGGGTCCAGGTCGGACATTATGTGAAGGCCTATGTGAGGCGACCCCGAATCCCGAGTTTCGGCTCGATAGGTCCTTCGGCGCCCGAGTAAAACCCTAATTGGTGCTGAAAATCCACTTTTTTCAATGCCTTGCTATGGGGTCCTTGAATGAGCTATCGGACCGAAACGTTGGGGTCCGTCTCTATGGGCCGAGCCGGTTTCAATGCACCTAGTCTTGTGTCTCTGAGACTTTTCTAAATGTCGCCATTTTCGTAATTGTCAAAATGAATTGAAGTCATTGCAAATGTACGAGGCTATTTCTCAGTCCGAGAACCTTCTAGAGCCACCCAACTCACCACGCACTATCGACCCGAGGTCTAGAACAGGTTTCTAAAGTTTCGGAACTCTAGGTCTGACGGTTCTTTTTTAGCTCGAACAAAGCTAACTATTGGAGGCACTGTCTGTCTCTACAAACCCCAATACGTCCCTCCTTCCAAGTTGTGTGTCTGTGTGATTTAGTTTTCCTTTGAAATTTTATGGGAAAAATGACTGATTTACAGTTCATGGGGGTTGCCTAATCACACATATGACGTTTTGGACAGATCTGACTTTTTTAACCCCTCGAAACAGCCCCTGAGACACCAATTATGGCACTAACGGTTGGCACAGGAAGCTATAAGTCAACACATATCCTCACTGGGGTATGCTTTTACAGAATCCTGAGTTTTAAGTCCTTACGTTAAGAATTGACTGATTTACACAGGGTTGAATGCACTATGTCTATCAAACTGCAGGCAGGTAATGGAAAAACACTTTTAGGGTGATTTTAACCACTTCCGGTTGCTTCAGGAAGCTTAGAATTGGCACAGGTAGACCTCATAGTGGTCTGATGGACTGTCATAGAAGACAGGTTCATAAGGCATTCATAACCCACATAGGCTTCAGGTTGAATTTAGAGGTGCAGGCAATGTATTCCTATGGGGAGAGAAGTCAATGCAAACTCTTTGAAGTAAACACCTTCTTTTAACTATTAAGGGTTAATGCTACACGGTCAAGGTTAGGCTTGCACAGATCGGGAGGACCTTAGGAACGTACCTGAGGTCGAATTGTGCTTCTCACCCTAACGGTTCTCTCACTGTCACCCAAAAGCAAATGACATTGAGGGCCAGCCTTCTTTTGCGCGCTTCTTTTTTTCAAGGTCGCTGCACTCAGAGCGAGCTACGGTCAAGCGGGGCGTCTCGTTGAACTCTGCACAGTCTGGAGACTATGGTGATGCCATTTTTTGTGTTGATTTCAGAATGCCATTTTGGTGATGGTCCCTCTCCGTTTAAACATATTGCTAATGTACAAAAGTCAACTAGCAAGTCAGTGTCCACCAGTCAATTAGATGTCATTCTCACACCAAACTGATACCAATTGACACCAAACCCACTTTTTCCAACTCATTTAGAAGCCAACTATCACATATGTCAGAGCAGGCCCATAATTCACAGCGCCATTAGTTTAAAACATAATTAAAACGTAAAACACATAGTTACGTTCTAGCTGCGGGTCCAGGTCGGACATTATGTGAAGGCCTATGTGAGGCGACCCCGAATCCCGAGTTTCGGCTCGATAGGTCCTTCGGCGCCCGAGTAAAACCCTAATTGGTGCTGAAAATCCACTTTTTTCAATGCCTTGCTATGGGGTCCTTGAATGAGCTATCGGACCAGAAACGTTGGGGTCCGTCTCTATGGGCCGAGCCGGTTTCAATGCACCTAGTCTTGTGTCTCTGAGACTTTTCTAAATGTCGCCATTTTCGTAATGGTCAAAATGAATTGAAGTCATTGCAAATGTACGAGGCTATTTCTCGGTCCGAGAACCTTCTAGAGCCACCCAACTCACCACGCACTATCGACCTGAGGTCTAGAACAGGTTTCTAAAGTTTCGGAACTCTAGGTCTGACGGTTCTTTTTTAGCTCGAACAAAGCTAACTATTGGAGGCACTGTCTGTCTCTACAAACCCCAATACGTCCCTCCTTCCAAGTTGTGTGTCTGTGTGATTTAGTTTTCCTTTGAAATTTTATGGGAAAAATGACTGATTTACAGTTCATGGGGGTTGCCTAATCACACATATGACGTTTTGGACAGATCTGACTTTTTTAACCCCTCGAAACAGCCCCTGAGACACCAATTATGGCACTTCCGGTTGGCACAGGAAGCTATAAGTCAACACATATCCTCACTGGGGTATGCTTTTACAGAATCCTGAGTTTTAAGTCCTTACGTTAAGAATTGACTGATTTACACAGGGTTGAATGCACTATGTCTATCAAACTGCAGGCAGGTAATGGAAAAACACTTTTAGGGTGATTTTAACCACTTCCGGTTGGTCCAGGAAGCTTAGAATCAACACAGGTAGCTTTTTACCTTTGAAGGTTATGTACATCAAAACACCTTTGTCAATTTAACCACTTCCGGTTGCTCCAGGAAGCTTAGAATTGGCACAGGTAGACCTCATAGTGGTCTGATGGACTGTCATAGAAGACAGGTTCATAAGGCATTCATAACCCACATAGGCTTCAGGTTGAATTTAGAGGTGCAGGCAATGTATTCCTATGGGGAGAGAAGTCAATGCAAACTCTTTGAAGTAAACACCTTCTTTTAACTATTAAGGGTTAATGCTACACGGTCAAGGTTAGGCTTGCACAGATCGGGAGGACCTTAGGAACGTACCTGAGGTCGAATTGTGCTTCTCACCTAACGGTTCTCTCACTGTCACCCAAAAGCAAATGACATTGAGGGCCAGCCTTCATTTTGGGCCTTTTTTTCAAGGTCGCTGCACTCAGACCGAGCGAGCTACGGTCAAGCGGGGTCACTCCATCCTTGCTGTGTGTGTGTTTCTGTGTGTGTGTGTGTGAGAGAGAGCTTTTCTTTGACATCTGTTGGGAGAAATGACTGACTTACAGTTTATGGGGGTTGCCTAATCACACATATGAAGTTTTGAAAAGATATGACCTTTTTAACCCTTGGAAACTGCCACTGTGACACCATTTAAGGCACTTCCGGTTGGCACAGGAAGCTATAAATAAACTCATATCATGATTGGGGTATGCCTTTACAGAATCCTGAGTTTTAAGTCTTTACGTTAAGAACTGAGTTATTTACAGAGGGTTTAGTGAGTGTGTGTTATTTCAAAAAATCATAGAAAACCACAGAAATCTAGCAGAGCTCCGCAGCACACTTTAAAAAGATTCGTAAGAACACCCTGCAACTGGATCTGTAACCGTTGAAAAAAAAAAAACCTATCCGTGAACATCACCAATCTGTCGTTGTACGATTTCTCTTAAATGACGATAGATAAATGGCTGGTTCTTTTTTTATTGACACCGGAGGCTCCTTGACTTTGACGTGAAGTGGAAAAATAATTTCTCTATTTTCATTTTGGACCTTTAATCCCAGAGAAATGGCCATAACTCAAAACCGTTGAGGCCTAGACGCCATCTTGTTCGGGGCCAACTGCCCATTATGCCAAACCTACGCTCACCGAGTTTCGGCTTCGAAATATTTTCAGTTTTCGAGATAAGGCCCCGTCGTGAATCGTGATGTTTTGTCCAATAGCAATATGATTGCTTATGCCCTCTTGTGGGAATTTCCGGGACAGCGGAAAAAGGACCAAAATCTTATTATTTTTGTAAAACGGAAACCGAATGTCCGACAAAGTTCATTTGATGACTTCCTGGTAGGTCCGGCCCTGCCGCTCGGCCCGACGCCGTCCGCGAATTTTAGAAAAGATTTCGGACGTCTAGTAAGGACCGTACATTTGCAATATGGACTTTCTCACTAACCATACAGCAACTGCCGAAATCTTCCCTTAAGGAATGTAAGGTACCGATGTAATTTACAAATAAGCCCCACTTGGAGTCGTTTTGCATTAAAATGGCGGTTTCAATGGTGATAAAATGCGTGGAGGAAGTTGTTGTTAGCGTCAAAATGCGGAGAATAAACGTATAGGAAGGATTGCAGACATGGTGAAGGTGGTTGGAAGAAGAGCAAATTGTAGTGTATGGGTGTTTTCAATTTCTAAGGGTAGGATACAGATGGCCGAGCAGGGAGGAATTGTGCGTTCTGTGCATGGCTGGAGCTTTTATCGCATGCTCGGGAAAAGTGAGGGGATTTTAGTATGTGTGGTACTGTTGGCTTGCTGATTTAGAGGGTGGCATGGTGAATGTTAACGAAATGTACATTTCTTTTCCAGAAAAAAGGGGTTACATTTTCAATGTTTTTTCCAGTTCAGTTTCAAATTGGGTATGCAGAAGGATGGAAATGTTTTTGAAAATGTATTTAAGCTGTTTCTAAAGAAAAAGAGTGAAAACATTATAATGGTGTCAAATGCCCTGATCCCAAAGAATTTCCCGTGAAGACTGATCAACTTCACTAGAAATTGTTGGAACAGGGGGGGGGGGGGATCTAATTATAAAATGATTGAGACAACACCAGTCTCTATTCAAAGTGTACCATTACTTTGAAATTCCATTATTTCCTTGGGAAAAGATGAAGAGTTGTAATCTTGAATTGACTAGTTATTCAAATAGGTTTATTTTTATTTAACATGGGGTTATAGGAGAAAATATCAGTTCCCTGGGGTTATGGTCTTTGGCTAAATACAAAATGTGCTTTGTTCATTCTACATATAAAATGGAAATATATGTAAACAAGGAATAAACAGAAAGCTCATGACAGAAAAACAGAGGCAAAAGGGTGCATGGTAAAATAGATATTACTGGTACTAAAAGTTTTTAGTATAATGTTCATTATTAAAGGGATGATGTATTAAACTGAGTAGATCAAATTTGAGTTAAAGACTGTTATCCTGAATATTGGATTGGACAATTTATAAACAACATTTAGTTATGTTTTGAATATAGGACTGTTTAAATTTACTAGGCTTAGGAAAAACTCTGGAAACTAATCCTGAGACAGGTTGATTGACAGAACTTGCAGAATATTAGATTAAAGGTTTTTTTAAATTTTATTTGACAATATCATTGTAATTGGAGTGATACATTGGAATGACATAAGTAATTGAATAAAAAGTATAGTCTGTTGTGTGATAACACCCAAGGATGAAGAAGACATTACAAATAGTGGTAATTTATTGCAAATATGCAGTTATTATAATTTACTTTACTATTTTTCTTGTTTGGTCAATTTATTTTTGTTTTGAGGAAAATCTGAGGTGAGACTGATATAAATTGACTAAAAATGATTTGAGAATATTTAAGTATGTATCAAACTATGGAAGGAAATTAGGAGTTGTGACTTATGTGTTATGGGTTAGAAAAACGGTAACTACATTGGGGGCTCATATGAAGGTTATGGTAACAAGGGGGGGTGTTATTTCTAGAAACAATGTATATTGATAGACAAGATAATTCACAGAAAAGGAAGGACAGTTGGTCTTGTAAAAATATAGGGACAATTCTAAAAGTAGATAGAACATTACACACACCTAGATCATGGTAAAAGTAATAAGTAGTGGCATTTTGAAGAAGCTTAGGACTTAGTTTTGTTAGGATTGGATATTCTTTCAACTGGAAGACACTTGACTGATTACAAGTTATTCTTACAGCAGTTGCTGTAGGGACCATAATTTGGCTATCATTATGAATATTTTTGTGGCAAGAGGCCAGGTATTTGAGACAGAATGTTTACATAACAGAATGTTTACATAGGGCTGTTATTTAAAAATTAAAATTTAGTGATCCTGCTATAAGGAGAAAGTCTGTTGTCAGGAAATAACCCATGTGTTAGTTGTGTATGTCCTCAGGAAAAGACAGCACATAAGACGCCAGATGGAAGGGCATGGGCTGAATTCTGGAGACTGAGTGTACGTCAAGATACACCGGGCTGGGGACATACTTCTTACAGCACCTGCAGTGGTAAAGATCGTCATGTCTCTCTTTGATGGGTGCATAAGTTTCACAAGAAGTAAGGTCCAGCTGAATAATGGGTGAGCTTGAAAATACCATGACAGAGGACGTGAAACAAAACAAGAGAGAGAGAGAGAGAGAGAGAGAGAGAGACTAGATTCCAGTTTCTGTATGGAAGAAGAAACCTCTACCGGAGGAGCCACTCTGTGGATGGACACATCATATAACAAAGGGAGAAGTTATTTGGGACCCCAAAGGATGTGACCTGAGATTAACCAAATATGTGGAAGGCTGGGAGATTATCATGAACAAGATAACACCAGCAGAAGGTGAAGAATTTGTAGTTGAAATAACAAGAACAGGACTGAGTGAAGGAAACAGTTACAAATATGTTAAATTGGGTCCTACGCCAGCACCTGAACAAAAACAGCTGGTGACAACCAAAGCAATGGCAACAACGGTGGCGGCTGCTGTGACGACCACAGTAACTACCACTAAGATGACATCAACTGCTCTTACCAAGCAGACCACGGTAATCACAAAGACACCTGACACATCAGAATCAAAAGGGTTCTTTAATGAGATTTTGATTTTTTTTACAAACTCTAATGACCTACCTCAAGACGAGAACATTGCAAAGATGACAGACATAGACATATCGGCCTCAGAACCACTCAAGGACTTCACACAGGAAGAAGAGGTGAAAAACAAATGGTACAAATGGGCGAAGTATACGGCAAACAAACACAGAATGGACAATTGTATATTATGTAGTAAATCACCTTTGTCGGATCCCATAATAGTTCCTGAACCAGCATCATTTAAAAGACTGTGCAAATTGGAAAAATGATCATTGTACCAACAGAAAGTATTCTATTCCCTTGTGTGACATAGAATGTAGGATTGCCCAAGGGAGCACTAGAGGAAGAACCATGTTGAACGTGACTGGGTTGGGAGACAAGGATTGTGCTGCCTATAACATTAAAACTGACTTAAATGGACCTCAATTAGACAGAAGTACTGTGATTAAAGGAAAATATGAATGTTTTTACAGTCACAACACCGAAGGGATTAATGTAGGAAACACCACTGTAGAATGTGATACTATTTGGGTACTAGAGACTGCAGGGGTTAGTAGAGATAAAGGGTCGATAACGAATAGTTTCTGGATGTGTGGTAAAAACAAACTGTTGAATGTACTGCCAGATGGATGGATAGTTTTTTTGTGCCTTAGTTAGAGCAATTCAACAGGTAACCATTATTAAATCACCACATGATGACTATGTTAACTCTATAGTTAAGAGGGCGTATGAGAAAGACACTGAGGTATACCTTGATGTAATTGGACAGCCTAGAGGAGTATCTTGGGAGTTCAAGGCAAGAGATGAAGTTAAATCTGGATTTGAATCTATATTTTTATGGATAACACCAAATAAGAACTTAGAGTGGATTAATTATATATACTATAACCAACAGAGATTCATTAACTATACTGACTCGGCTCTAACGGTGTTGGGGAACAGGTACAGGCTACCAGTAAAATGTCTTGGCAAAATAGACAGGCTCTCAATTGGCTTTTGGCAGAGAAGGGTGGAGTTTGTGTTATGTTCGGGGATGATTGTTGCACCTTTATTCCTAATAACGCTGCGCCTAATGGATCCTTTGCAATCGCTATGGCTAAACTTAAAGGGTTACGAGCAGAGGTTAAGGCAAATGCTGGGGTTGACTCTCATGTTTGGGATTGGTTGGATTTAGCATTGGGGAAATGGGGAGCTATGTTTGCTAGGATGGCCATTATGCTGGGCGGGGGGTTATTGGCTCTGGGTATTGTATTTTGTTGTGTTTTACCCTGGGTGAAATCACTTGTGATCCAGACAACGGTTAAACAGATGTCCATGAGTAGAGCTGACCCTCCGGTGATAGTTAATCCTGTGCCGGGTAGTCCAGGCCATTATACTGATGTAAATGGACAGTTATGCAATGCGGTTGGTGGACCCCTTGACTGCCCCTTTGGTAATCCAAACTGCCTGTATGGAGTGGTCCCTGGAGGTGGTTACGCTTGCCATGGTTTTCATAGGGATGATTTACCTATATATACTGCCATTCCGAATTTATAAGAAAGTCTACTGATACATATCTACAAAAAGGGTATTTTCGTTAGTAAATACAGGGTACTATGTATGGTTTTAATATATCTATTTTTGCTTATGGCCTTGTGTTTGTGTATGTTTTGTTAAATGTTTTTGATAGGTATATCAATGAATATATCTGGTTTCTTTTAATTGAAAGTTGGTTTTGCCTTCTAAAGATTAGGTTAATTTCAAAACATGAAGGTAACAGTGGGATATCCCGGTTACAAGTGTCTATGGACCATGTCCTTAATCTTCTAACAGAGGTTGGTATCATGTTTGTTGGAGAGGTGTCTGAGAGGGAGGATCATGTTGACAGCTTAAATTTAGAATGATGTTGTGTCAATTTTATTTTGAATTATTTTTTCTTTTTCACATAACTGAGATAGCCTTGCATAAGACTATGTACTTACGTGCTCATGCTTCAACAAAATGTAATGTATTATTTTTATTGTTTCTATACTTAACTGGATCTTTTACTCTTATGAAATACTAGAGATGTTTGGTCTAGTTGGTATTATATATTTTACTCTGTTTTTATATTTTATTGTCTATCACAGGTATTCTCATTCACCGTCCTAGGGTTATATTTGTATTATTATGGGGCTATTTAGCCCCAGAGGGGGGATTTGTGGGTGCAAATATAACACATAGACAAATGCATAAGATGTATAGAATAGCTGAACACTAAAAACAGACTACATGAAGGAAAGGTGACATAGCTGCCAGGATAGCTGGACATACCAAGGCCAGAGGGATATACAAAAGAGGGGGTCAGTCAAATGACTAACTGATGACCAATTGACATAGTTCGCATATGTTTGAGCTAAGTGCAGAGCCAAAACATAGGGCTGTAAAATAGAGGAATGTATAGTATTTTTAGTATAGCTGGACACGCTAGAAACTGAGGAGACACATAGTCTGCTGATCCTAGATAATACACAAACAAAAGAATGCATTTAGCTAAGTGCAGGAACAGCAAGGGTCTTGTCATCATTATAATCTGACGGAAAGCAGGTATGGGCGTTATTGAGCTGAACAAGCAGGATGCACGGATTGGAATGTAAACTCATTTTGCATGTGGGATGGGCTCATATGCAATATGTGGATAAATACTGGAGCCAGGGCTCTGGAAAAGGTGTGTGCTCCGCGGAGCACTCCGGCTTGCTATACTCTTGTATTAAAAGTCTATAATTGAATTCAAAGTTCTTCATTGTGTCATATTTGAACCGATTTTCTACTACACTCACAGATAATATCTTTGCAGTTCTGGAAACGTCAGAGTGTTTTCTTTCCAAAGCTGCCAATTATATGCATAGTCGAGCATCTTTTCGTGACAAAATATTGCGCGTAAAACGGGCACGTTTTTTTATCCAATAATGACATAGCGCCCCCATAGGTTGAAGAGGTTAAAAGTTCCAACAAGGTTAACTAATGCAGGCAGTGTATGTCTATACGCACGCCAATGGGTCCCTCCTTCCAAGCTGTGTGTGTGTGTGATTTAGTTTTCCTTTGAAATTTTATGGGAAGAATGACAGATTTACAGTCTATGTGACCCTAATCACATATATGAAGTTTTGGACAGATCTGACTGAGACACCAATTATGGCACTTCCGGTTGGCACAGGAAGCTATAAGTAAACACATATCCTCATTGGGGTATGCTTTTACAGAATCCTGAGTTTTAAGTCTTTACGTTAAGAACTGACTGATTTACACAGGGTTAAATGCACTATATCTATCAAACTGCAGGCAGGGTATGGATATACACTTTTAGGGTGATTTTAACCACTTCCGGTTGGTACAGGAAGTTTAGAATCAACACAGGTAGACCTCGTAGTGGCCTGATGGACTCTCACCGAAGACAGGTTAATACGACATTCATAACCCACATAGGCTTCAGGTTGAATTTAGGGGTGCAGGCAATGTATTCCTATGGGGAGAGAAGTCAATGCAAACTGTTTGATGTAAACACCTTCTTTTAACTGTTAAGGGTTATAGCCACACAGTCAAGGTTAGGCTTGCACGGATCAGGAGGATGTTAGGAACGTACCCGAGGTCCAATTGTGCTTCTCACCCTAACGGTTCTCTCACTGTCACCCAAAAGCAAATGACGTTGTGGGGCAGGCTTAATTTTGGGCCTACTATTCTAATGGTCGCTGCGCTTAGACCGAGCGAGCTGCGGTCAAGCGGGATATCTCGTTGAACTAGGCACGGCCTAGGGATTATGGTAATGCCATTGCCTGCTCTCTGTGTCTTTAAGCACCACACTTTGTCACTCCATCCTTCCTGTGTGTGTGTGAGGGAGCTTTTCTTTGAGATCTGTTGGGAGAAATGACTGATTTACAGTTCAGGAGGGTTACCTAGTCACACATATGAAGTTTTAAATATATGTGACTTTTTTAACCCTTCAAAACAGACAGTGTGACCCAATTAAAGGAACTTCCGGTTGGCACAGGAAGCTTTATGTGAACACATGTCTTGATTGAGATAGCCACTTACAGAATCCTGAGTTTTAAGTCTTTAAGTTAAGAATTGACTGATCTACACAGGTTTGAATACAGTAATTTTCATGATGACAGGTTATGTGTTTCAAAACACTTTTAGGGTGATTTTAACCACTTCCGGTTGCTTCAGGAAGCTTAGAATTGACACAGGTAGACCTCATAGTGGTCTGATGCACTGTCATAGAAGACAGGTTCATAAGGCATTCATAACCCACATAGGCTTCAGGTTGAATTTAGAGGAGCAGACAATGTATTCCTATGGGGAGAGAAGTCAATGCAAACTCTTTGAAGTAAACACCTTCTTTTAACTATTAAGGGTTAATGCCACATGGTCAAGGTTAGGCTTGCACGGATCGGGGGACCTTAGGAACGTACCTGAGGTCGAATTGTGCTTCTCACGGTTCTCTCACTGTCACCCAAAAGCAAATGACATTTAGGGCCAGGCTTCATTTTGGGCCTACTTTTTTTCACGGTTGCTGCACTCAGAGCGAGCTACGGTCAAGCGGGGCGTCTCGTTGAACTCGGCACAGTCTGGAGTCTATGGTGATGCCATTTTTTGTGTTGATTTCAGACTGACATTTTGGTGATGGTCCCTCTCCGTTTAAACATATTGCAAATGTACAAAAGTCAACTAGCAAGTCAGTGTCCATCAGAGCGAGCTACGGTCAAGCGGGGCATCTCGTTGAACTCAGCACGGCCTAGAGAATATGGAAATGCCATTGCAGGCTCTGTGTGTCTTTAAGCACCGCACTTTGTCAATCCATCCTTGCTGTGTGTGTGTGTCTATGTGTGTGTGTGATAGAGAGCTTTTCTTTGACATCTGTTGGGAGATAAAACTGACTTAGAGTTCATGGGGGTTGCCTAATCACACATATGAAGTTTTGAAAAGATCTGAACTTTTTAACCCTTGGAAACAGCCACTATGACACCATTTAAAGCACTTGCGGTTGGCACAGGAAGCTATAAATAAACTCATATCCTGATTGGGGTATGCCTTTACATAATCCTGAGTTTTAAGTCTTTACGTGAAGAACTGAGTTATTTACAGAGGGTTTAGTGAGTGTGTGTTATTTCAGAAAATCATAGAAAATCACAGAAATCTCGCAGAGCTCCGCAGCACACTTTAATAAGATTCGTATGAGCACCCTGCAACTGGATCTGTAACTGTTAAAAAAAAAAAAACTATTTTTGAACATCACCAATTTGTCGTATGATTTCTCTTAAATGACGATAGATAAATGGCTGGTTCTTTTTTTATTGACACCGGAGGCTCATTGACTTTGACGTGAAGCGGAAAAATTATTTCTCTATTTTCTTTTTGGACCTTTAATCCCAGAGAAATGGCCATAACTCAAAAACCGTTGAGGCCTAGATGCCATCTTGTTCGGGGCCAACTGCCCATTATGCCAAACCTATGCTCACCAAGTTTCGGCTTCGAAATATTTTCAGTTTTGGAGATAAGGCCACGTCGTGATTCATGATGTTTTGTACAATTGCAATATGATTGCTTATGCCCTCTTGTGGGATTTTCCGGGACAGCGGAAAAATGACCAAAATTTGATTATTTTATAAAACGGAAACCGGATGTCCGAGAAAGTTCATTTGATGACTTCCCGGTAGGTCCGGCCATGCCGCTCGGCCCGACGCCGTCCGCGAATTTTGAAACGTTTTCGGACGTCTAGTAAGGGACCGTACATTTGCAATATGGACTTTCTCACTAACCATACGGCAAATGTCAAAATGTTCCCTTAAGGTATGGAATGGACTCATATGCTGTGTGTATAAATACAGAGCCAGTGCTCTGGGAAAGTGTGTGTTCCGCGGACCATCTAGGCTTCTAATATGTTTGTATTAAAAGCCTATATTGAATTTACAAGTTCTTGTAAGTGTTATAGTTTGTAATGATTCTCCACGACACTAGTCACACATTGACGCACTTGACAATATGAAATAAAACAAGAAAGATAATGACTTCATGCTTCTTCATCAGTTTAATAGGTTTGCATAATGTCTATGATAGTGTAGAGAGAAAGGACATGCTGTTCGTGAAAGTAGCCTATATGATAATGAGACAGACCCTATTGGTTCCCTTTAGATAAAACTATTTCATATTCCATGCAGTTAAGGTAAATAAGAACATTTTAAAAGACTTAATTCGTCAAGGCCTAATCTAAGTGGTTCTTCTTGTCACACTCAGAGTCATGGCAGCCACACTTATCAATGTAAATGTAGGACTGCATGATCTTCTTCCCATCAGGGCAGACCATCTCCACCTTCCTCTCACTGGTAGACATCTCTCGACAGCAGGAGCAGGAGTGCATCAGGGTGTTTTTCTCTACAGAGTATCTAGCAAACAGGACACACAAACAACACTGTTAGAAACAGTATCACATTTATTCTGCTATAGGTCAACTCCCATTGAGTTCTCACCCTTCATTTCAATTCCCCACTTACAAATTTCTAAAAAGACCCAAATGCATGTTGCGTTTGTTTCTGTTTGCTTTTTCGGCGTGTGTGTGTGTGTGTTCTTATTTAGAGTTTGTACTCACATAGAAGATGTTCCACAGGATCCCCCGCAGGCTGAGATTTCCACCGGCACAGAGGACCTGCAGTTATTCACCTCTAGGTAGGTGGTGGTGTTCTTCACATCACAGTGACTGATTAAAGTGCCTGTGGAGGTAGACAGAGGTGAGTTTCCCCCCTACTATGTAAAGATGGACTTGAGCTACTTGAAAAAGTATATCATATCATATCTGTATTCAGTTTCATGTACAGTAACTCAACATTGATTTATTGTGTCATAAGATTTTAGGTTCATAAGAGGTTATGTTCATAAGAGGTCAGGTTCATAAGAGGTTATGTTCATAAGAGGTTATGTTCATAAGAGGTCATGTTCAGAAGTGGTCATGTTCATAAGAGGTCAGGTTCATAAGAGGTTATGTTCATAAGAGGTCATGTTCATAAGAGGTCAGATTCATAAGCCTTGGTTTCAAGTTTGTTTTACTTACTGCTTTAGCACACTCTGCCAACCAAGATGTCTTAGCCGTGTCTGAATACTGGCTTAGGAAAACCACCAAAAACCCTGAAATATCCATTGCTAACTATAACGTTTTCCGCCAAGATAGAACTGCCAAAGGGGACGGTGTTGCAATCTACTGCAAAGATAGAAAGTAATACAGAACTCTGCAGGCTAAGTCTGTACCCAAACAATTTGAGCTTCTACTTCTAAAAATGTACCTTTCCAGAAACAAGTCTCTCACTGTTGCCGCTTGCTTATAGACCTCCCTCTGCCCCCAGCTGTGCCCTCGATACTATATGTGAACTGATTGCCCTCCCCATCTATCTTCTGAGCTCGTGCTACTAGGTGACCTAAAATGGGATAGTTATGCATTAGGGGGCGCTATAAAAATTTTGGGATGAAAAACGTTCCCGTTTTAAACAAGATATTTTGTCACGAAAAGATGTTCGACTATGCATATAATTGACAGCTTTGGATGGAAAACACTCTGACGTTTCCAAAACTGCAAGGATATTGTCTGTGAGTGCCACAGAACTGATGTTACAGCCGTAACCCAGATAGAAATCCAACCAGGAAGTGCCGCAGTTTTTGAAACCGCCTCATGCTAATGATTCCTTATATGGCTTTGAATGAGCTACGAATGAGCTTACGTTTTCCACGTATTCCCCGAGGTGTCAACAGCATTGTGATGTCTGTTTACGCATTTCCATTGTAGAATAGCCGTAAGGGACCATATATTGCAAGTTGTCACATGGTGTCTCCCACAGAAAATCTTGCGTAAAATACTGAGGTAGCCATTTTTCCAATCGATTCTTATGAGAAACCAATTGCCTCGACTGATATATTATCGAATTTATATGTTAGAAACACCTTGAGGATGGATCCTAAACAACGTTTGCCATGTTTCTGTCGATATTATGGAGCAAATTTTGAAAAAAGTTTGGCGTTATAGTTGTAGCATTTTCCGGTCAATTTCTCAGCCAAGCATGATGAACAAATGGGAGCTATTTCGCCTACAAAAATAATATTTTTGAAAAAAGGAACATTTGCTATCTAACTGGGAGTCTCCTGAGTGAAAGCATCTGAAGTTCTTCAAAGGTAAATTATTTTATTTGGTTGCTTTTCTTATTTTCGTGAAAATGTTGCCTGCTGCCAGCAGAGCCTAGCATAGCATTATGCCATGATAAACTTACACAAATGCTTGTCTAGCGTTGGCTGTAACGCATATTTTGAAAATCTGAGAAGACAGTGTTGTTAACAAAAGGCTAAGCTTGTGTTTGAATATATGTATTTCATTTAATTTGCGATTTTCATGAATAGGAAAAGTTTCTAGGGGTATTTATGTCCGCTGCGTTATGCTAATTTGTTTGAGGCTATGACTACGATCCCGGATCCGGGATTGCTCGTCGCAAGAGGTTCTGTCAGAAGAAATGGTTCAACAGCTCACTTCACATTAAGCTCAATTTGAGCTTCTATTTCTAAACATTCATCTTTCCAGAAACAAGTCTCTCACTGTTGCCGCTTGTTATAGACCTCCCTCTGCCCCCAGCTGTGCCCTCGATACCATATGTGAATTGATTGCCCCCCATCTATCTTCTGTGCTCGTGCCACGAGGTGACCTAAACTGGGACATGCTTAACACCCATCCTACAAACTAAGCTTGATGCCCTCAATCTCACACAAATGATGTGTGAACCTACCAGCTACAACCCCAAATCAGTAAACACGGGCACCCTCATAGATGTCATCCTAACTAATTCGCCCTCCAAATACACCTCTGCTGTTTTCAATCAAGATCTCAGCGATCACTGCCTCATTGCCTGCATCTGTAATGGGTCTGCGACCAAACGACCAACCCTCATCACTGTCAAACGCTCCCTGAAACACTTCTGCGAGCAGGCCTTTCTAATCAACCTGGCCGGGGTATCCTGGAATGACATTAACCTCATCCCGTCAGTAGACGATGCCTGGCTATTCTTTAAAAGTGCCTTCCTCACCAGCTTAAATAAGCATGCCCCTCTCAAAAAATGTAGAACTAGGAATAGATATAGTCCTTGGTTCACTCCAGACCTGTCTGCCCTTGACCAACACAAAAACATCCTGTGGTGTTCTGCATTAGCATCAAATAGCCCCGTGATATGCAACTTTTCAGGGAAGTTAGGAACAAATATACACAGGCAGTTAGAAAAGCTAAGGCAAGCTTTTTCAAACAGAAATTTGCATCCTGTAGTACTAACTCAAAAAGTTCTGGGACACTGTAAAGTCCATGGAGAATAAGAGCACCTGCTCCCAGCTGCCCACTGCTCTGAGGCTAGGAAACATTGTCACCACTGATAAATCCCCTATAATTGAGAATTTCAATAAGCCTTTCTCTATGGCTGGCCATGCTTTCCACATCGCTACCCCTACCCCGGTCAACTGCCCGGCACCCTCCACAGCAACCCGCCAAAGCCCTCACCATTTCTCCTTTACCCAAATCCAGATAGCCGATGTTCTGAAAGAGCTGCAAAATCTGGACCCCTACAAATCAGCCGGGCTAGACAATCTGGACCCTCTCTTTCTAAACTTATCTGTCGAAATTGTTGCAACCCCTATTACAAGCCTGTTCAACCTCTCTTTCGTATCGTCTGAGATTCCCAAAGATTGAAAGCTGCCGCGGTCATCCCCTCTTCAAAGGAGGTGACACTCTAGACCCAAACTGCTACAGACCTATATCTATCCTACCCTGTCTTTCTAAGGTCTTCGAAAGCCAAGTTAACAAACAGATTACTCACCATTTCGAATCCCACCATACCTTCTCCGCTATGCAATCTGGTTTCAGAGCTGGGTGCATCTCAGCCACACTCAACGTTCTAAACGACATAATAACCGCCATCGATAAGAGACATTACTCTGCAGCCATATTCATCGACCTGGCCAAGGCTTTCGACTCTGTCAATCACAACATTCTTATTGGCAGACTCGACAGCCTTGGATTCTCAAATGATTGCCCCGCCTGGTTTACCAACTACTTCTCTGATAGAGTTCAGTTTGTCAAATCGGAGGGCCTGTTGTCTGGACCTCGGACAGTCTCTATGGGTGTGCCACAGGGTTCAATTCTCGGGACGACTCCCTTTTCTGTATACATCAATGATGTTGCTCTTGCTGCTGGTGATTCTCTGATCCACCTCTATGCAGACGACACCATTCTGTATACTTCTGGCCCCTCCTTGGACACTGTGTTAACTAACCTCCAGACGAGCTTCAATGCCATACAACTCTCCTTCCGTGGCCTCCAACTGCTCTTAAAAGCAAGTCAAACTAAATGCATGCTATTCAATCGATCGCTGCCCGCACCTGTTCGCCCGTCCAGCATCACTACTCTGGATGGCTCTGACTTAGAATACGTGGACAACTACAAATACCTGGGTGTCTGGTTAGACTGTAAACTCTCCTTCCAGAACACATTAAGCATCTCCAATCCAAAATTACATCTAGAATCGGCTTCCTTTTTCGCAACAAAGCATCCTTCACTAATGCTGCCAAACATACCCTCGTAAAACTGACCATCCTACCGATCCTCGACTTCGGTGATGTCATCTATAAAATAGCCTCTAACACTCGACTCAACAAACTGGATGCAGTCTATCACAGTGCCATCTGTTTTGTCACCAAAGCCCCATACACTACCCACCATTGTGACCTGTATGCTCTCGTTGGTTGGCCCTCGCTTCATACTCGTCGCCAAACCCACTGGCTACAGGTTATCTACAAGTCTCTGCTAGGTAAAGCCCCGCCTTATCTCAGCTCACTGGTCACCATAGCAGCACCCACTCGTAGCACGCGCTCCAGCAGGTATATCTCTCTGGTCACCCACAAAGCCAATTCCTCCTTTGGTCGTCTTTCCTTCCAGTTCTCTGCTGCCCATGACTGGAACGAATTGCAAAACTCTCTGAAGCTGGAGACTCACATCTCCCTCACTAGCTTTAAGCACCAGCTGTCAGAACATTTTACAGATCACTGCACCTGTACTTAGCCTATCTGTAAACAGCCCATCTATCTACCTACCTCATCCCCATACTGGTATTTATTTATTTATTTTGCTCCTTTGCACCCCAGTATCTCTACCTACACATTCATCTTCTGCCGATCTACCATTCCAGTGTTTAATTGCTATATTGTAATTACTTCGCCACCATGGCCTATTTATTTCCTTAACTTACCTCATTTGGACTCACTGTATATAGACTTTTTGTTTTCTTTTGTTCTACTGTATTATTGACTGTATGTTTTGTTTATTCCATATGTAACTCTGTGTTGTTGTATGTGTCGAATTGCTATGCTTTATCTTGGCCAGGTCGCAGTTGCAAATGAGAACTTGTTCTCAACTAGCCTACCTATTTAAATAAAGGTCAAGTAAGAAAAAAATAAAAATAAGAGGTCAGGTTCATAAGAGGTCAAGTTCATTAAAGGTCAGGTTCATAAGAGGTTATGTTCATAAGTGGTCACGTTCATAAGAGGTCAGGTTCAGAAGAGGTCAGGTTAAAGAGGTTATGCTCATAAGAGGTCAGGTTCATAAGAGGTCATGTTCATAAGAGGTCATGTTCATAAGAGGTCAGGTTCATAAGAGGTCGGGTTCATAAGAGGTCGGGTTCATAAGAGGTCAAGTTCATAAGAGGTCGGGTTCATAAGAGGTCAGGTTCATAAGAAGTTATGTTCATAAGAGGTCAGGTTCATAAGAGGTCATGTTCATAAGAAGTTATGTTCATAAGAGGTCAGGTTAAAGAGGTTATGCTCATAAGAGGTCAGGTTCATAAGAGGTCAGGTTCATAAGAAGTTATGTTCATAAGAGGTCAAGATATGGAATGACCTTGGTCGTTACCCCCTTGCCTTGTTTTCTTTTTTCATTCAACTTTTTCACTCCGGAAGCTTTATCTGGACATGGTTCGTCAGGACCTCCAACAGCCGAAGATAAGTAGTAACATTAACATGATGCCTTCTAATTGCAGTCGCTGTGCTCATAATATACAGGAGAACGATCGCCTGGTGAGGATGTGCTGCAAGCCCAGCTTCAGATGCAATTGTTAGGCAAGGGTAAGTTCATTGTAGGAAAGGATGTAACAGTGTTTGTGACACCAGTAAGTACAGATAGTAACGTTAGTATAAATCCCCTCGCACGGTCCCCGCAGCCGGACTTTCCCATGGCTTCTGGAGGCAAATGCTGTAGGAATGCGCAACCGGTGTCGCTCATTCAGCCGACAGAAACTTTCAACCGGTTTTCCCCATTAAGCAAGGGGTCGGAGTCTGAGGCCGAGCATCTCTTGTCTCTACTCCTCCCGTTACGGGGTCTGAGACACCGAAGCCTCCCACCATTAGCTCTGACAAATTGAAAACCCTAGTCATTGGAGACTCCTTTACCCGCACGCAGTATTAGACTTAAAACGAATCATCCAGCGATCATACACTGTTTCCCAGGGGGCAGGGCTACCGACGTGAAGGCTAATCTGAAGATGGTGCTGGCTAAAGCTAAAACTGGCGTGTGTAGTGAATATAGAGATATT
Organism: Oncorhynchus nerka; assembly: GCF_034236695.1. Lineage (NCBI taxonomy): Eukaryota > Metazoa > Chordata > Actinopteri > Salmoniformes > Salmonidae > Oncorhynchus > Oncorhynchus nerka. The sequence goes on from NC_088404.1 coordinate 4,288,844, forward strand.
GTTATCCACCTCGGTACCAACAATGTTAGGATGAAAAAGTCAGAGGTCACCAAGAGCAACATAGCTTCAGCGTGTAAATCAGCTAGAAAGATGTGTCGGCATCGAGTAATTGTCTCTGGTCCCCTCCCAGTTAGGGGGAGTGATGAGCTCTACAGCAGTCTCACAACTCAATCGCTGGTTGAAAACTGTTTTCTGCCCCTCCCAAAAGATAGAATTTGTAGATAATTGGCCCTCTTTCTGGGACTCACCCACAAACAGGACCAGGCCTGGCCTGCTGAGGAGTGACAGACTCCATCCTAGCTGGAGGGGTGCTCTCATCTTATCTTCCAACATAGACAGGGCTCTAACTCCTCTAGCTCCACAATGAAATAGGGTGTAGGCCAGGCAGCAGGCTGTTAGCCAGCCTGCCAGCTTAGTGGAGTCTGCCACTAGCACAGTCAGTGTAGTCAGCTCAGCTATCCCCATTGAGACCGTGTCTGTGCCTCAATCTAGGTTGAGCAAAACTAAACATGGCTGTGTTCGCCTTAGCAATCTCATTAGAATAAAGACTCTTCCATTCAAGACAGCAGCATACCACCCTGCATACCACTCCTGGCTTGCTTCTGAAACTAAGCAGGGTTGGTCCTGGTCAGTTCCTGGATGGGACACCAGATGCTGCTGGAAGTGGTGTTGGAGGGCCAGTAGGAGGCACTCTTTCCTCTGGTTTACAAAAAATTGTGTTTTCATCTTTTGAGCGTCTAGTCATGAAATCTATGCAGCCTACTCAATCACTTTTATAGCTACTGTTTACAGACCTCCTGGGCCATATACAGCGTTCCTCACCAAGTTCCCTGAATTCCTATCGAACCTTGTAGTCATAGCAGATAATATTCAAATGTTTGGTGATTTTAATATTCAGATGGGAAAGTCCACAGACCCACTACAAAAAGGCATTCGGAGCCATCATCGACTCAGTGGGTTTTGTCCAACATGTCTCTGGACCTACTCACTGTCACAGTCATACTCTGGACCTAGTTTTGTCCTATGGAATAAATGGTGGATCTTAATGTTTTTCCTCATAATCCTGGACTATCGGACCACCATTTTATTATGTTTGCAATCGCAACAAATAATCTGCTCAGACCTCAACCAAGGAGCATCAAAAGTCATCCTATAAATTCTCAGACAACACAAAGATTCCTTGATGCCCTTCCAGATTCCCTCTGCCTACCCAAGGACGTCAGAGGACAAAAATCAGTTAACCACTTAACTGAGGAACTCAAGTTAACCTTGCGCAATACCCTAGATGCAGTTGCACCCCTAAAAACGAAAAACATTTGTCATAAGAAACTAGCTCCCTGTAATATACAAAATACTCGAGCTCTGAAGCAAGCTTCCAGAAAATTGGAACGGAAATGGCGCAACACCAAACTGGAAGTCTTCCAACTAGCTTGGAAAGACAGTACCGTGTATCGAAGAGCCCTCACTGCTGCTCCATCATCCTATTTTTCCAACTAAATTGAGGGAAATAAGAACAATCCAAAATGTATTTTTGATACTGTCGCAAAGCTAACTAAAAAGCAGCATTCCCCAAGAGAGGATGGCTATCACTTCAGCAGTAATAAATTCATGACTTTCTTTGAGGAAAAGATCATGATCATTAGAAAGGAAATTACGGACTCCTCTTTAAACCTGCGTATTCCTCCAAAGCTCAGTTGTCCTGAGTCTGCACAACTCTGCCAGGACCTAGGATCAAGAGAGTCACTCAAGAGACACTCGGCCTATATCGAATCTTCCATTCTTCTCAAAAAATTTAGAAAAAGCTGTTGCGCAGCAACTCACTGCCTTTCTGAAGACAAACAATGTATACAAAATGCTTCAGTCTGGTTTTAGACCCCATTATAGCAATGAGACTGCACTTGTGAAGGTGGTAAATGACCTTTTAATGGCTTCAGACCATCTGCATCTGTCCTCGTGCTCATAGACCTTAGTGCTGCTTTTGATACCATCGATCCCCACATTCTTTTGGAGAGATTGGAAACCCAAATTGGTCTACACGGACAAGTTCTGGCCTGGTTTAGATCTTATCTGTCGGAAATATATCAGTTTGTCTCTGTGAATGGTTTGTCCTCTGACAAATCAACTGAACATTTTGGTGGTCCTCAAGGTTCCGTTTTAGGACCACTATTGTTTTCACTATATATTTGACCTCTTGGGGATGTCATTCAAAAACATAATGTTAACTTTCACTGCTATGCGGATGACACACAGCTGTACATTTCAATGAAACATGGTGAAGACCCAACAATGCCCTCACTAGAAGCCTGTGTTTCAGACATAAGGAAGTGGGCGGCTGCAAACGTTCTACTTTTAAACTCGGACAAAACAGAGATGCTTGTTCTAGGTCCCAAGAAAAAAAGAGATTGACGGTTGTACAGTCGTCTCAAATAAAACTGTGAAGGACCTCGGCTTTTCTCTGGACCCTGATCTCTCTTTTGAGGATAATATCAAGACTGTTTCAAGGACAGCTTTTCTCCATCTACGTAACATTACAAAAATTAGAAACTTTCTGTCCAAAAATTATGCAGTAAAAGGTATCCATGCTTTTGTTACTTCTAGGTTAGACTACTGCAATGCTCTACTTTCCGGCTACCTGGATAAAGCACTAAATAAACTTCATTTAGTGCTAAATACGGCTGCTAGAATCCTGACTAGAAGCAAAACATTTGTTCATACTACTCCAGTGCTAGCCTCCCTACACTGGCTTCCTGTTAAGGCAACGACTGATTTCAAGGTTTTACTGCTAACCTACAAAGCATTACATGGGCTTGCTCCTACCTATCTTTCCGGTTGGGTAGTGCCGTACATACCTACACGTACGCTACGGTCACAAGATGCAGGCTTCCTAATTGGCCCTAGAATTTCTAAACAAACAGCTGGAGGCAGGGCTTTCTCCTATAGAGCTCGGTCTCAACCTTTAAGTCTTTACTGAAGACTCATCTCTTCAGTAGGTCATATAATTGAGTGTAGTCTGGCCCAGGAGTGTGAAGGTGAACGGAAAGCCTCTGGAGCAACGAACCGCCCTTGCTGTCTCTGCCTGGCCGGTTCCCCTCTCTCCACTGGGATTCTCTGCCTCTAACCCTATTACAGGGGGTGAGTCACTGGCTTACTGGTGCTCTACCATGCCGTCCCTAGGAGGGGTGCGTCACTTGAGTGGGTTGAGTCACTGACGTGATCTTCCTTGGCCCCCCCCCACCCCCCTCTTGGGTTGTGCCATGGCGGAGATCTTTGTGGGCAAAACACGACCTTGTCTCAGGATGGTAAGTTGGTGGTTGACGATATCCCTCTAGTGGTGTGGGGTCTGTGCTTTGGCAAAGTGGGGGGGGTTATATCCTGCCTGTTTAGCCCTGTCTGAGCGTATCATTGGATGGGGCCACAGTGTCTCCTGACCCCTCCTGTCTCAGCCTTCAGTATTTATGCTGCAGTAGTTTGTGTGTCGGGGGGCTAGGGTCAGTCTGTTATATCTGGAGTACTTTTCCTGTCTTATCCGGTGTCCTGTGTGAATTTAGGTATGCTCTCTCTAATTCTCCCTCTCTTTCTCTCTTTCTTTCTCTCTCACTACCTGACATGATGACTCCTTGCTGTCCCCAGTCCACCTGGCCGTGCTGCTGCTCCAGTTTCAACTGTTCTGCCTGAGGCTATGGAACCCTGACCTGTTCTCCGGACATGCTACCTGTCCCAGACCTGCTGTTTTCAACTCTCTAGAGACAGCAGGAGTGGTAGAGATACTCTTAATGATCTGCTATGAAGCGCCAACTGACATTTACTCCTGAGGTCCTGACTTGTTGCACCCTTGACAACTACTGTGATTATTATTATTTGACCATGCTGGTAATTTATGAACATTTGAACATCTTGGCCATGTTCTGTCATAATCTCCACCCGGCTCAGCCAGAAGAGGACTGGCCAACCCTCATAGCCTGGTTCCTCTCTAGGTTTCTTCCTAGGTTTTGGCCTTTCTAGGGAGCTTTTGCTTGCTGTTTGGGGTTTTAGGCTGGGTTTCTGTACAGCACTTTGAGATATTAGCTGATGTACGAAGGGCTATATAAATTCATTTGATTTGATAAGAGGTTATGTTCATAAGAGGTCAGGTTCATAAGAGGTTATGTTTGACTCGTAGATCTGACATATAAACAATAAATACAACAAATCATGAATATTTATAAATGAATCATTATATTGTTTTAACTTACAGGTTGTGCAACATCCATTTGCATCAGTTTTCTCAGTTCCCTGTCAAAAAGAATAGTGTACAGCTCAATTTGGATATGACTAGTTACAGTCTATTGAGCTAGAGAACACAGTATAGATGTTATAATGGAAAACTATGATCATCTATGAATATGTTACTCGGGTGTAAATTCAATATAACCTCCAAGTTACTATCAAATGAAGCAAGCAGTATATTTAGGTATAGTTACTTTACTTCAAACAAACACATTCAACCAGTTTCCTCATCTACTTACAGGGACACAGTCCTCTGGACGGAACACTGGGCATTTCAATTTGGATTCCACAACGATGAACTGGCTGTTTGTCTTTGTGCATTCATACTTCACACAGCGGTCACTAGGGGGCGACCAAAACTCCCCAAGCTGTCAAGTAGCAAAAAAATAAAAACTATAAGCGTTGATATATCATTTATAAACCTTTTAGAAATATGTACATCATTATTTGAAAATGTAAAGCATTACAATTCTTAAGCATTTACATCTTTAACATTTATGATCATTTATGATGCATTTTTATGAACATTTTTAAGCATTTATATGTTCTCATTAGGGAATCAATATTTAGGTTTATTTTATGCAAAATTTACAAATGATTTATTGTAATACTGCTCTATTCTGCCAGAGTGTCAAAGAAGTGTCACTTCTCACCGTGTATTCAGTATTGTTGTGGACACAAACAGGTTTGGCCACTGAAAGAACACACAATAAAAGGGTCAGACAATGGTTGAGACATAACAGTTGTTGAACGGTTAAGTTAGTCACAATTCCTGCACCATGTTACCATCATGACACCTGCACCATTTTACCATCATGACACCTGCACCATGTTACCATCATGACACCTGCACCATGTTACCATCATGACACCTGCACCATGTTGCCATCATGACACCTGCACCATGTTACCATCATGACACCTGCACCATGTTACCATCATGACACCTGCACCATGTTACCATCATGACACCTGCACCATGTTGCCATCATGACACCTGCACCATGTTACCATCATGACACCTGCACCATGTTACCATCATGACACCTGCACCATGTTACCATCATGACACCTGCACCATGTTACCATCATGACACCTGCACCATGTTACCATCATGACACTTGCACCATGTTACCATCATCACACCTGCACCATGTTACCATCATGACACCTGTACCATGTTACCATCATGACACCTGCACCATGTTACCATCATGACACCTGCACCATGTTACCATCATGACACCTGCACCATGTTACCATCATGACACCTGCACGATGTTACCATCATGACACTTGCACCATGTTACCATCATGACACCTGCACCTGTTACCATCATGACACCTGCACCATGTTACCATCATGACACCTCCACCATGTTACCATCATGACACCTGCACCATGTTGCCATCATGACACCTGCACCTGTTACCATCATGACACCTGCACCATGTTACCATCATGACACCTGCACCATGTTACCATCATGACACCTGCACCATGTTACCATCATGACACCTGCACCATGTTACCATCATGACACCTGCACCATGTTGCCATCATGACACCTGCTCCATGTTCATGACAATATTTACATTAATCCTGGGCTTAATAATTACCTCCAGGTTGAAGTTAAAGTCTAAGTACATGATATGTTTGAGTGAGCGCTGTGCCTTTCCACGTTCTTGGAATAGAAATATGACGTCACTGTTTTATCACTTTACAAAGTTTTTAAATTATGGTGCATGATTGTCCAATGACAGGGTCCAATAACATGGTCCAATGACAGGGTCCAATAACAAGGTCCAATGACATGGTCCAATGACAGGGTCCAATAACATGGTCCAATGACATGGTCCAATGACATGGTCCAATAACAGGGTCCAATAACAAGGTCCAGTGACATGGTCCAATGACAGGGTCCAATAACAGGGTCCAATAACATGGTCCAATAACAAGGTCCAATGACATGGTCCAATGACAGGGTCCAATGACATGGTCCAGTGACATGGTCCAATGACATGGTCAGTATAAAGGCTTCATAAACACTACAGAAATGTGTTACAAATAATCTATAACCATGTCAAATTAGACAAACCTGTGCTTTATAATTGGTGTGACAAAGGCATTTCCTAAAACACCTGCTAAATGTCTTTGTTGTTACTTTTAAGGTTGGAATCAATATGCAGAACCTCCAGCAGAAAGAGAGGTAAGAAACCATTGGTACACAAGCTCAGGGACAAGCTACACTATTCACAGTCAGGTGATTATGTCACAGAGTTATGGCACATTTATGAACCCTTTATAAAGCACGTTATAGATGCTTTGTAACACATTTATGTAGTGCTTATGAAGGCTTTATGAAGTAGCTAGAATGAAGACCTTTTTGGTGCTAACATTACACTCCTTGTCATATGTCAAACATTTAGCACAAGCAGACTTGTACCCAGGTTACCTGGTACCACGTTAAGGTGCCTCTCTATCCTGCCTCTACTCACCACATGTATTTTTCTGACAGCAGTCCACCGTCTCGTTGACCAACACCTCACCGTACTTCTTACAGGTAACAATTTCTTGGGGTGGACATTTCACTGGTTCACACTGGACACTCAGTGTGTCAGCATTACACGTGCACTTCTGGCAGTTACTGTACCAAGTCTCACCAAACTGTGTTGGGAGAAAACAAACACTGTTAGCAGAGACTTCAAATTTATTAAGACGAGGACTGGCCACCCGTCAGAGCCTGGTTCCTCTCTTGGTTTATTCATAGGTTCCTTCCTTCTAGGGAGTTTTTCCTAGCCACTGTCTTTCTGCCTCTGCATTGCTTGCTCTTTGAAGTTTTAGGCTGAGTATGTGGAAAGCACTTTGCGACCACTGCTGATGAAAAAAAGGGCTTTATCAAATACATCCGATTGATTGATAAAAACAATAGGGCTCCAGCCTCTTCAGAGCTGGACAACTTACAAGCCCCAATGAAACTAGAAACTTTTTGTGGACTATTTATTTGATTTATTTGACCTTTAGAACAAGTTATCATTTGTAACTGCAACCTGGCCAAGATAAAGCGTAGCAATTCGACACATACAACAACACAGAGTTACACATGGAATAAACAAAACATAGTCATTAATACAGTAGAACAAAAGAAAACAAAAAGTCTATGCACAGTGAGTGCAAATGAGGTAAGTTAAGGAAATAAATAGGCCATGGTGGCGAAGTAATTACAATATAGCAATAAACACTGGAATGGTAGATCGGCAGAAGATGAATGTGCAAGTAGAGATACTGAGGTGCAAAGGAGCAAAATAAATAAATAAATAAATACCAGTATGGGGATGAGGTAGGTAGATAGATGGACTGTTTACAGATGGGATATGTACAGGTGCAGTGATCTGTAAGCTGCTCTGACAGCTGGTGCTTAAAGCTAGTGAGGGAGATGTGAGTCTCCAGCTTCAGAGATTTTTGCAATTCGTTCCAGTCATGGGCAGCAGAGAACTGGAAGGAAAGACGATCAAAGAAGGAATTGGCTTTGGGGGTGATCAGTGAGATATACCTGCTGGAGTGCGTGCTATGGGTGGGTGCTGCTATGGTGACCAGTGAGCTGAGATAAGGCGGGGCTTTACCTAGCAGAGACTTGTAGATAACCTGTAGCCAGTGGGTTTTGTCACGCCCTGGCCTTAGTATTTATGTGTTTTCTTTATTATGTTGGTTAGGCCAGGGTGTGACATGGGTGATTTATGTGTCTTGTTTTGTCTAGGGGTTTTGTAATCTATGGGGTTGTGTTCAGTTGAGTGTTCTAGGTAAGTCTATGGTTGCCTGGAGTGGTTCTCAATCAGTGTTTATCGTTGTCTCTGATTGGGAACCATATTTAGGCAGCCATATTCTTTAGGTATCTTGTGGGTGATTGTTCCTGTCTCTGTGTTTTGCACCAGTTAGGATTGTTTCGGTTTTTCCATGTTTTCTTATTTTGTATAGTGTTCACGTTTTTCATCTTTCATTAAAGATGTTTATAAATCACCATGCTGCGTTTTGGTCCGCCTCTCCTTCCCAGGAAGAAAACCGTTACAGGTTTGGCGACGAGTATTAAGCGAGGGCCAACCAACGAGAGTGTACAGGTCGCAATGGTGGGTAGTGTATGGGGATTTTGGTGACAAAACGGATGGAACTGTGATAGACTGCATCCAGTTTGTTGAGTAGAGTGTTAGAGGCTATTTTATAGATCATAGACATCACCGGAGTCGAGGATCGGTAGGATGGTCAGTTTTACGAGGGTATGTTTGGCAGCATGAGTGAAGGATGCTTTGCTGGGATATAGGAAGCCGATTCTAGATTTAATTTTGGATTGGAGATGCTTAATGTGAGTCTGGAAGGAGAGTTTACAGTCTAACCAGACACCCAGGTATTTGTAGTTGTCCACGTATTCTAAGTCAGAGCCATCCAGAGTAGTGAATCTGGACGGGCAAGCAGGTGCGGGCAGTGATCGATTGAATAGCATGCATTTAGTTTAATTTGTGTTTAAGAGCAGTTGGAGGTCAAGGAAGGAGAGTTGTATGGCATTGAAGCTCGTCTGGAGGTTAGTTAACACAGTGTCCAAGGAGGGGCCAGAAGTATACAGAATGGTGTCGTCTGTGTAGAGGTGGATCAGAGAATCACCAGCAGCAAGAGCAACATCATTGATGTATACAGAAAATAGAGTCGGCCCGAGAATTGAAGCCTGTGGCACACCCATAGAGACTGTCAGAGGTGTGTACAAAAGGCACTCCGATTTGACACACTGAACTCTATCAGCGAAGTAGTTGGTAAACCAGGCAAGGCAATCATTTGAGAAACCAAGGCTGTCGAGTCTGCCAATAAGAATGTTGTGATTGACAGAGTCGAAAGCCTTGGCCAGGTCAATGAATACGGCTGCACAGTAATGTCTCTTATCCATGGCGGTTATGATAACGTTTAGGACCTTGAGTGTGGCTGAGATGCACCCAGCTCTGAAACCAGATTGCATAGCGGAGAAGGTATGGTGGGATTCGAAATGGTCAGTAATCTGTTTGTTAACTTGGCTTTCGAAGACCTTAGAAAGACAGGGTAGGATAGATATAGGTCTGTAGCAGTTTGGGTCTAGAGTGTCACCACCTTTGAAGACGGGGATGACCGCGGCAGCTTTCCAATCTTTGGGAATCTCAGACGATGCGAAAGAGAGGTTGAACAGGCTTGTAATAGGAGTTGCAACAATTTCGGCAGATAATTTTCGAAAGAGAGGGTCCAGATTGTCTAGCCCGGCTGATTTGTAGGGCTTCAGATTTTGCAGCTCTTTCAGAACATCAGCTATCTGGATTTGGGTAAATGAGAAATGGTGGGGGCTTTGGCGGGTTGCTGTGGAGGGTGGCGGGCAGTTGACCGGGGTAGGGGTAGCCATGTGGAAAGCATGGCCAGCCGTAGAGAAATTCTTATTGAAATTCTCAATTATACTGGGTTTATCGGTGGTAACAGTGTTTCCTAGCCTCAGAGCAGTGGGCAGCTGGGAGGAGGTGCTCTTATTCTCCATGGACTTTACAGTGTCCCAGAACTTTTTTGAGTTAGTACTACAGGATGCACATTTCTGTTTGAAAAAGCTTGCCTTAGCTTTTCTAACTGCTTGTGTATATTTGTTCCTCACTTCCCTGAGAAGTTGCATATCACGGGGGCTATTTGATGCTCATGCAGAATACCACAGGATGTTTTTGTGCTGGTCAAGGACAGACAGGTCTGGAGTGAACCAAGGACTATATCTATTCCTAGTTCTACATTTTTTGAGAGGGACATGCTTATTTAAGATGGTGAGGAAGGCACTTTTAAAGAATAGCCAGGCATCATCTACTGACAGGATGAGGTCAATGTCATTCCAGGATACCCCGGCCAGGTCGATTAGAAAGGCCTGCTCGCAGAAGTGTTTCAGGGAGCGTTTGACAGTGCTACCTGACAGGTCGCTCCTACCAGGTGGCGTGGCGAGAATCTGTCTCCTCACCACGCGCTCTCACCACTGGCGTCCCCCAGGGCTCTGTTCTAGGCCCTCTCCTATTCTCGCTATACACCAAGTCACTTGGCTCTGTCATAACCTCACATGGTCTCTCCTATCATTGCTATGCAGACGACACACAATTAATCTTCTCCTTTCCCCCTTCTGATGACCAGGTGGCGAATCGCATCTCTGCATGTCTGGCAGACATATCAGTGTGGATGACGGATCACCACCTCAAGATGAACCTCGGCAAGACGGAGCTGCTCTTCCTCCCGGGGAAGGACTGCCCGTTCCATGATCTCGCCATCACGGTTGACAACTCCATTGTGTCCTCCTCCCAGAGCGCTAAGAACCTTGGCGTGATCCTGGACAACACCCTGTCGTTCTCAACTAACATCAAGGCGGTGGCCCGTTCCTGTAGGTTCATGCTCTACAACATCCGCAGAGTACGACCCTGCCTCACACAGGAAGCGGCGCAGGTCCTAATCCAGGCACTTGTCATCTCCCGTCTGGATTACTGCAACTCGCTGTTGGCTGGGCTCCCTGCCTGTGCCATTAAACCGCTACAACTCATCCAGAACGCCGCAGCCCGTCTGGTGTTCAACCTTCCCAAGTTCTCTCACGTCACCCCGCTCCTCCGCTCTCTCCACTGGCTTCCAGTTGAAGCTCGCATCCGCTACAAGACCATGGTGCTTGCCTACGGAGCTGTGAGGGGAACGGCACCTCAGTACCTCCAGGCTCTGATCAGGCCCTACACCCAAACAAGGGCACTGCGTTCATCCACCTCTGGCCTGCTCGCCTCCCTACCACTGAGGAAGTACAGTTCCCGAGCAGCCCAGTCAAAACTGTTCGCTGCTCTGGCCCCCCAATGGTGGAACAAACTCCCTCACGACGCCAGGACAGCGGAGTCAATCACCACCTTCCGGAGACACCTGAAACCCCACCTCTTTCAGGAATACCTAGGATAGGATAAGTAATCCTTCTCACCCCCCTTACTAGATTTAGATGCACTATTGTAAAGTGGCTGTTCCACTGGATGTCTTAAGGTGAACGCACCAATTTGTAAGTCGCTCTGGATAAGAGCGTCTGCTAAATGACTTAAATGTAAATGTATGAGGGGTGGTCGTTTGGTCGCAGACCCATTACAGATGCAGGCAATGAGGCAGTGATCACTGAGATCTTGATTGAAAACAGCAGAGGTGTATTTGGAGGGCGAATTAGTTAGGATGACATCTATGAGGGTGCCCGTGTTTACTGATTTGGGGTTGTACCTGGTAGGTTCATTGATAATTTGTGTGAGATTGATGGCATCAAGCTTAGTTTGTACGATGGCCGGGGTGTTAAGCATGTCCCAGTTTAGGTCACCTAGTAGCACGAGCTAAGAAGATAGATGGGGGGCAATCAATTCACATATGGTATCGAGGGCACAGCTGGGGGCAGAGGGAGGTCTTGTTTCTGGAAAGGTAAATGTTTAGAAGTAGGTGCTCAAATTGAGCTTAATGTGAAGTGAGCTGTACCATTTCTTCTGACAGATTAATTGTGGTATACATCCACATTATTACCTGTTTGGGTTTTCCATCAGGTCCTGTGCATCCTTGGAGGGAAAATAAGATCTTACGTCATACATGCTGGTACTTTGAGACACAATTAAACAATGTATTCCTTAAACTGACACATCCTTACCACAGTCACGAACACAGGTGTCAGAGAATGTGTTGAACAAGATGGTACCCTCAGGGCAGGAACAGCCCTCCATGAATGAGTCACATACAATGTCACGGGTCATTTGTGCCCCCTGACATGAATGCACATATTTTTCATTGTATCTATGGCAAGAAAAATCTATTAATTACAGACTAGAAACTTTGGCATAGAATGGAAACCTTTAAGAATGCATGTACTTTAGGTAGTGGTGTAAAATAATGAGATGGGAAAGAGATGCGATGGGAATGAGACGAGATGGGAATGATATGGGAATGATATGGGAATGAGATGAGATGAGAATGAGATGAGATGAGATTGGAATGAGAAGGGAATGCGATGAGAATGAGATGAGTTGAGAATGAGATTAGATGGGAATGAGATGAGAATGAGATGGGAATGAGATGAGATGGGAATGAGATGAAATGGGAATGATTTGAAATGGGAATGAGTTGAGATGAGATGGGAATGAGATGAGATGGGATTGATATGAGAATGAGATGAGATGAGATGGGAATGAGATGAGATGGGAATGAGATGAGAATGAGTTGAGATGGGAATGAGTTGAGATGAGATGAGAATGAGATGAGATGGGAATGAGATGAGATGGTAATGAGATGAGAATGAGTTGAGATGGGAATGAGTTGAGATGAGATGAGAATGAGATGAGATGGGAATGAGATGGATACCTTGAATTGCATGTTGGCTGGATAGTAGAGCCACATGCCTTATACACTTTGGTCTTAGGGCATGTCAGTTCTGTAATATGGTCAAGATGGAATGAAAGACAAAACAGTAAGTACACAATTTGTAAATGCAGGTTGTCAAAATACAAATAATTAATGTAAATCGTAAAGTTATTAGAATTATTTAAAATCGTATTAACATCTATCCTGCATCCGAGTTTGGAAACTATTCCCTACTTAGATCACTACTTATTGCCGGAGCCTGGTCAAAAGCAGTGCACTATGTAGGGAATAGGATCCCATTGGGGACACAGATCCTTATTGGATATGAAAGTCCTTCCCTACCACATGTTCCATTAGTTGATTTCCTCCAGTCGATACAGACTCCAGCTCCTGCACACCTCACGGCGTAGGCTTCCAGGCTGGAGCAGCCGATTGAGATATTTGGCATGTGGCAGACATCAAACTTACAGGCCTCGAAGAAGGGTTGTTGTGGGATAACATCATGGCATTGCTTAAAGACCCTTCCAAAATAAAGAACCCATTTAAGTTATTATATCGGACTAACCCAAAAGGGGCTATAACATGTCACAACAGATCACTTACAAATATTGATTACTGTATGCCTTACACGCTAAATTATTTGTGAAGCATCTATGAAGTTCCTATGAATATGACATATTTTATACGGCATAAACAGTCTGTAAGATAAGTTTGGTTCTAAGTTATGGAACAACAACCCTTGCCTTTACCGGAGAGTTTACAGACTTGTATGTAAACAGTGTCACAGCAACCTCAATCAGATTCCCTTGTCTTTGTAATATAGCTGTCTCTTTGTATTATTACAAGGTTACACGTCTTACGGGCTAAGTATGATGTCACAGATTGATGTCTTTCCTGACGGGCAGGTTGGAGGCGTGGGGGTAGGTGGGGTAGGTGTGGGAGGTGGGGTAGGGGGTTGCCGTTCACAGTAGGGTTTTTTATCATCAGGAATCTTCCATTCATGAGCCATCTCAGGACATGATGGGTCAATCTTTCCATTCGGTAATCTGCAATCGTTTTTCCTGATATTGTCACAGGTACCTTTATAAAGGTACAATAAATATGGGAATGAGAAAAAACACAAGTTATTTTATGTCAGAAACAGCTGCTCATAACTTTAAGCCTACCTACAGTATATTTTAATTGGTAATGCTATCATTGTAACTGTACAGTGAACTTTAATGCCATAAAAATGCAAAAACACGAAAACAAAATAACATTAAATCATTGCAACAAATGTTCAGTTTACTCACAGAGTACTACAAGCTGTTCATCTGAATCATACTTAAAGTGTTTTTGATCTACATAATTCCTGCATCCCAAATGGGACCCTATTCCCCCTGGTTAAAAGGAGTGCGCTGCAATGGGATCCTATTCCCCCTGGTTAAAAGGAGTGAACTACAATGGGACCCTATTCCCCCTGGTTAAAAGGAATGCACTACAATGGGACCCTATTTCCCCTGGTTAAAAGGAATGCACTACAATGGGACCCTATTCCCCCTGGTTAAAAGGAGTGCACTACAATGGGACCCTATTCCCCCTGGTTAAAAGGTGGTTAAAAGGAGTGCACTACAATGGGACCCTATTCCCCCTGGTTAAAAGGAGTGCACTACAATGGGATCATATTCCCCCTGGTTAAAAGGAGTGCACTACAATGGGACCCTATTCCCCCTGGTTAAAAGGTGGTTAAAAGGAGTGCACTACAATGGGACCCTATTCCCCCTGGTTAAAAGGAGTGCACTACAATGGGATCCTATTCCCCCTGGTTAAAAGGAGTGCACTACAATGGGACCCTATTCCACCTGGTTAAAAGGAGTGAACTACAATGGGACCCTATTCCCCCTGGTTAAAAGGTGGTTAAAAGGAGTGCACTACATTGGGAACAGTGTGCCATTTGGGATGCAGTAAAGCCTACATACTTACCACACTGCCCCTCTGTGTTGTTGTGGAATAGGGAGTTTGGCAGGGTTACACTGAACATAAGGGACTTAAACATCACTGTTGCTTTAATGGCAGGGATCTTCAACAGTAACTCTACCCCAGTGCTGGTGATCATGAGGTCTTCATTAGAAAAGGTCGGGAAGATCTGATTTCCATTGATGTAAACCTTGTAAATTATTAGGAAAAACATTACATTACGAATGAGAATAGAGAACAGAATAACATTACAATAATGTAGATAAGATATGAACAGTTTCCAGAACTAAATGAAGTCACAAGGAGAGTTGGTAGTCTGTTAATAATTTGTCAATATAATGAAATTCTTTGAAATGTCATGGGAATGTTTCAGATACCTTGATGATGCTTTTGAGTTAACGTGTCGGCATCATGAAAGTGGTTAACCAATATGTAATGTTGCTAAATAACTATTTGTAACTACTGTAGTGTAGTACTGCAAATTACATTTGTCGTAGTCGGCAAGATCAGATATCCCTATTAATCAATACCACCACATTACAAAAAGTAAATAAGTAAATAATAGATTTCAAAATAGATTATTTTAAGTCTTAAAGTGGTGTGATAATGTCTATCTCAAATACTGTCTGTATCAAAGAATGTCTGTGTCAAGAATGTCTATATCAAATAATATCTATATCAAAGAATGTCTATATCAAAGAATGTCTATCTCAAATAATTTCTATCTCAAAGTGTACTTTTTACAATAGCACAGTTATAATTACCATATTTGTTGTCACATTTAATCTCTTCGGAGTAAGAACGATTTTGTAAGACTTGTAATAGACAATCAGAGACTGAGGGCAGGTCGCATGTCCAGACGGATCGCAGTTATAGTTGTCGATGATGACACTGAAGTTCTGTCGAGGAACTATTTCTTTAATCAAAACGTAGGTGCAGTTTTCCTGGAAACTGTAATATTGGCCATCAAATGTGACGTAATGAGGGTCTCCCCATCCATAGCATATACCTGAGAGATAGAACAGAAGAAGGTAACAAATAGATCTCTCATCAATACAAGAGTTTAAAGTCCTACTCCAATATTCCCCCCCTACTTCTAAAACCAAAGTTGCGCCACTGGATCAGACCAACTCCTTGAAGTTTGCAGTTGTGTCAAAAAAAAAACTATTTTGTTCAAAACATATTGTATTTCTTTACCCTTTAGTATGTGTACTTTACTTTATTTATACTTGGGATATCACTTTCAACAGGAAAAGTAAAAAAAATCACTGAAAAGACGTCTTTAAAAGAAGTAAATTGGGGCAATACGTATTTGTAGAAGGTGAGAACAGAAGATAATTAAAAACATTACGTTTTGAACTTACATTCACATTCGTAGTGATAGCAGCAACCTGATTCGTCATAGACTTTCACTGGTGGGAATCCATTTTCACACACAGGCTTTTCTACAGACTCACAGACCACAAACGTCGTGGTAATTAAACGCCTGTGGCAAGTCTGAGTAGCGCAGTTGTCTGTCTTCCAAGTCTCACCATCCTAAAGTTGAAAATGTATGTTTTAGTCATGAAAGTAAACACACTACGTACTACACAACACTGATAAACTACACAACACTATGAACTACACAACACTATAAACTACACAACGAACTACACAACACTATAAACTACACAACACTATGAGCTACACAACACTATGAACTACACAACACTATAAACTACACACACTATGAACTACACAACACTATGAACTACACAACACTATGAACTACACAACACTATAAACTACACAACGAACTACACAACACTATGAACTACACAACACTATGCACTACACAACACTATAAACTACACACACTATGAACTACACAACACTATGAACTACACAACACTATGAGCTACACAACACTATGAACTACACAACACTATGAACTACACAATACTATGAACTACACACACTATGAACTACACAACACTATGAACTACACAACACTATGAACTACACACACTATGAACTAAGAAACACAATAATGTTTATTTTATTTCATTACCTTTCTTGGTGGAATGACATATTCACAGCCCTTGTAAGGTGTAGTCGGGGACAATGTAGATGTTGTAGAATGTGTAGCTTCTGTTGTTGTTGAGACAGTACTGACTGTAGTTGAGACAGTGCTGACTGTAGTTGAGACAGTGCTGACTGTAGCTGAGACAGTGCTGACTGTAGCTGGGGTCGTAGAGAGACATGGTCTGGCTTGTTTCTCAACAACACAACTTGAGTTACAGTAAGAGGTGAAACACCAGCCTGCCCCATCAGTCTCATTATATACCAAGGAACCTAAACAAAAACATAATATTAGTAATGAATAGATATTAAATGAAGTGTATGAATGCAATATGTAGTCAGAATTAGTCATTTTAATGAAGGAAGCTTTCACTTACCAGCAGGGAAATATTGTTTTTCATATGTGCAAAAACATAATGTGGTAGGATTTGTGGTTGGGGTGGTCGTTGGGGTTGTGGTAAAGGTTGTTGTTGGGGTAGTGGTAGGTTTTATTGTGGGGATAGTGGTAGGAGTTGTTGTTGGTGTAGTGGTAGGAGTTGTTGTTGGGGTAGAGGTAGGAGTTGTTGTTGGGGTAGAGGTAGGAGTTGTTGTTGGGGTGGTCATTGGGGTTGTGGTAAAGGTTGTTGTTGGGGTAGTGGTAGGTTTTATTGTGGGGATAGTGGTAGGAGTTGTTGTTGGTGTAGTGGTAGGAGTTGTTGTTGGGGTAGAGGTAGGAGTTGTTGTTGGGGTAGAGGTAGGAGTTGTTGTTGGGGTAGGGGTAGGAGTTGTTGTTGGGGTAGTGGTAGGTTTTATTGTGGGGATAGTGGTAGGAGTTGTTGTTGGTGTAGTGGTAGGAGTTGTTGTTGGGGTAGAGGTAGGAGTTGTTGTTGGGGTAGTGGTAGGAGTTGTTGTTGGGGTAGAGGTAGGAGTTGTTGTTGTGGTAGGAGTTGTTGTTGGGGTAGTGGTAGGAGTTGTTGTTTGTTGTTGTTGGGGTAGTGGTAGGAGATGTTGTTGGGGTAGAGTTAGGAGTTGTTGTTGGGGTAGAGGTAGGATTTGTTGTTGGTTGGTTGTTGAAGCAGCTGAAGTAGTTGTTGGGGTAGTGGTAGGAGTTGTTGTTGGGGTAGTGGTAGGATTTGTTGTTGGGGTAGTGGTAGGAGATGTTGTTGGGCTAGTGGTAGGAGTTGTTGTTGAAGCAGCTGAAGTAGTTGTTGGGGTATTGGTAGGAGTTGTTGTTGGGGGAGTGGTAGGATTTGTTGTTGGTGTAGTGGTAGGAGTTGTTGTTGGGGTAGAGGTAGGAGTTGTTGTTGGGGTAGAGGTAAGAGTTGTTGTTGGGGTAGTGGTAGGAGTTGTTGTTGGGGTAGATGTAGGAGTTGTTGTTGGGGTAGTGGTAGGAATTGTTGTTGGGGTAGAGGTAGGAGTTGTTGTTGGGCTAGTGGTAGGAGATATTGTTGGGGTAGAGGTAGGAGTTGTTTCTGGGGTAGTGGTAGGAGTGGTTGTTGAAGTAGCTGTAGTAGTTGTTGGGGTAGTGGTAGGACTAGTTGTTGGGGTAGTGGTAGGAGTTGTAGTTGTGGTAGTTGTTGGGGTAGTGGTAGGTTTAGTTGTTGAAGTAGTTGTAGTAGATTTTGGGGTAGTGGAAGGTTTTGTTGTTGAAGTAGTTGTAGTAGATGTTGGGGTAGTGGTAGGATTTGTTGTTGAAGTAGTTGCAGTAGTTGTTGGGGTAGTGGAAGGTTTTGTTGTTGGGGTATGTGTGGTAGTTGTTGGGGTAGTGCTAGGTTTTGTTGTTGGAGTAGTTGTGGTTGTTGTTGGGGTAGTGGTTGGTTTTGATGTTGGGGTAGTGGCGGCAGTTGTTGTTGTAATGGTTGTTGTTGTTCTTGTTGTTGGGGTAGTTGTTGTTGTTGGACTTTCTGTTGTTGTTGTTGTTGGGGTAGTTGATGATGTTGTAATGCTTGTTGTGGGCCTTTCTGAGGTGGTAGTTGTCCCATTGCTACAAACATCAACACAACATCTGACTCTGATCTCGTAGTTGTAGCATATTGGTGGGATGCCTTGATCCTTGTTGTGGCATATCAGTCCAACTGAGGGATTACATTCAACATTTTGACCTAGTTCGGCCAAAGGAACATAGATGTTGTCTTTGGCTCTGCATTCTACATCCTTAGGTTGGCTACAAATATCATTTGTATATTTCTTTATATTTTCTATGGTTTCATAATCTCCTCCTTCTGGTCCAACAGAGGGATAATATTTGCTAATCCAGTCTGACCATTCACAGACAGTCTTGGTCAGGCAGTGTGGAGTAGTAGTGGGTGAAGTGGGTGTTGGTGAAGTTGGGGTTGTTGTGGGTGTAGTAGAAGGGGTTGTTGTCAGTGTAATGGTTGTTGTGGGGGTAGTTGTAGGGGTTGTGAAGGTGGTAGGGGTTGTTGTTGGGGTAGTGGCAGGAGTTGAGAAAACAAATGTTGTCGGTGCTTGGGTGGATATCTGTGTTGTTGGTGTAGTTGTTGGAGTTGGGGTGCTGGGACAGGGGTTCATAATCCGGACAATAGTTCCATTCTCTTTGCAGGTGGCAGTAATACAGGTCCCGTCACCGTCAGATGTGTGATATATGGTCGCTCCATACGGGTATGTTCTGCCGTTGTAGAAACAATAACAAGCTGCAATAGGATTTTCACAAGGAACACAAGTTATTATCATGTAATCATCTTGTCATGTTACCTTCTTGGTAATAATGTAGGCAAATGTTTCAGTTATTATCATGTAATCATCTTATCATGTTACTTCTTGGTAATAATGTAGGCAAATGTTTCAGTTATTATCATGTAATCATCTTGTCATGTTACTTCTTGGTAATAATGTAGGCAAATGTTTCAGTTATTATCATGTAATCATCTTGTCATGTTACTTCTTGGTAATAATGTAGGCTGATGTTTCAGTTTGTAGTGGTTTTCCTTACCTTGGACATCATAGCTGCAACTGACCTCAGTTGATGAGCAACGACTTGAAAAAGAAAGAGGGAGGTTACAGTACCTTTCAAAGTCGAATAAAATATGAAGAGCTATTTGCTATGAAGTACAAATAATGTTATATGTTATATTCACAATAAGGTATTAACAGGTCAAATCACAACCTTTGAAAATCAAAATCAATTGAATGGTAGGTAAACCTCTTTGTAGGTGGACTATTGACATTGCCTTATCTGACCAGAAATACAGGCTACCTTAATAAGTCTTATACCAACCAGTACAGTATCTATGTATTTATCAAAATGTGATCTGAAATGATCTGAAAACATACCATGGCTGACAGTTCTCTTTGGAAGGTATAACCTCTCCCTCGTTGTAATGAGTTCCATCTCCATCGTAGCAACCACAGTCCTTCTTACTGACACACTTCATGGTACTTTCTTCCAAATAAGCCTGGGCCGAAGGACATTTTGGATAGCAACCTTTAAGATAAAAACAGTCAATTTAATCCAGGACACCTGCACAGATTAGATCATCCTCATGGTAACTTGTTCTAACACCAAAGCTGTAATGGATATGATATTTCAATATTTGTATTTCGTTTTCAGTATAGATTTCAGTATAGATGAACAAGGGAGGGGGAGGCATTACATATTTTATACTATACTTTTGTAACAACTTGGAATGTAAATTGTCCAAATCAAACGGTGTTGGGGATGAATCAGAATAGTTGGGTAACATAGATAAGATGTTTTATTTTCATTATATGCTTGTGAGTTACTTCTCATTTAGAATGTATCTTGTTGTACTATAGTGGTTGTAGTTATCCTTTCTCTGTCCTGGGTTCAGTTACTTGGACCGCAGAGGGGAGAGGTCAAGCTTGTCTTCATATGTAAACACATCTTTTAAACCATGTGAAGGAATGATTGAGGGGGAACCAATTATCTCTTGGCTCCACAATGTCTGTGTGCCAGTCACTGTGTCTCTGTGATCTTGTCCAGGAGGGGTGTATTTGATATATTGTAGTGGATGAGGTTTTGTTTTTGGTCCTGAGTGGTACCAAGAGCGAGATAAGAACATAGTTTAGGAGACAAAGCTGAACGATAATTTATAGCCAATGCTGTCTGGCTATGTGTCTTTGCTATAAAGGATCTCAGTTGCAATGTGTAGGGACTCTCAGAGAATTCATTTATAGACACTGAATTGATCTGAGAGTCACAGGGTTGTGATGGAGCTCATAATAATTAAAGTTGGACTTTATGATAACTCTGACTTGTGTGGTGGTTTGCTCTCATGATTTGGTAAATACAGGAAATTTCCACTACAACGGCCAAGCTGTTATGAAGGGCTCTTAGTTACCTTCCAGTGCAGGGATCTGACTGGAGCATGTTCCTGAGGGATTCTTGCAGGTCTTCATACAGGGGTATCCACACGGATTATAATGCCACTCACACTCACCAATAGGGTTGTAGAAATCACAGAACAGAGCTGGTGAAATTAAAACATGTCACATTTTAACTGAACCAGGGTCCTAAAAGATTGATTGAACAGTTACACATTGAAATCATAAATTGGTATTTTGTCCCGATAGCTAAACAATCCCACCTATCCATCAATCAATTGTCCCACTCAAAGAAAATGACTCACGGCAGATATCTGGTGTCCTCCACTTGATACAAGCCCCTGCCTCGTTACAGGCCTGGGCGTAGGCTGCTACAGCTGTACAGAAACACTCGCAGTCTCCCCCAGTGTCACAGGCACACGAGTCCCTCACACAGGCATCATGGAATGGCGTGGGGTCCACCTTATAGGAAGATGCATTAAGCCATCATTTATTTATTCAATGCATTGCTCAGCTTGTTGAAGAGACTACAGATGAATTATTGACAATGATTATTATTGGGTTGGATGGCTGACTTCATGTTTTTGTTATCTGTTTAGTACTACTTTTGTTTTTTGTCCATTATGGTGACTGTGTGGACATTCACATGATTATTGACAAACCAATTTTATTGGAAAGATTGCAATTTTTCCATCATGCAACTCTGCTTGTCATTGTGTGACCTTATTGGAAACCTGTTAGCGTAAGACTTGTGCTACAAAATGAATGTTCGTTATAAATTCCACCATATGATTGTTATTATGACCCTGAAGCTGTGAGGTAAATTAACTCTTGTTGAAGCCTTAACCTTATTGACCCTGAGGCTGTGAGGTAAATGAACTCTTGTTGAAGCCTTAACCTTATTGACCCTGAAGCTGTGAGGTAAATGAACTCTTGTGGAAGCCTTAACCTTATTGACCCTGAAGCTGTGAGGTAAATGAACTCTTGTTGAAGCCTTAACCTTATTGACCCTGAGGCTGTGAGGTAAATGAACTCTTGTTGAAGCCTTAACCTTATTGACCCTGAGGCTGTGAGGTAAATGAACTCTTGTTGAAGCCTTAACCTTATTGACCCTGAGGCTGTGAGGTAAATGAACTCTTGTTGAAGCCTTAACCTTATTGACCCTGAGGCTGTGAGGTAAATGAACTCTTGTTGAAGCCTTAACCTTATTGACCCTGAGGCTGTGAGGTAAATGAACTCTTGTTGAAGCGTTAACCTTATTGACCCTGAGGCTGTGAGGTAAATGAACTCTTGTTGAAGCCTTAACCTTATTGACCCTGAAGCTGTGAGGTAAATTAACTCTTGTTGAAGCCTTAACCTTATTGACCCTGAGGCTGTGAGGTAAATGAACTCTTGTTGAAGCCTTAACCTTATTGACCCTGAGGCTGTGAGGTAAATGAACTCTTGTTGAAGCCTTAACCTTATTGACCCTGAGGCTGTGAGGTAAATGAACTCTTGTTGAAGCCTTAACCTTATTGACCCTGAGGCTGTGAGGTAAATGAACTCTTGTTGAAGCCTTAACCTTATTGACCCTGAGGCTGTGAGGTAAATTAACTCTTGCTGAAGCCTTATCCTTATTGACCCTGAAGCTGTGAGGTAAATTAACTCTTGTTGAAGCCTTAACCATATTGACCCTGAAGCTGTGAGGTAAATTAACTCTTGCTGAAGCCTTAACCTTATTGACCCTGAGAGGTAAATTAACTCTTGTTGAAGCCTTAACCTTATTGACCCTGAAGCTGTGAGGTAAATTAACTCTTGTTGAAGCCTTAACCATATTGACCCTGAAGCTGTGAGGTAAATGAACTCTTGTTGAAGCCTTAACCTTATTGACCCTGAGGCTGTGAGGTAAATGTACTCTTGTTGAAGCATTAACCTTATTGACCCTGAGGCTGTGAGGTAAATGAACTCTTGTTGAAGCCTTAACCTTATTGACCCTGAGGCTGTGAGTTACTGTGTATTAACTCTTTTTGAAGCCTTAACCTTATTGACCCTGAGGCTGTGAGTTACTGTGTATTAACTCTTGTTGAAGCATTAACCATATTATTGTACTTATGCAGTGCAACGTTGGCTGCGTTTACACAGGCAGTCCAATTCAGATCATTCACCAGTTATTTTCATATTTAATTAATACCTATCTGATCTTGTCCTTAATGTGTAAACAGCAAACAAAAAACACATGGAATCTGATCTTTTGAGCTCTGATTTATACCACTTCCATATGTGGATCTCAATCCTGATTCAAACCCAATTCTCCATGCGGTCTCTGTCTGGACGCTCAGATCTGATGTTTTTTCTCTAAAGTGGGTTGTTTAATGCACATGACCTGCCATTACCATGACAACCTGCCATTACCATGACAACCACCCCAAAATGTGATGGACTGGAAATGATCATTGCATCTGTGGTGCTACTTCAGAGCCTACAACAGTGTGAATGAACAAATCTGATATGGAAAACGACTAGCAGACAGTCAGAAAAAAAAACTGCGTTTACACAGGCAGTTCGATCTTTTACCAATTATTTTCATATTTAATATCTATCTGATCTTACTTTGTGTGGACAGTCAGAAAAAAAGATATAGCTTTTTTAAAGGTGGATAGCCCGAAAAGGGAATCTAGCCCTTTTAGAGTTGAACCCTCAGTCTGCTGACTCACATCTCAAGTCCATATTTATATTACAGATGAACTTTTCTACGACCTGTACTGCAGTAAGGTGCAGAGAGGTCAGTGGCTGGGTAACAACGGGTTATTTACAAAGCCAGATTTACTCACAAATAAACCTTGATGAAGGTCAAGTTCCCCATTCAACAAATAGCTCCAACATCCAGAGCGATTTAGGCTATTAATCCTTAAGCGTTTATTGATGCACCCTGTGCGTCGATCTAAGTAACATCATAAATCACAAGCTGTCAATTTAAGCTAGAGATATCAGGTTTTTTGTACGGACTGCTTCTCAATCCACCACATCCGCCTATGCCGGCCTTCTGCATCTGCGGTGAACAGTGGCTGAGTTATAGACCACAAGATGTCCCGACAATCTTTCATTTCACAGAAACGTCTGTAGCGCCTGAATGGTTTGGCCTAGAAACTATTATGACCACTCTATAGAAAGGGGAGACTCCTGTGAACAAGATGGTGAAGGTAAGCCACGCAAACGAATGGAAGTATGGAGGTTGTTTTGTGGCAACAGAAATAATATGCCCCCCCCCAACAAACAAAAAATATTTAGATTTCTTAAATCAAAATCTTATTCCTTATGATTTATTTTTGACAGTTTCTTTTGACCATCTTAAAACAATTCCAACATGAATATGTTGTGAAAATTACAATTTTCACCAAATGTAAAGACCAAAAGCCAAGATGCACAAGTATTTAATATTTTTTATTTTTTAATATATATATATCTGCTGTACTGTCTTTGAAATGTATCTGCTGTAAATTCTATTGAAAATATCTCTAAGTAACCAATTGAATGTATCTGCTGTAAATCTATTGAATGTAACCTGCTTAGACTTTGAACATGAAATGTATCAATTTTACCAAATGTAAAGACCAATGTATCCAAGATGCACAAGTCATAGCCTTTGAAGATCTGCTTGTTTTAACCTGTCCATTGAATGTATCTGCTGTACTGTCTATTGAATGTATCTGCTGTCTGTCTATTGAATGTACTGTCTATTGAATGTATCTGCTGTACTGTCTATTGAATGTATCTGCTGTAGTATCTATTGAATGTATCTGCTGTACTGTCTATTGAATGTATCTGCTGTACTGTCTATTGAATGTATCTGCTGTAGTCTCTATTATTGAATGTATCTGCTGTAGTCTCTATTGAATGTATCTGCTGTATCTGCTGTCTCTATTGAATGTATCTGCTGTAGTCTCTATTGAATGTATCTGCTGTAGTATCTATTGAATGTATCTGCTGTAGTCTCTATTGAATGTATCTGCTGCTAGTATCTATTGAATGTATCTGCTGTAGTCTCTATTGAATGTATCTGCTGTATCTGCTGTCTCTATTGAATGTATCTGCTGTATCTGCTCTCTATTGAATGTATCTCTATTGAATGTATCTGCTGTACTGTCTATTGAATGTATCTGCTGTACTCTCTATTGAATGTATCTGCTGTAGTCTCTATTGAATGTATCTGTCTGTAGTCTCTATTTGAATGTTTCTGCTGTACTGTCTATTGAATGTATCTGCTGTAGTATCTATTGAATGTATCTGCTGTATGTATCTCTATTGAATGTATCTGCTGTATGTCTCTATTGAATGTATCTGCTGTAGTCTCTATTGAATGTATCTATCTCTCTATTGAATGTATCTGCTGTCTCTATTGAATGTATCTGCTGTAGTCTCTATTTAATGTGAATCTGCTGTAGTCTCTATTGAATGTATCTGCTGTAGTCTCTATTGAATGTATCTGCTGTAGTCTCTATTGAATGTATCTGCTGTAGTCTCTATTGAATGTATCTGCTGTAGTATCTATTGAATGTATCTGCTGTAGTCTCTATTGAATGTATCTGCTGTAGTCTCTATTGAATGTATCTGCTGTATTCTCTATTGAATGTATCTGCTGTAGTCTCTATTGAATGTATCTGCTGTAGTCTCTATTGAATGTATCTGCTGTAGTATCTATTGAATGTATCTGCTGTAGTATCTATTGAATGTATCTGCTGTCGTCTCTATTGAATGTATCTGCTGTAGTCTCTATTGAATGTATCTGCTGTATATGTGTGTCTTTTTATCTTCGTTTATATCAACTATGTCGACTTCCTAACAACTTTGGTATTGAATCTACATTGAATAGTATCTGCTGTGTACTGTACCTGTGAGTGGCAGGCTGAGAAAATGTTACTGGTGATGATGCTGCAGCGTTTCAGAGACCAGGACTGCCTGTATGATCTTAAAGTGCATGGGTTTTTTATGACATCAGCGTTGGGGCAACTGGGTGACACTTTCCAGCTGTTCCCAAACTCCAGAGCTTCAACAACCACTTCCTGGTTTCTGGACGTGAAGTCGTTCTTTCCATTACCGTCGTAGTTACCACACAGACCACACACTTGGCCCTGGAAGGAAATTAAACATTTAAAAATAATAACTCGAAGTAGAAAATCAAACATCACATTGTTTTGTAAGCCAATGCAAATGCTAAACGAAGCTACATTTCTAGTCACTCACCTGGAAGGTAGAGCTGAGTTTGATGAACAGGCTATTCTTCTTGTCCCACATGAGGATCAGGCCATTTTCAACCTCAACAACAACATAGAGACCGATAGAGTGGACCTGGTATGGTACGTCCACCCCGTTCTCTTGTTTGATCACTTTTACAGATTCATCTGCTAGTATGATCTCATTGTTCTGAAGACAGAAACAGAAAGTGTTCATTGCTAATGTAATACTAGTAGACAGGTTTACACTGTGGTGGTGCTGGGTTTAACACTACCCAGGGTTACACTGTGGTGGTGCTGGGTTTTACACCTAACCCAAATACATAGCTAACCCTAACCCTAATACATAGCTAACCCTAACCCAAATACAAAGCTAACTCTAACCCAAATACATAGCTAACCCTAACCCTAATACAAAGCTAACTCTAACACTAATACATAGCTAACCCTAACCCTAATACATAGCTAACCCTAACCCTAATACATAGGTAACCCTAATACATAGCTAACCCTAACCCTAATGCATAGCTAGCCCTAACCCTAATACATAGCTAACCCTAACCCTAATACAGAGCTAACCCTAAGCCTAATATATAGCTAACCCAAACCCTAATACATAGCTAACCCTAACCCTAATACATAGCTAACCCTAACTCAAACACATAGCTAACCCTAACCCAAATACATAGCTAACCCTAAGCCTAATATATAGCTAACCCTAACCCTAATACATAGCTAACCCTAACACAAATACATAGTTAACCCTAACCCTAACCCTAATACATACCTAATCCTAACCCAAATAAACAGCTAACCCTCACCCTAATACATAGCTTACCCTAACCCTAATACATAGCTAACCCTAACCCTTATACATAGCTAACCCTAACCCAAACACATAGGGGTGATTTTTGTGCCGCTATCAAATCTGCCCGAGAATTATTCAGACACTCCGTCAGACAGCCCTGTCAATCTAGTGTGCTAACAAAATGCATGGAGGGGACGAGATAAATGCATCCAGAGTTCAGCATGCTATTACACTCACAGTCACCGGTGTCGACATTGAGTCAAATGTTCAGACTTGTCTATCGTACCTTTAATGCATGTATGTAGCCATTTATGAACAGTAGTTCCTACCCCCAAGAAGAGCTTGATGGCCTTGGAACAGGTGGTGCCGGTGGTTCCACAGGGAATGTTCTCTGTGATCACTCTAAAGGTACCGTTTGGATTGTTGCTGCAGTAGTCCTGCAGGATGTTTTCAAATCCACAATCAGAAAACATCTTAGTTATTATTATTATTACCTCATCTTAATCATAATTAGAAAATATGTGCATCATACATAAGGTAGGGGTTTTAATAAAAATACAAAGAAAATCCTAAATAAATATAAATGATTATTGCCCTACCTGAGTAAGAATGTATTCACAATCTCCATTGAAAGTGAACCTTTCCTCATCAAAAGTGATGAAATGCCCATCTCCATATATGGCACACATCCCATCACACTGCTTATTGGTACACTGCCATTTTCTGCCTTCGCAAGTGCTACAATGATGCAAACATAATCACATGGGAAGATTTTAGAGGGAAGCATTTGACATATCCAAAGAAGAAGAAGAAGAAGAGGGATAGAAGTTGATTTTACCAGGTATTGCAGTCTACTTTGAGCACATGTCCAGGTTGGTAATAGACTTCATTGTGAGAACAGGGACATATGTCTTCCTTGATGCATCCTCCGTTTCCATCAGACAGCAGACCATCAGGACATACACAGCCTGACACACACTCTGCACTGATCTATAACACAATGAATCAGGGAAGGACTGACATGAATTTAACTTGGACATTATGTGCCTGAATATCCCTCCACCCACCAGGGTATAAGATGTGGACATTATGTGCCTGAATGTCCCTCCACCCTCCAGGGTATAAGTTGGGGACATTATGTGCCTGAATGTCCCTCCACCCTCCAGTGTATAAGATGGGGACATTATGTCCCTGAATGTCCCTCCACCCTCCAGGGTATAAGTTGTGGACATTATGTGCCTGAATGTCCCTCCACCCTCCAGGGTATAAGTTGTGGACATTATGTGCCTGAATGTCCCTCCACCCTCCAGGGTATACGTTGTGGACATTATGTGCCTGAATGTCCCTCCAACCTCCAGGGGTATAAGATGTGGACATTATGTGCCTGAATGTCCCTCCACCCTCCAGGGTATAAGATGTGGACAATATTTGTCAAATGGATCAATTGATCAAGTGTTTGAAAAGACACAAGGATGACTTTTAAAGATGATTTCTTTGATGTTCATGGAGATTAGGTTCTCTATAAACGTTACAGTCTGCTCAAACAGAAACCCTATAAAAAGTAAATCTCATCTGAGGATATCGTTTGGATCCTGGGCCTAGCTATGTCCAAGGTAAATAAATAATTTTATCAATCTGACACTGTGGCAACATAACATCGCTGACAACGCTGGTCCGACCAATCGGATTCCACGCTTCAAGAATGCTTCGAACTGTGGACTGGGATATGTGCCACATGGCGGCGAACAACAACATTGAAGAATACGCTGATTCGGTATGCGAGTTTATTAACAAGTGCATCGGTGATGTTGTACACACAGCGTCTATTGAAACATTCCCCAACCAGAAACCATGGATTGATGGCAGCATTCACACAAACCTGAACCGTGAACAACTGCTTTTAACCAGGGCAAGGTGACCGGAAACATGACCGAATACAAACAGTGTAGCTATTCCCTCCGCAAGGCAATCAAACAAGCTAAGCGTCAGTATAGAGACAAAGTGGAGTCGCAATTCAACGGCTCAAATACGAGAGGAATGTGACAGGGTCTACAGTCAATCTACAAAAGAAAAAACCCCGTTGCGGATCACGATGCCTTGCTCCCAGACAGACTTAACTACTTTATTGCTCGCTTTGAGGACCATACACACCACTGACACTACCAAAACCTGCGGGCTCTCCTTTACTGCATGCAGCCAATGTGAGTAAAACATTTAAACGTGTTAACCCTCGCAAGGCTGCAGGCCCAGACGGCATTCCCAGCCGCGTCCTCACTGCATGCAGAGACTAGCTGGCTGGTGTGTTTACAGACATATTCAATCAATCCTTATCCCAGTCTGCTGTTCCCACATGCTTCAAGAGGGCCACCATTGTACCTGTTCCCAAGAAAGCTAAGGTAACTGAGCTAAATGACTACCGCCCTGTAGCACTCACTTCCGTCATCATGAAGTGCTTTGAGAGACTAGTCAAAGACCATATCACCTCCACCCTACCTGACACCCTAGACCCACTCCAATTTGCTTACAGCCCCAATAGGTCCACAGACGACGCAATCGCCATCATACTGCACACTGCCTTAACCCATCTGGACAAGAGGAATACCTATGTAAGAATGCTGTTCATTGATTACAGCTCAGCATTTAACACCATAGTACCCTCCAAACTCGTCACTAAGCTCGAGACCCCGGGTCTCAACCCCGCCCTGTGTAAACTGGGTCCTGGACTTCCTGATGGGCCGCCCCCAGGTGGTGAGGGTAGGTAACAACATCTCCACCCCGCTAATCCTCAACATTGGGTCCCCACAAGGGCGCTTTCTCAGCCCTCTCCTGTACTCCTGTTCACCCACGACTGTGAGGGCATGAACACCTCCAACTCAATCATCAAGTTTGCAGACGGCACTACAGTGGTAGGCTTGATTACCAACAACGACAAGACGGCCTACAGGGAGGAGATGAGGGAGGAGATGAGGGCTCTCGGAATGTGGTGTCAGGAAAATAACCTCACACTAAATGTTAACAAAACAAAGGAGATGATCGTGGACTTCAGGAAACATCAATTATCCCCTATCTACATTGACGGGACAGTAGTGGAGAGGGTGGAGAGTTTTAAGTTCCTCGGCGTACACATCACGGACAAACTGAAATGGTCCACCGACACAGACAGCGTGGTGAAGAAGGAGCAGCAGCGCCTCTTCAACCTCAGGAGGCTGAAGAAATTTGGCACCAAAAATTTGGCACCAAAAACTTTTACAGACGCACAATCGAGAGCATCCTGTCAGGCTGTATCGCCGCCTGGTGCGGCAGCTGCTCCGCCCATAACCGGAAGGCTCTCCAGAGGGTAGTGAGGTCTGCACAAAGCATCACCGGGTGCAAACTACTTACCCTCCAGCACACCTACACCACCCAATATCACAGGAAGGCCATGAAGATCATCAAGGACAACAACCACCCGAGCCACTGCCTGTTCACCCCGCTATCATCCAGAAGGCAAGGTCAGTACAGGTGCATCAAAGCGAGGACCGAGAGTCTGAAAAACAGCTTCTATCTCAAGGCCATCAGACTGTTAAACAGCCATCACTAACATTGAGTGGCTGCTGCCAATATACTGACTCAACTCTAGCTACTTTAATAATGGAAAAATTGATCGAAAATGATGTAAAAAATGTAACACTGGGCACTTAAACAATGCCACATAATATAATGTTTACATACCCTACATTACTCATCTCATATGTATACTGTACTCAATACCCTCTACTGCATCTTGCCATCTTGATGTAATGTTTGACTAGCCACTTCAAACAATGCCACTTTATATAATGTTCTCATACCCTACATTACTCATCTCATATGTATATACTGTACTCTGTACCATCTACTACATCTTGCCTATGCCGTTCGACCATCACTCATTTGTATATTTATGTACATATTCGTATTCATTCCTTTACACTTGTGTGTATAAGGGTAGTTGTTGTGAAATTGTGAGGTTACTTGTTAGATATTACTGCACGGTCGGAATTACAAGCACAAGCATTTCGCTACACTCACATTAACATCTGCTAACCATGTGTATGTGACAAATATATTTGGTTTGGATTTGATTTGTATGTTTTTATTAAAACGTGTTGCAATGCATGTTTTTGTTAACGTGTTGTAAGGCATGTTTTTATTAACGTGTTGTAAGGCATGTTTTTATTAACGTGTTGTAAGGCATGTTTTTATTAACGTGTTGTAAGACATGTTTTTATTAACGTGTTGTAAGGCATGTTTTTATTAACGTGTTGTAAGGCATGTTTTTATTAACGTGTTGTAAGGCATGTTTTTATTAACGTGTTGTAAGGCATGTTTTTATTAACGTGTTGTAAGGCATGTTTTTATTAACGTGTTGTAAGGCATGTTTTTATTAACGTGATGTAAGGCATGTTTTTATTAACGTGTTGTAAGGCATGTTTTATTAACGTGTTGTAAGACATGTTTTTATTAACGTGTTGTAAGGCATGTTTTTATTAACGTGTTGTAAGGCATGTTTTTATTAACGTGTTGTAAGGCATGTTTTTATTAACGTGTTGTAAGGCATGTTTTATTAACGTGTTGTAAGGCATGTTTTTATTAACGTGTTGTAAGGCATGTTTTTATTAACGTGTTGTAAGGCATGTTTTTATTAACGTGTTGTAAGGCATGTTTTATTAACGTGTTGTAAGGCATGTTTTTATTAACGTGTTGTAAGGCATGTTTTTATTAACGTGTTGTAAGGCATGTTTTTATTAACGTGTTGTAAGGCATGTTTTTATTAACGTGTTGTAAGGCATATTTATATTAACGTAATGTAAGACATGTTTTATTAACGTATTGTAAGGCATGTTTTTATTAACGTGTTGTAAGGCATGTTTTTATTAACGTGTTGTAAGGCATGTTTTTATTAACGTGTTGTAAGGCATGTTTTTATTAACGTGTTGTAAGGCATGTTTTTATTAACGTGTTGTAAGGCATGTTTTTATTAACGTGTTGTAAGGCATGTTTTTATTAACGTGTTGTAAGGCATGTTTTTATTAACGTGTTGTAAGGCATGTTTTTATTAACGTGTTGTAAGGCATGTTTTATTAACGTGTTGTAAGGCATGTTTTATTAACGTGATGTAAGGCATGTTTTTATTAACGTGTTGTAAGGCATGTTTTTATTAACGTGATGTAAGGCATGTTTTTATTAACGTGTTGTAAGGCATGTTTTTATTAACGTGTTGTAAGGCATGTTTTTATTAACGTGTTGTAAGGCATGTTTTAATTAACGTGTTGTAAGGCATGTTTTTATTAACGTGTTGTAAGGCATGTTTTAATTAACGTGTTGTAAGGCATGTTTTTATTAACGTGTTGTAAGGCATGTTTTATTAACGTGTTGTAAGACATGTTTTTATTAACGTGTTGTAAGGCATGTTTTAATTAACGTGTTGTAAGGCATGTTTTTATTAACGTGTTGTAAGGCATGTTTTATTAACGTGTTGTAAGGCATGTTTTTATTAACGTGTTGTAAGGCATGTTTTTATTAACGTGTTGTAAGGCATGTTTTATTAACGTGTTGTAAGGCATGTTTTTAGGCATGTTTTTATTAACGTGTTGTAAGGCATGTTTTTATTAACGTGTTGTAAGGCATGTTTTTATTAACGTGTTGTAAGGCATGTTTTTATTAACGTGTTGTAAGGCATGTTTTTATTAACGTGTTGTAAGACATGTTTTATTAACGTGTTGTAAGGCATGTTTTTATTAACGTGTTGTAAGGCATGTTTTTATTAACGTGTTGTAAGGCATGTTTTTATTAACGTGTTGTAAGGCATGTTTTTATTAACGTGTTGTAAGGCATGTTTTTATTAACGTGTTGTAAGGCATGTTTTTATTAACGTGTTGTAAGGCATGTTTTTATTAACGTGTTGTAAGGCATGTTTTTATTAACGTGTTGTAAGGCATGTTTTTATTAATGTGTTGTAAGGCATGTTTTATTAACGTGTTGTAAGGCATGTTTTTATTAACGTGTTGTAAGGCATGTTTTTATTAACGTGTTGTAAGGCATGTTTTTATTAACGTGTTGTAAGGCATGTTTTATTAATGTGTTGTAAGGCATGTTTTTATTAACGTGTTGTAAGGCATGTCCCATTGTAGACTTACACAGTGACTGTCTAGTGTTTGACAGCTCTTCTGGCACTCTGAGCCCTTGGCTCCGGGCCCTGCACTAGAACAGTTGAAGAAACCCATTGGTTCTTCACAGGCTGTAGGGAACAAAAGTAGGCTTTATAGGTTAGTAGGGATTAAACTACAGAGTCTTGGTTGTGAAGTGATATACTGTATTTCAGAGTGCTCACATAAATGTTGTGGTTCTCCAGTACAGCTTAATTTCCCATCTCTGCAAGAGCTGGGTGGTTAAGAGGGATACAAGAGGAGGGGGTTAAGCATGGTTTAGCATGCCTCTTGAAGTAAACCACGACTTCAGAAGAAGACGGTTGATTTCTAAATATTTTATTAGAGCCACAACAGAGAAGACCATCAGATTTTCAGAGATATTCATTCACATGCCAACCAAGTCCTCACCATGTAGCCCCATAGATCCTGGTGACCTCTCCAGGGGGCACTACTGTGCCTCCATTGTAGCAGGAGCAGCGTGAGGCAGGGACACACTCTCCCTGGTCATTCAGGTAGGTTCCCTCGGCACAGCCACAGCCGTCCACAGACACATGGTCTAGCTATTCAATTCAATTAAAAATGTTTTATCCACGAGGGGAAATTACTTTGGGCATGTCTGCAACAGCAACAACATCCACAACAACAAGAAGATACACAACAACATGACAACAAAGACAACAACAACATCCACAACAACAAGAATATACACAACAACAAGACAACAACAACAACAAAGACAAAAACATACACAACTACTACAACACAGCAACAACAAGACAACAACAACATACACAACTACTACAACACAGCAACAACAAGACAACAACAACATACACAACAACAAGACATTAATAAAATGAATAATAATAATAATATTAAATAAGTAACATGAATAGAAATTAGATGTCCATGTAAATGTACCTGGCAGGTGAAGTCTGTCTGGCTCAGTGAACGACAGGTGCGGTCACAGCTGGTCATGGTGTAGTCATAGACCATCGTGTCAGGGCAGCTGGAGGAGTACTTCCCTGTGGAAAACAGTATGGTGATTCAACATTTAATTATATGTTTTGGGGTATTTTGTTTTTAAACAAGAGGGTAAATACGCCATCTTGATCCAAGATGAAGACGTGTTTTGTTCGTGTCTCGTGTACTTTTGTATTTTTTGTATATATATTTCAACTTTATTTTCTCTTTCCGATTTTTAATTCGATTATACCTTCCTGTAACCTGCCTCACCCAATGTGATACGGTATCGCTATTATTAAAAAATATATATTATAATTTTAGAACACATTCAAGATCCTCCAGAAGCTAACCAGCTAATTAGCTAGAAGCTATTTAGTCATTGTTAGCTACTGCTAGCGGCTTTTACCTTCTGCACAGATACCAGCCCAGTATCGAACTGTCTCTCCACAACCATGCCGGATTCCTGCCATAATCCCTGGACCACTACTTCTGATCTTCACATAGCTCACAGCTAGCATGCACTCAACGTGTCATCCAGTACCGAAGCCATCCCTGAGGCCCACCTCCCGGCCTACTCAGCTGTTCACCCGAACCCCACTCATACACGGCTAGAGCCCAATACTCCACCGGATCCTTGCTGTAAACTCTGGACCTTGGCACAGGTTCACCGCTGCTACCGATTGGCTATTGGCCACTGCCACGAAGCTAGCATCAGTTAGCCGTGAGCCAGGCGCATCTCCCGGCTAGCAAACTAAATTCTACAATACCTCTTTCGCCATCTGGCTTGGATTCTCTGTCGACACGGCCCCCCGCCGCACCACCACGACTGGTCTGCCGACGAATACTCCATCCGCTGCGCCTTCAACTGGCCTCCGTCGCAGGGCTACTAACTTTAAACGCCGTGTCGCCCGAGTGCTAGCGTAGTGGCGGCTTCCCTGTTCCATCTACTGCTGCCCTCTGGACACTATGATCACTTGGCTACATAGCTGATGCCTGCTGGACTGTCCATTAATCATGGTACTCCATTCTGTTTATTTATTCTTTATCTGTCGGCGCCAGCCGCGAACTCAGGCTCTGTGTGTAGTTAATCCGACCCTCTCTGCCTAGTCATCGCCATTTTACCTGCTGTTGTTATGTTAGCTGATTAGCTGTTGTTGTCTCACCTGTTGTTTTAGCTAGCTCTCCCAATCAACACCTGCGATTACTTTATGCCTCGCTGTATGTCTCTGTCAAATGTCAACATGCCTTGTATGCTGTTGTTCAGGTTAGTTATCATTGTTTTAGTTTACAATGGAGCCCCTAGTTTCACTCTTCATACCTCTGATACCTCCTTTTTACCACCTCCCACACATGCGGTGACCTCACCCATTACAACCAGCATGTCCAGAGATATAACCTCTCTTATCATCACCCAGTGCCTGGGCTTACCTCCGCTGTACCTGCACCCCACCATACCCCTGTCTGCGCATTATGCCCTGAATATATTCTACCATGCCCAGAAATCTGCTCCTTTTATTGCTTGTCCCCAATGCTCTAGGCGACCAGTTTTGATAGCCTTTAGCCGCACCCTCATACTACTCCTCCTTTGTTCCGCGGGTGATGTGGAGGTAAACCCAGGCCCTGCATGTCCCCAGGCACCCTCATTTGTTGACTTCTGTGATCGAAAAAGACTTTCATCCATGTCAACATCAGAAGCCTCCTCCCTAAGTTTGTTTTAATCGCTGCTTTAGCACACTCCTTCAACCCTGATGTCCTTGCCATGTCTGAATCCTGGATTAGGAAGGCCACCAACAATTCTGAGATTTCCATATCCAGCTATAACATTTTCTGTCAAAATAGAACTGCCAAAGGGGGAGGACTTGCCGTCTACTGCAGAGATAGCCTGCAAAGTAATGTCATACTTTCCAGGTCCATAGCCAAACAGTTCGAACTACTAATTAAAAAAATTACTCTCTTAAGAAATAAGTCTCTCACTGTTGCCGCCTGCTACCGACCCCCCTCAGCTCCCAGCTGTGCCCTGGACACCATTTGTGAATTGATCGCCCCCCATCTAGCTTCAGAGTTTGTTCTGTTAGGTGACCTAAACTGGGATATGCTTAACCTCTTGAAACTAGGGGGCACCATTTTCATTTTTGGAAAAATAACGTTCCCAAAGTAAACAGGCTATTTTGTCAGGACAAGATGCTAGAATATGCATATAAGCGGAGGATAGAAAACACTCTAAAGTTTCCAAAACTGTAAAAATATTGTCTGTGAGTATAACAGAACTAATATTGCAGGCCTCAACGGTTTTTGAGTTATGGCCATTTTTCTGGGATTAAAGGTCCAAAATGAAAATAGAGCAATAATTTTTCCGCTTCACGTCAAAGTCAAGGAGCCTCCGGTGTCAATAAAAAAAGAACCAGCCATTTATCTATCGTCATTTAAGATAAATCGTACAATGTCACATTGGTGATGTTCAAAAATAGGTGTTTAAAAAAAAACAGTTACAGATCCAGTTGCAGGGTGTTCATACGAAAAGTGTGCTGGGGAGCTCTGTGAGATTTCTGTGATTCTCTATGATTTTCTGAAATAACACACACTCACTAAACCCTCCGTAAATAACTCAGTTCTTAACGTAAAGACTTAAAACTCAGGATTCTGTAAAGGCATACCCCAATCAGGATATGAGTTTATTTATAGCTTCCTGTGCCAACCGGAAGTGCCTTAAATTGTGTCATAGTGGCTGTTTCCAAGGGTTAAAAAGGTCAGATCTTTTCAAAACTTCATATGTGTGATTAGGTAACCCCCATAAACTGTAAGTCAGTGATTTCTCCCAACAGATGTCAAAGAAAAGCTCTCTCTCACACACACACACACACACACACACACACACACACACACACACACACACACACACACACACACACACACACACACACACACACACACACACACACAGCAAGGATGGAGTGACAATGTGCGGTGCTTAAAGACACACAGAGCCTGCAATGGCATTTCCATATTCTCTAGGCCGTGCCGAGTTCAACGAGATGCCCCGCTTGACCGTAGCTCGCTCTGAGTGCAGCGACCGTGAAAAAAAGTAGGCCCAAAATGAAGCCTGGCCCTAAATGTCATTTGCTTTTGGGTGACAGTGAGAGAACCGTTAGGGTGAGAAGCACAATTCGACCTCAGGTACGATCCTGAGGTCCTCCCGATCTGTGCAAACCTTGACCGTGTGGCATTAACCCTTAACAGTAAAACAGGGTTTTTTGATCTCACAGATTACAATGACATCTCTCCCCATAGGAATACATTGCCTGCTCCTCTAAAGTCAACCTGAAGCCTATGTGGGTTATGAATGCCTTATGAATCTGTCTTCGATGACAGTCCATCAGGACACTATGAGGTCTACCTGTGTCGATTGTAAGCTTCCTGGACCAACCGGAAGTGGTTAAAATCACCCTAAAAGTGTATATCCATACTCTACCTGCAGTTTGATAGAAATAGTGCATTCAACCCTGTGTAAATCTGTCAGTTCTTAACGTAAAGACTTAAAACTCAGGATTCTGTAAAAGCATACCCGAATGAGGACATGTGTTGATTTATAGCTTCCTGTGCCAACGAGAAGTGCCAAAATTGGTGTCACAGGGGCTGTTTCGAATGGTTAAAAAAGTCAGATCTTTCCAAAACTTCATATGTGTGATTAGGCAACCCCCATGAACTGTAAATCAGTCATTTTTCCCATAAAAGTTCAAAGAAAAACTAAATCACACACACACACAGCTTGGCAGGAGGGACCCATTGGGGTTTGTAGAGACAGACAGTGCCTGCAATAGTTAGCTTTGTACGAGCTAAAAAAGAACCGTCAGACCTAGAGTTCCGAAACTTTAGAAACCTGTTCTAGACATCAGGTCGATAGTGCGTCGTGAGTTACTTGGCTCTAGAACGTTCTCGGGCCGAGAAACAGCCTCGTACATTTGCAATGACTTCAATTCATTTAGACTATTACGAAAATGACGACATTTAGCAAAGTCTCAGAGACGCAAAACTAGGTGCATTGAAACCGGCTCGGCCCATAGAGACGGACCCCAACGTTTCTGTCCGATAGCTCATTCAAGGACCCCGTAGCAAGGCATGGAATAAGTGGATTTTCAGCACCAATTAGGGTTTTGCTCGGGCACCGAAGGACCTATCGAGAGGAAACTCAGGATTCGGGGTCGCCTCACATAGGCCTACACATAATGTCTGAACTGGACCCGCAGCTATAACGTAACTATGGTTTTTACGTTTTTATTATGGTTTGAACAGAAGGCGTTGTGAATTTTGGGCCAGCTCTGAAGTATGTGATAGTTGGCTACTAAGTGAGTTGGAAAAAGTGGGTTTGGTGTCAGTTTGGTGTCAGAATGATCTCTAATTGACTGATGGACGGTGACTTGCTGGTGACTCTTGTCCATTTGCAATATGTTTAAACAGTGAGGTACCATCACCAAAGTGACATTCTGAATTCAACCCTAACAAGCCATGGAGAGGAACCAGAATCACTGCCCAGCCATCCCGAGTTCATAGGTTCAGTCAATTTCGCATTCCTGCAGGATTTTTATAGCATGACAAATTCGTGATGGTAAATGCCCATTGAACCATATTGCAAATGCACAGTGAATTTGCAAAAGTGAGAAAACATAAACAAATGGACATAATGAAATCAACACAACGAGCGATGGAGAAGAACCACTATCAATGCCCGGCCATCCTGTGTTCATCAGGCCAGTCAATGTTGCTTTTCTGCAGGATTTTTGAGAATGACAAATTCGTGATGGTACATGCCCATTGAAACATATTGCAAATGCACGTGCACTTGCAATATGATTCTATAGTGAAAAAAACATCACCAAATGGACATGATGAAATCAATACAACGAGTGCTGGAAAGGAACAACCATCACTGCCCGGCCATCCCGAGTTCATCAGGCCAGTCAATTTTGCATTTCTAAAGGATTTTTGAGCATGTCAAATTTCTTATGGCATTTGGACCCAAAAAGTGACTTTTGACTTTGACTTCCTATGAAATCATATTGCAAATGGACAAATCATGTTCCTTATGCACAAGTTAAAAAAAAATGATAATACATTTTACAAAAGTATATTCATACAGTTCTTACACATGATTAATTGACAGAAAATCAAAACAATTTCGAAAAACGGTTCAGAAAGCACTTTTTTATAAGGGTGATACGTTTTTGAAAAAAAGTTCACATTTTCGACTTTTGACTTCCTATGAAATCACATTGCAAATGGACAAAACATATGCCTTATGCACAAGTAAAAAAAATATATATAATAAAATAGGACTAAAGTATGTTGATACAGTTCTTATACATGTGTAATTGACACAAAATTTGAAAGAATTTCGAAAAAACGGTCTAGAAAGCACTTTTTTGGGGGGTGACTGGATGCAGTTTATCAGTGTCATCCATTTTGTTACTAAAGTACCTTATACCACCCACTACTGCGACCTGTATGCTCTTGTTGGCTGGCCCTCGCTACATATTCGTCGCCAGACCCACCTGCTCCAGGTCATCTACAAGTCCATGCTAGGTAAAGCTCACGTTGGCAATACCCACCCGTAGCACGCAGGTGTATCTCACTGATCATCCCTAAAGTCAACACCTATTTTGGCCACCTTTCCTTCCAGTTCTCTGCTGCCTCTGCTGCCTGTGACTAGAACGAATTGCAAAAATCGCTGAAGTTGGAGACTTTTATCTCCCTCACCAACTTTAAACATCTGCTATCTGATTAGCTAACCGATCGCTGCAGCTGTACATAGTCAGCTGTACATAATCGGTAAATAGCCAACCCAATTTACCTACCTCATCTCCCATACTGTTTTTATTTATTTACTTTTCTGCTCTTTTGCACACCAGTATCTCTACCTGCACATGACCATCTGATCATTTATCACTCCAGTGAACCAGTTAGAGCTAGGCAGAATACTGCCCCCTTTGGAGGAATTGCGTGCCCATAGTAAACAGAAAAGAAATCTGTCCAAAATTGCTAATATATGCATATAATAATAATAATTGAATAGAAAACACTCTAAAGCTTCTAAAACCATTCAAATTATGTCTGTATGTAAAGCAGAACTCTCAGGGCAGCCATTTTCCCAAACTCTCTCTTGTCATCAAGAAAGTTGGGGCAAATTTGACGTCATCGCCCCCACCCTTCCCAACCAGCTACGGATCTGGGAACAGTTTCTATCTCTTCAGCGCGATGTCTCCTTTCAATGGGGCGTTTCATTGTGAAAATCGCGCGCTCCCTCACCCTTTGGCGGGCTAAAATCTTCGGGTCACGCGAAAATACATGTACTATCATGCGCGCGTCGCGTCTGGAGCTCTCTTTGTTCCAGGATTCACCAAACGATGTCAGTTTGTCTGTTCGAGCTGAGAATTGTTTTGCAAGTTTAGAACATCCTAAAGCTTGATTCTGCACTTAGTTTGACCAGTTTAGTCGACATATAATATGTAATTTTGAAGTTTTGATGCGCAACCCCTAGAATTTTGGCTGCATTTCAGCCGGAATTTGTCGCGTTTGATAACCCAAAGACACAGACTTGAAAGACAAACGCAGTTTTTGGTAAGTATGACTCCTTCCACGGCTTCTGATCGAAGAACATCAAAGGTAAGGGAATATTTATGTGGTAATTTTGTGTTTCTGTGGACTCCAACCAAGCGGAGACATATTGCTAATGTCTGAGCGCCGTCTCATAGTATTGCCTAGTGAACGAATTCTGTAACGTTAAAAATAAATGCAACACAGTGGTTGCATTAAGAAGCAGTGTATCTTTCTAACTATATGTAGAACATGTATATTTAGTCAAAGTTTATGTCTATTGCTTGTTATCTGACGTTAACTGGCAGAGCTATCATCATTTCTCCGGACATTTGAGTAGCGTTTTTTGAACATGGCATCATTGTAAACAGAGATTTATGGATATAAATGGCATATTATTGAAAAATATATAAATGTACTGTGTAACATGTCCTATTACTGTCATCTGATGAAGATTTTCAAAAGGTTAGTGAATTATTTTTCTTTTAATCCTGCGTTTGTTGATTGCATCTTTTGTGTTCAACATGGCTATTCAAATTAGCTGTGTCTTTGGTGGTGGTTTGACGTAAATATGTGCTATGTTTTCGCCGTAAAACATTTTAGAAATCTGACTGGCTAGATGAACAAGGTGTTTATCTTTCATTTGAGCTATTGGACTTGTTAATGTGTGGAGGTTAAATATTTCTAAGAATATTTTTGCATTCTGTGCGCCATCTTTTGAGTTGAGCGTGGGGGGGGGGGGTGCCCTAGGGGAACGTGGTAGCATGAACACGTTAAACTAAATTGTAATTATTCTCCTACCTCCTCATGACTTTTGCACACAATGTATATAGACTATTTTTTCCTTTTTTTCTACTGTGTTATTGACATGTTTATTGTCTACTCCATGTGTAACTCTGTGTTGTTGTCTGTTCACACTGCTATGCTTTATCTTGTCCAGGTCGCAGTTGTAAATGAGAACTTGTTCTCAACTAGCCGACCTGGTTAAATAAAGGTGAAATATATATTTTTTTAAAGGAGGGTGAACCCTGGACACCGTGGGTTAATAGGAGGGTAAACCCTGGACACCGTGGGTTAATAGGAGGGGAACCCTTCATTAATTAATTAATAAATACATTCAGTATCTCTGATGTTTATCTTACCACAGGTGGTGTTTCTCCATCCACTGAGCAGGACGCCTGCAGCAGCACATGCATGGACGTAGGAGGAGACCGCAGCACACATGCACTCCTCACTCCTCTCACAGTTACAACTGTCATATAGGCAGATCTACAGGGAGAGAAGAAGAAACAGTAGAAGAAGAAGAAGTTATGAGATGTGATAATGAAGAAAACTTCTGATTTCTGAAATCACACACGAGCACAGGACAATAGTTTTAAAAAATCTGATTAGATGTTTTGAGATAAATTAAATTAAAATGAGATCATTTTGATATTGAACTTCTTAAATTATTGTTTAAATATAAATATATTCTTAGAGCTTTGGGATAACTCTGTAATTAAAGAGCATTTTAACATCACCATACTTACTTCCATGTAGTAATTTGGGTTGATCTCAGTGTGGCATTGGGAAAATATTCCTGCACGATCTGACAGCATCAAGCACCAGTACTTGGCATATCTCTCTGTAAAACATATGAGATATTAGCAACATTTAACATTTAAGAGAAGAAAGAGTTTTTATCTATGCTTTACTGTGCATCTCAGAAGACATATGTAAGTGTAATCCCCAAGAAGTATTCCAAGGCTCTGATAAAGGCTCTCTATGCCGAAACATAATGAAAAAATACAAATGGTTAGTTAGATAATAAACTCAGATCTATGCAAAGAGTGATCCTTTTTCTACTACTAGTAAGGAATAGTTTTGGTATTATCAAGTCCCTCAGTCGAGCACCTGATTCGCTTTTTGTTCAAGCTGGGCTGAAGCGTGTTTGGGTATTGTTTCATTAGACCAGGGGTTCCCAAACCTTTTTGGCCCACGACCCCATTTAGACTGGTGAAGAGGCCTGCCCGCTGTCCCACATTTAGAAAATACTCGCCATGTGATTTTTTACATTTTTATTAACAGTCAGTGTTAACCTTTTTATTTTATTTATTTTTCAATTGAAAAACATGAACAGTATTTCTGATTTGTCTTCTCAACTCACCATCACATACTGTTAATGTGGGGCTATGATGATAGTCAATTTCAAACTAGTGGGACGGCAGGGTAGCCTAGTGGTTAGAGCGTTGGACTAGTAACCCCAAGGTTGCAAGTTCAAACCCCCGAGCTGACAAGGTCGTTCTGCCCCTGAACAGGCAGTTAACCCGTTCCTAGGCAGTCATTGAAAATAAGAATTTGTTCTTAACTGACTTGCCTGGTAAAATAAAATAAAAAATATTCTTACATTATGTATCTTATCTCACCACCACTAATGAGATGGGTGTGGCTTGATGAATGTCGCGTCATAGCTTCTCAAAGTCAGGGGGTGTGGTCAACAGTGAGCACCTCATCTCTGCTGTCACATCCAACCTGGATCGATATTTGGTTTTAACGCAGACGAGAACACTGAATCCAGCTTCACACAGATATGAGCTGGTGAAGGGTACCAAGGTGCTTTCAAGACAAATGCAAAATACAATGTCAAATCATGACGTCAGTGATCTTCAGGTTGGAAGTTGGAGCTCTAGAAAGAGGCCAGAGGATCTCGTCATAGTATCTCTGTGCATTCAAATTGCCATCGATAAAATGCAATGGTGTTCATTGTCTGTAGCTTATGCATGCCCATACCATAACCCCACCACCATAAATGTTGTCTGCGGTTGTGAGGCCTGATGGATGTACTGAAAAATTCTTTACAATTATGTTGAAGGTGGCTTATGGTAGAGAAATTAAAATTCAATTATCTGGCAACAGCTCTGGTGGACTTTACTGCAGTCAGCATGCCAGTTGCACTCTCCCTCAAAACTTGAGACATCTTTTGTGTTGTGTTTTGTGACAAAACCTCACATTTTAGAGTGTCCTTTTTTTGACCCTTTAATTGTCCCCAGCACATGGTGCACCTGTGTAATTGTCATGCTGTTCAATCACCTTCCTGATCTGCCACACCTGTCCGATGGATGAATTATCTTGGCAAAGGAGAAATGCTCACTAACAGGGATGTAAATAAATGTGTGCACAACATTTGAGAGAAATAAGCTTTTTGTGCATCAGGAAAATGTCTGGGATCTTTTATTTCAGCTCATGAAACATGGGAGCAACACTTTTCATGTTGCGTTTATATTTTGTTCAGCGTAAATATTTTTTTGTATTTTGGAAATTCTCCCGAGACCCCATTTTCATATAAAGTGACCCCACATGGGGTTGTGACCCTAGTTTGAGAACCGCTGCATTTAAACATATGTTAGTGTTTTTAAAGAGGTCGAAGAAGTACCGTTCTCTACACTCAGACTGCATGGGATCTCAAAGCTCTGTGTCACATCAGGACAGCTTGCTTTGGTCTTCCACGTGTCGGCGAACGTCACAGCGGTTCCTTCCACCAGTCCATTGATGGTTCTGAAGTCGTCAGTGTGGAAGCTGTTAAAGTCTCCACAAAGACCTGGATAAGAGGTACAAAACATTATAACAGGTGATTTGAACTAAAATTGACTAAAGATGCAATGCATCAAGTATCATTAGTTTATTAATAATTGTTTCAGGTGAGGTTTGACCGAACCCCTCAAACAAGCGGTATAGTGACACATGTTACATTAACAGTAGTTTGATAACCAATCAGCTTTTATAATAATAATGCATGAGATTTATATAGCGCTTCTCAACAACCCAAAAACGCTTCTTTCCACAAAGACTTTAAATGAACAGAGAGAAACATACCCTGGGTTTTTTCTTTGTGTGAACTGCTAGCTACGATGTAGACCTGCATTATAGGTGTTAGCTGGACCTCTAGACGGAGCCCATAAGAGGTATGCACAACGATGTAGAACGTAGAGGGCTGAAAGACCCTTACATCAGCTGTGGAAAATATACACAAGTTCTAGTTACAATCTGGTTTACCATGAACTTTTACCTCCCACTTCCCTATTGTGGGATGCTTATGGTGTTACATGCTGCTAGACAAGGAAAGAAAGAGGAA
Organism: Oncorhynchus nerka; assembly: GCF_034236695.1. Classification (NCBI taxonomy): domain Eukaryota; kingdom Metazoa; phylum Chordata; class Actinopteri; order Salmoniformes; family Salmonidae; genus Oncorhynchus; species Oncorhynchus nerka. The sequence goes on from NC_088404.1 coordinate 4,333,645, forward strand.
AGAAAGAGACAACTTCTGGTACAGAATGTACTGCATGGGAAGGGTTTCAAACATACATTTATACTGATCAATGACTACAAAAAATAGACAGATGTCACATCTGTCAGCGATTGGGTGCAGAGTTACAGCGGAGTCAGGCGCAGGACACAGGTATTGAATAACTGAGTTTACTTAAAATATCAAGCAAAATTCCAAATAGGAACATACAAAAAACACTAGCACAAAACACAACCACTAACGACATAAACAATCACGGACAGAACAGGAATGTATGCCAGAGGGTTAAATAAGGAACGTGATATGTAATAGAAACCAGGTGTGTGTGATACAGACAAAACAAAACAGAACTGAAACATGGATGGATGGCGACTAAAAAACAACATCTCTGTATCCCTTTTCTCAAGCTGCCATCAATCAGTCACTCACCCATGAAAAGCGGCATCTGAGAAAACATCTTGTTGACAAAGACCCTTCCACTGGCCTCGATGACGATCATCTGCAAGTGATGTGGGAGCACATAGAATAACAGTTACTCCAAATAGGTTATTGGAGTGGGAGTTTCTGCAAGGGTTATGATGATAACTACATAATCTGTAACTCATCTGAGAGATCGCCAGTAGAATAAGGGAGTTATCATGGAAATGTTATGTCAGAATGCATTAATGCTTGGGAGAGGCTATCACCACAACATGTGTGTGTGAAACTCAAACCAACCCTACTGGCTGAATAGTGTGGGACAACTGTGTTTGGTGACCTGTGAACTGTATCTGGAATGATATGTGTCTGGGAGAAGAAAGACTAAAGGGGATTGGGATAATGACCTTATAGTACCAGGCCACTCATGACAGAAAAACAGAGGCAAAAGGGCGCATGGTAAAATAGATATTACTGGTACTAAAAGTTTTTAGTATAATGTTAATTATTAAAGGGATGATGTATTAAATTGAGTAGGTAAAATTTGAGTTAAAGTAAACACTAAGGACTGTTATCCTGAATATTGGATTGGACAATTTATAAAACAACATTTAGTTATGTTTTGAATATAGGACTGTTTAAATTTACTAGGCCTAGGAAAACTCTGGAAACTAATCCTGAGACAGGTTGATTGACAGAACTTACAGAATATTAGATTATTTTATTTTACAATATCATTGTAATTGGAGTGATACATTGGAATGACATAAGTAATTGAATAAAAAGTATAGTCTGTTGTGTGATAACACCCAGGGATGAAGAAGACATTACAAATAGTGGTAATTTATTGCAAATATGCAGTTATTATAATTTACTTTACTATTTTTCTTGTTTGGTCAATGTATTTTTGTTTTGAGGAAAATAAGAGTATATTTTTTCTGAGGGGAGACATATAAATTGACTAAAAATGATTTGAGAATGTTTAAGTATGTATCAAACTATGGAAGGAAATTAGGAGTGTTATGAGTGACTTATGTGTTATGGGTTAGAAAAACTGTAACTCCATATGAGCATATATGAAGGTTATGGTAGCGGAGGGGTGTTATTTCTAGAAACAATGAATATTAATAGACAAGATAATTTACAGAAAAGGAAGGACAGTTGGTCTTGTAAAAGTTTAGGGACAATTCTAAAAGTAAATAGAACATTACACATACCTAGACTATGGTAAAAGTAATAAGTAGTGGCATTTTGAACACTAGGGCAGAAGTTTAAGAAGCTTGGGACTTAGTTTTGTTAGGATTGGATATTCTTCCAACTAGAAGACACTTGACTGATTACATGCAATTCTTACAGCAGTTGCTGTAGGGACCTTAATTTGGCTATCATTATGAATATTTATGTGGCAAGAGGCCAGGTATTTGAGACAGAATGTTTACATAGGGCTGTTATTTAAAAAATAAGATTTAGTGATCTTGCTATAAGAAGAAAGTCTATTGTCAGGAAATAACCCATGTGTTAGTGTGTCTGTCCCCAGGAAAAAACAGCACATAAGAGGCCAGATGGAAGGGCATGGGCTGAATTCTGGAGACTGAGTGTACATCAAGATACACCGGGCTGGGGATATACTTCTTACAGCACCTGCAGTGGTAAAGATCGTCATGTCTCTCTTTGATGGGTGCATAAGTTTCACAAGAAGTAAGGTCCAGCTGAATAATGGGTGAGCTTGAAAACACCATGACAGAGGACGTGAAACAAAACAAAAGAGAGAGAGAGAGAGAGAGAGAATGGATTCCACTGTAGACATACTGGGTTGAGTTTGGGGGTTATTTGTTTTATTTGATAATGTATCATGTGACTAAGGATAGATGTTAGGGTAGTTGTACTCTAAACCACATGTTGAAGGCTCGATGTGGAAGCCCATTCAGTGTTGAATTACTTCAAGAAGAAATAATGTTGATTAAGGTTATGCACATGCTTATCAGTTGAAATAGAGCAAATGGGGAACTAAGTAAAAAATGACATGATTTGGGAACACCTCTCAGAACCTGCGGCCGAAAGGGGAAGACTGGATAAAAGCACGAGGAAGCTAATTAGGGCTTCCATTTTTGTGGAGTCCAGCAGAAAAGTATCCTGGAGGCATAGAGTCAGGTGAAGAGAGAGTGGGAATTGTCATGGTCTCAGATTTAAGTATTCATGAATACAGTCATGCATAACACATAACATTGTCAATACTGTTATGTTTTGTCCTTTGTTTTCCAAGTCTTATGTTTAGGAAACCAGATGGAGAAGGGTTCTCCAGCTTCAGCCGGAATGTCAGTTTGTGTGATGAGTGATGGAAGTAAGAGAATGTATGGTGTAGTCATAGAACAGAGGCCATAAGTCTCTAAGTCTGAATGCCCCACAGAAAGAAGGCAGAAATCTGAACCAGGACGAGAGGTTCCACATCTGATGATCCAAGGGGACCAGAAGGATCTCTCCCAGTGATAACAGGGGATCGAGTCTACGTTCGAGTGTTCCGAAGGAAGTGGGATCAGCCGAGGAGAGAAGGACCCTACGAGGTGGCAACAGCCACAAACACGGCCGTCCAAGTGAAAGGAAGCCAGACGTGGTATCATCTAAACCACTGCACCCGAGTCCCGACAGAGAGAAGGATACAATCATACAGAGATGAGGACACAGAGGATGCTGATTCACCAGGTGGGAGCCCGGAGGGAGCAGGAGCAGCGGAGACGATCAAAACGCCAGAGAAGAATCAAGAAAATGGCAGACCAGTTACAAGCCAAGATACGACGAGTGCGCCAACTAACGCACTCAGAAGAAGCACCCGGGGAAAAGAGCCTGAAAAGAAAGAGACAAACAACCAAAGCCTCCTCCAGTATGGCCAGAAAGCCCAGAAATGGGGGGGTAACATGTCTGCTACTCCTGATGATATACTTGTTGGGGCAGACTCTGTTGACGGAAGCCTTCTACAGTGGGACCCCGAGGTATCGCCTAAAGAATGGGAACATCTCTTCCCTGAAATGGACGCCTTCCCAGATGGAAGCCCAGTTCGGCCTGAGGAGGGAACACCAGGCGAAGAGAGTGGAGGAGAAACCTTATCAGGAACAACAAGTGAAGAAAGCGGAGGAGAAGCCTTACCAAGAGCAGAAGGAGAAATCTTGCAAGATCAAAGAAATGGGAATTTCTCCACAATTGACTTTTCAGCTCTTACCTGGTGTCCATAATGAACAATTGAAATTAGGACCACAAAAGAACAGTGACAATGGTAGAGTGAGAACAACTAAGGACAATATGGAAATGATGCACACACTCACGATCAAGATAAATGATAAAAACAGGAAGAGAAGAGAGGAACCTGTTGAACAAGATGAAAAGACAGGATATTTTTTTGACAGGTTTAAGTTTCATGTTCCGCCACAAATTCTAACAGAACCAGGGGAACAAAGGACAGGTTCTGTATGGAAGAAGACACCTGTACCGGAGGAGCCACTCTGTGGATGGACGCATCATATAACAAAGGGAGAAGCTGTTTGGGACCCCAAAGGATGTGACCTGACATTAATCAAATATGTGGAAGAGTGGGTGCTCACCATGAATCAGATTGAACCAGTTGAAGGTGAAATAACGAGAACAAGATTGACTGAAGGGAGTAGTTCCTCAGTCATTCAGAATTGGTCTTACGCCAATACCTAAACAGGAAGAGCCTGTGGTAGCTAGAAAGCATCAGAACCAGGAGGGTTCTTTACTGACATTTGGAATGTTTTTTCAAACTCTAAGGACCCACCTCAAGACAAGAACATTGCAAAGATGATTGACATAGACATATCAGAATCTGAACCATTCAAGGATACCACACGAGAAGAAGTAGTGAAGAATGAGTGGTACAAATGGGCGAAGTATACGGCAAACAAACACAGAATGGACAATTGTATATTGTGTAGTAAATCACCTTTGTCGGATCTCATAATAGTCCCTGAACCAGCATAATTTAAAAACTGTGCAACTTGGAAAAATGTTCATTGTACCAAGACAAAGTATTCTATTCCCTTGTGTGATATAGAATATATGATTGCTCAGGGGAGCACTAGAGGCAGAACTGTGTTGAACAACACTGGGTTGGGTGACAAGGATTGTGCTGCCTATAACATTTGAACTGAATTAAATGGACCTTTGTTAGATGGAAACACTGTGATTAAAGGTGAATATGAATGTTTTTACAGCCATAACACCAAAGGGATTAATGTAGGAAACACCACTGTAGAATGTGATACTATTTGGGCACTAAAGACTGCAGGGGTTAGTAGAAATAGAGATAAAGGGTTGATAACGAATAGAAAAGGGTTGTGTGGTAAAATAACTCAGGTTGCGCCATCTCTTATTATGCTAAAATATCAAGACAGAGGTATTGAGGATAGTTTATGGATGTGTGGTAAAAACAAACTGTTGAATGTACTGCCAGATGGATGGATTGGTTTTTTGTGCCTTAATTAGAGCAATTCAACAGGTTACCATTATTAAGTCACCCCATGATGACTATGATAACTCTAGAGTTCAGAGGGAGTATGAGAAAAATCCTGAGGTATACCTTGATGTAATTGGACAGCCTAGAGGAGTACCTTGGGAGTTCAAAGCAAGAGATTAAATTAAATCTGGATTTGAATCTATGTTTTTGTGGATGACACCAAATACGAATTTGGAGTGGATTAATTACTGATACATATCCACAAAAAGGGTCATTTCCATAGTGAGTACAACAGGTGCTATGTAAGGTTTTAATATATCTACTTTTGTTCACTGCCTTGTGTTTTTGTTTGTTTTGTTGAATGTTTTTGATAGGTATATCAATGAATGTTTCTTTTAATGAAAAGTTGGTTTTGCCTTCTAAATATTAGGTTAATTTCAAAACATGAAGGTAACAGTGGGATATCCCGGTTACAAGTGTCTATGGACCATGTCCTTAATCTTCTAACAGAGGTTGGTATCATGTTTGTTGGAGAGGTGTCTGAGAGGGAGGATCATGTTGACAGCTTAAATTTAGAATGATGTTGTGTCAATTTTATTTTGAATTATAAAAAAAATGTTCACATAACTGAGATAGCCTTGCCTAAGGCTATGTATTTACATGCTCATGCTTCAACCAAATGTAATGTATTATTTTTATTGTTTCTATACTTAACTAGATATTTTACTCTTATGAAATACTAAAGATGTTTGGTCTAGTTGGGTTTTCTTCAATGTTTCTAATTGGATCTTTTACTCCTATTTGGTATTAATAATTTGGAGATGTTTGGGTCAGTTGGTTTATATATTTTACTCTGTTTTTATATTTTATTGTCTATCACAGGTATTCTCATTCACCATCCTGGGGTTCTATTTGTATTATTATGGGGCTAATTAGCCCCAGAGGGGGGATTTGTGGGAGCAAATAGAACACATAGACAAACGCATAAGATGTATAGAATAGCTGAACACCAAAAACAGACTACATGAAGGGAAGGTGACACATAGGTGCCAGGATAGCTGGACATACCAAGGCCAGAGGGATATACAAAGGAGGGGGTCAGTCAAATGACTAACTGATGACCAATAGACATAGTTCGCATATTTTTAGGACATAGAGATGCAAAAGGAATGACAGAGAAGACACATAGTCTGTTGCTCTGAGATAAAGACACACATACAAAGGAACATATTGAGCTAAGTGCAGAGCCAAAGCATAGGGTTGTAAAATAGAGGAATGTATAGTATTTTTAGTATAGCTGGACACGCTAGAAACTGAGGAGACACATAGTCTGCTGATCCTAGATAATACACAAACAAAATAATGCATTTAGCTAAGTGCAGGAACAAAGCAAGGGTCTTGTCATCATTATAATCTGACGGAAAGCAGGTATGGGCGTTATTTAGCTGAACAAGCAGGATGCACGGATTGGAATGTAACTTCATTTGCATGTGGGATGGGCTCATATGCAATATGTGGATATATACTGGAGCCAGGGCTCTGGAAAAGGGGTGTGTTCCGCGGACCACTCCGGCTTGCGATACCTTTTTATTAAAAGCTTATTGATTTTCACAAAGTTCTTGATTGTGTCATATTTGAACCGATTTTCTACCACAGTGACAAATTACAACTTGAGTTAAAGCAACTCCCCTGGTGATAAGGAGTGTGGAACAGGGTTGGAGTCAATTCCAGTCAATTCAGAAAGAATACCTAATTCCAATTCCAAATGTTCCTCACTGAAAAACAATGAAGAGCATTGGAATTGGAATTCAGTGGACTGCCTGAATTGACTGGAAATTAAATGTAATTTACTCCAACCCTGAAGTGGTGATATGAGTCACTGACTGGCTAACTTACCGTGGACTCTGGAGTGACCAGGGTTACAGATCTTAGGCAGGTCTCAATGTCCGTCTTCCCACATTTCACTATGTCACCCAGGACTGTGAAAGCAGTCTCGTTGGTTTGCTGGGGACAATTGGTATAAGGTATGACAGTAAAGGTATGACAGTAAAGTCAAGGTATGACAGTAAAGTTAAGGTATGACAGTAACATTAAGGTATGACAGTAAAGTCAAGGTATGACAGTAAAGTCAAGGTATGACAGTGTCATGACGTTGGCCTCTGAGTATAGCAACCCCATCCCCCTCTCCAACTGCCTCCCCCCTTTCCTCCTTCAACTTGGCTGCTGTGGTCAGAGGTTATAAATTCCTGAGAGTGCCTCATGAACACACAGTTATAGAGAGTAGTTTTTCATGGAGACAAAGGAAATCCTTCCACCTCACAGAACCTGAGGTACGAACAAGTTTCATGTTCCGGAGAAAGTGTAAAAGATCGGTGAAGAATCCAGCTACGAACTGGTCCGTTTGTCACAACTTGGGAAGCTCAAGAGAGACGGTGTGGCCACATTACCATAACACTGTTTATATGATAGCCTCAGATATGAGGTTTACATCTAATTGTTGTATAAGATGAATGAGTGAGTATGATACTGTTTGTATAATTGTGTAATATGATTGTGGACTGTTTAATGAAGAAAAATACAATTCCCTTTTGATTTGAACTAAATCAGAGGACAGCCCCTGAGCCCGGTTAGGGTCAGACATCCTGGGACAGCCCTCTTCGGCCCTTCCGAATAAAACCCCCACTCGGGTTTTCGATCAGCAGACCAAGCTTACCTCAATTACGAGATGGCTAAAGGTTGTAGAATCTTTTAACCTTTTATAACTAGGCGCTATTTTAATTTTTGGATGAAAAACGTTCCCATTTTAAACAAGATATTTTGTCACGAAAAGATGCTCGACTATGCATATAATTGACAGCTTTGCAAAGAAAACACTCTGACATTTCCAAAACTGCAAAGATATTGTCTGTGAGTGCCACAGAACTGATGTTAACAGAGAACAAAAAGGATAAAAATCCAATCAGGAAGTGACGCATTTTTTGAAACCGCCTCATGGCAATGACTCCTTATATGGCTGTGGAGGAGCTAGGAGTCAGCTTACGTTTTCCACGTTTTCCCCAAGGTGTCTGCAGCATTGTGACGTATTTGTAGGCATATCATTGGAAGATTGGCCATAAGAGACTACATCTACCAGGTGGTCGCTTGGTGTCCTCTGTCGCAATTATTGCGTAATCTCCAGCTGCATTAGTTTTCCTCTGATGAGAAACCAACTGCCAAGATTGATTTTTCATCGAATAGAATTGTGAAAAACACCTTGAGGATTCATTCTAAACATGTTTCTGTCGATATTATGGAGCTAATTTTGAAAAAAGTTCAGCGTTGTAGTGACTGCATTTTAGTTTTTCTTTTCTTAGCCAAATGTGATGAACAAAACGGAGCTATTTCTCGTACACAAATAATATTTTTTGAAAAAATTAACATTTGCTATCTAACAGAGTCTCGTCATTGAAAACATCCGAAGTTCTTCAAAGGTAAATTATATTATTTGAATGCTTTTCTTGTTTTTGTGAAAATGTTGCCTGCTGAATGCTAGGCTTAATGCTATGCTAGGCTATCAATATTCTTACACAAATGCTTGTGTAGCTTTGGTTGAAAAGCATATTTTGAAAATCTGAGATGACAGTGTTGTTAACAAAAGGCTAAGCTTGTGTTTCAATATATTTATTTAATTTCATTTGCAATTTTCATGAATAGGAAACGTTGCGTTATGGTAATGAGCTTGAGGCTATGATTACGCTCCCGGATACGGGTTTGGAGTCGCAAGAAGTTAATCATATCACGTGGTTAAAATCGTAGGCTATCGATACCGACAGAATAAGAACAAGTCTTTGATATTGATTACTAGTCTGCAGCTAGGAATTCGGCATCATTGAACGCGAAGAACGACAACCGCCGAAACATCCAACCTATAACGAATGTCACTTTGAACTATCCCCTCTAACCAAGACAAAGAGAGAGAGAGGGAGAGCGACGGACAATTCTACGAAAGACATAAACTTTTCACCAGCGATCAAGACGACACACTGAGCGTAAATATATTGATTGATTGCAATTGTTCCCGAATGAGTGAGCGTTCATAGGTAAAGGATTAGCATTTTAATTGTTATAATTAACTCTGTAGTGACTTCTTAGTCGACCCCCCATTTCTCCTTTGTCTATAACAAGCCGCCATGCCTGTTCAGCCACTAGGGCATATTCTCCTATCATTTCATGTAACCACATTTACCAAGTTTGTTTGTTTGTTTATGCATTTCTGTGAATTACTTAATTAGTAATAAATCAATGATTTAAAACAATTGATGTATGGATGACTCATAGTGAAGACTGGGTTCGTGCAGATAACCAACAATTTACGACGTTTGGAATGAGACTAATGTGAGGTAAAAGAAATAAACCATTAACCATTAACCTCTTCCTCCTACCCTCTACTTTTTGAACATTCTGTTAAAAATCGCGCAACATTTCAGCGCCCTGCTACTCATGCCAGGAATATAGTATATGCATTTGCTTAGTCTGTGTGGATAGAAAACACTCAGACGTTTATAAAACTGGTTAAATCACTGCTGTGGCTTTACCAGAACGGCATTTACATCGAAAAGCACAGGAAAAACTGATCACTGAAAATGGGAAAATATATCCATGCGCTACTTGAACCCATTGATAAAGGTGAACCACAATTAATTGACTGAGGTTGCAGTACCTACAGCTTCCACACGGTGTCTAGAGTCTTGTCATTTCCCTTTGAGTTTTTTCTTGGTCAAACACGTGCAAGGCACCGTATTCCTTCAGGTCTAGGACCGGATATTTTCGTTGAGTTTCTAGCCGGACATTTTTCCAGACGGACAGCTAATGATCTTTACATCGCCTCCTGATGAATTTTATCGCTTATTAACGTTTACTAATACCTAAAGTTGCATTACAAACGTATTTCGAAGTGTTTTGTGAAAGTTTATCGTCGACTTTTTGAATTTTTAAAAATGACGTTACGTTTTGAAAACGCTGTTTTTTTCGTTTATCACACAGTCTACATATAACGATATCTTGGCTTTATATGGACCGATTTAATCGAAATAAAGACCCAATAGTGTTTATGGGACATCTAGGAGTGCCAACAAAGAAGATGGTGAAAGGTAAGGACTGTTTTCTATTTTATGGTGCGGTTTGTGTAACGCCGAAATGCTAATTATTTTGTTTACGTCCCCTGCGTGGATTTTGTGTTGTAGTGTATTGGTGCATGCTATCAGATAATAGCTTCTCATGCTTTCGCCGAAAAGCATTTTAAAAATCTGACTTGTTGCCTGGATTCACAACGAGTGTAGCTTTAATTCGATACCCTGCATATGTATTTTAATGAACGTTTGAGTTTTAACTAATACTATTAGCATTTAGCGTAGCGCATTTGCATTTCCAGAGCTCTAGTTGGGACGCAAGAGGTTAACCATTAACTATTAACCAGAAGACTATTGATCAGATATGAAAATATCTGAAAGGTTATATTGGGAAATTATAACTTTGTAATCTGAATACTTTCCTCTTGCCCTAACTTCCTAGTTAATTACAGTTACATGATTATTCAGTTTAAAACCTCTTAGAACTCCCCATCCCGGATCCGGGATCGTGACTACGGCTCAAGCTCATTACCATAACTCACAATGCAAAAAAATATTCCTAGAAATATTTAACCTCCACACATTAACAAGTCCAATAGCTCAAATGAAAGATAAACATCTTGTTAATCTACCCAGCAAGTCAGATTTCTAAAATGTTTTACGGCGAAAACATAGCACAAATTTATATTAGATCACCACCGAAACAAAAGACAAGCGGCGGCCATTTTGTCCCAGAAAAAATAAAATTTAAAAGTAGGATTAAAAAATAAATAATTCACTAACCTTTTGAAAATCTTCATCAGATGACAGTAATATTACATGTTACACAGTACATTTGATTTTTTTTCAATAATATGCCATTTATATCCATAAATCTCTGTTTACAATGACGACATTTAAAAAAATGCTACTCAAATGTCCGGAGAAATGATGATAGCTCCGACAGATAACGTCAGATAACAAGCAATAAACATGACTAAATATACATGTTCTACATATATTTACAAAGATACACTTCTTCTTAATGCAACCGCTGTATTACATTTATTTTTAACGTTACAGACATCGTTCACTGGGCTATACAATGAGACGGCGCTCAGATATTAGCAGTATGTCTCCTCTACATTTGGAGTCCACAGAAACCCAAAATAACCACATAAATATTCCCTTACCTTTGATGTTCTTCCATCAGAAGACGTAGAAGGAGTCATACTTACCCAATACATTGTTTGGTTTCACGTTGTGTGTCCCTGTATTAGCATATGCTAACAGCTTCAGCTGAAATGCATCAAAAATGACTTCTGGTCCAGCACTCTTGCGCATCAAAACTTCCAATTTACATATTATATGTCGACTAAACTGGTCAAACGATGTGCAAAATCGAGCTTTATGATGTTTTTAGCATGTAGAACAAAGATCAGCGCGAACAGACAAACCGGCTTCAAATGCTGGATCATGGAAAAGAACGTACTCCAAATCGGCCGCGCGCAATAGAGTGCATGTTTTTCAGAGGGACACGAGCAATTTCACCCGCCAAACGTGTAGGGCTCGTGGGATTCTCACAATGAATGTGCCATTTGAAAGCAGGCATCGCGCTGAAGAGATAGAGACTGTTCCTGGATCGGTAGCTGCCTGGGAGGGTAGGGGCGATGACGTCAAAGTTGACCCAACTTTTCTCTTCACAAGAGAGAGTTTGGGAGAAAGACTGCCCTGAGAGTTCTGCTTTACATACAGACATAATTTAAACGGTTTTAGAAACTTTAGAGTGTTTTCTATTCAATAATAATTTTTATATGCATATATTAGCAATTTTGGGAAAAAATATTTTCAGTTTACTATGGGCACGCACTGTCTCCAAAGGGGGCAGTAATTCAGCCCGAGTAACTAATTACAGAGAAGCTTCGATAAAAACGAAGTCTTCAGTTTAAAGATAGTAAAGACACGACAACAGTTTTTTATTTGACCTTTATTTAACCAGGCAAGTCAGTTAAAGAACAAATTCTTATTTTCAATGACGGCCTACCGGGGAACAGTGGGTTAACTGCCTGTTCAGGGGCAGAACAACAGATTTGTACCTTGTCGGCTCGGGGGTTTGAACTTGAAACCTTCCGGTTCCTAGTCCAACGATCTAACCACTAGGCTACCCTGGCGCCAAGACAGTAAAGTTGAGATATGACAGTAAAGTTAAGGGAACACATTTTTTTTAACACACTACTTACTTCTTGCCTACTTTTGGTCCTAGGGAATTACATTTCGTTCAGGAAGTATTCACTCCCCTTGACTTATTCCACATGTTGTTGTGTTACAGCCTGAATTTAAATTGGATTCAATATTGTTTTTTTCACACAATACCCAATAATGACAAAGTGAAAACATGTTTTTAGAAACGTTTGCTAATTCGTTGAAAATGAAATACAGAAATATCTTATTTACATTAGTATTCACACCCCTGAGTCAGTACATGTTAGAATCACCATTGGCAGTGATTACAGCTGTGAGTGTTTCTGGGTAAGTTGCTAAGAGATTTGCACACCTGGATTGTACAATATTTGCAATTATTTTTATTTTTTAAAATCTTCAAGTTCTGTCAAGTTGGATGTTGATCACTGATAGACAGCCATTTTCAAGTCTTGCCATATATTTTAAAACTGATTTAAGTCAAAACTGTAACTAGGCCACTCAGGAACATTCAATGTCATCTTGGTAAGCAACTCCAGGGTAAAATTGGCCTTGTGTTTTATCATACAGCTGAATGGTGAATTTGTCTCCCAGTGTCTGGTGGAAAGCAGACTGAACCAGGTTTTCCTCTAAGATTGTTCCTGTGCTCAGCTCCATTCTGTTTACCTTTTATCCTGAAAAACTCCCCAGTCCTTAACGATTACAAGCATACCCATAACATGAGGCAGCCATAACATGATGCAGTCCCCACTACGCTTGAAAATATGGAGAGTGTTACTCTGTAATGTGTTGTATTGAATTTGCCCCAAACATAACACTTTGTATTCAGAACAAAAAGTTAATTGCTTTGCAAAATTTTTTGCAGTATTACTTTAGTGCCTTGTTGCAAACAGGATGCATGTTTTGGAATGTTTTTCTTCTGTACAGGATTCCTTCTTTTCACTTGTCAATTAGGTTAGTATTGTGGAGTAACTACAATGTTGTTGATCCATCCTCAGTTTTCTCCTATCACAGCCATTAGACTCTGTCAATTAGGTTAGTATTGTGGAGTAACTACAATGTTGTTGATCCATCCTCAGTTTTCTCCTATCACAGCCATTAAACTCTGTAACTGTTTCAAAGTAACCCTTCATGGTGAAATCTTGGTGAAATCTTGGCTTCATGGTGAAATCCCTGAGTGGTTTCCGTCCTCTCCGGCAACTGAGTTAGGAAGGACGCCTGTATCTTTGTAGTGACTGGGTGTATTGATACACCATCTAAAGTGTAATTAATAACTTCACTGTGCTTAAAGGGATATTCAATGTCTGCTTTTTAATTTTTACCCATCTACCAATCGGTGCCCTTCTTTGCGAGGCATTGGAAAACCTCCCTGGTCTTTGTGGTTGAATCTGTGTTTGACATTCACTGCTCGACTGACAGATAGTTGTATGTATGGGGTACAGAGATGAGGTAGTCATTCAAAAATCAAGTTAAACACTATTATTTGACATGCAGTTAGTCAATGCAATGTATTATGTGACTTGTTAAGCCAATGTTTACTCCTGAACGTATTTAGGCTTGCCAAAATAAAGGGGTTGATATACTTATAATACTTATTGATTCAACATTTGAGATTTTTCTTTTAAATAAATGTGTTAAATTTTGAAAAAAATGATTTGACTTTGACATTATGGGATATTGTAGCTCAGTGACCCCACTCCCCCCCTCTCCCCCAAAATCACTGTTTAATACACTTTAAATTCAGGCTGTTACACAATGAAATGTGGAATCTGAATTGAATCACTTTGAATTTGTATCAACAAAAAAACACATTTTTATTCAATATTTTCTGTTGGCACTAATATCACTCCATACAGTAGGTTTGATCCCTACCTTGGACAGGACATATGAGCAGTCTCCATACAGTAGGGTAGATCCCTACCTTGGACAGGGCATATGAGCAGTCTCCATACAGAAGGTTTGATCCTTACCTTGGACAGGACATACGAGCAGTCTCCATGGAAGGTGTAGGCTTTCCCATCGTAGGTGGTGATGTGGGAACCTCCCACTATGGAGCAGGTAGCAGGGCAATCTAGATCCATACAACTCCACTGGCCTTGGATACAGGTACTAACGGAGAGAGACAGTCAGTTTAGCCTCAACACATCTGGCTCCACTGGCCTTAGATACAGGTACTAACGGAGAGAGACAGTCAGTTTAGCCTCAACACATCTGACTCCACTGGCCTTGGATACAGGTACTAACGGAGAGAGACAGTCAGTTTAGCCTCAACACATCTGGCTCCACTGGCCTTGGATACAGGTACTAACGGAGAGAGACAGTCAGTTTAGCCTCAACACATCTGGCTCCACTGGCCTTGGATACAGGTACTAACGGAGAGAGACAGTCAGTTTAGCCTCATCACACCCGGATCAACACACACAACAATTCAGTGAATATAAACGCAATGCAGCTCTTACCATTTGTGGCATGTTCTTGAGAATGATTGTCCAGGCTGGTAAGATTGTCCGTTGTGGAGACAAGAGCACTGGTTCACAGCTACACAGCCAGTCTGAGTGATGTCATCAAACACGGTTCCTATGAGAAAGACATTCAAAACATTCCGTTAGCTGATCCCATGACATTACATTTAGTCAGCTGGTTCCATAATGACATTAAATATATTTAGTCAGCTGATCCCATAAATTACATTAAATATATTTAGTCAGCTGATCTCATAAATGACATTAAATATATTTTTTCCTTCCTGATCTCATAAAATACATTGATCCATGTAGATCAGTATCTTAATTACTACGGTACATCTGTTGCAGAACTTTGATCAAATAACGAAATCTCCAGTCCCACAATAAGGCTACTCTTCCAGTCCCACAATAAGGCTACTCTTCCAGTCCCACAATAAGGCTACTCTTCCAGTCCCACAATAAGGCTACTCTTCCAGTCCCACAATAAGGCTACTCTTCCAGTCCCACAATAAGGCTACTCTTCCAGTCCCACAATAAGGCTACTCTTCCAGTCCCACAATAAGGCTACTCTTCCAGTCCCACAATAAGGCTACTCTTCCAGTCCCACAATAAGGCTACTCTTCCAGTCCCACAATAAGGCTACTCTTCCAGTCCTATAATAAGGCTACTCTTCCAGTCCCACAATAAGGCTACTCTTCCAGTCCTATAATAAGGCTACTCTTCCAGTCCCACAATAAGGCTACTCTTCCAATCTATGTAACCTTTAACCTTTTCCTGGTTTGAATAGCCACATAACCAAAATGAGTTTTAATACAGTCTTCCTGGTTTGAATAGCCACATAACTTATATTAGGGGTTTTATACAGTCTTCCTGGTTTGAATAGCCACATAACTGTTATCAGGGTTATATACAGTCTATCTGGTTTGAATAGCCACATAACCAATATGGGTTTTAACCTGTTGCTTCTACTCGGGACGCTTGCGTCCCAACTAGAGCTCTGGAAATGCAAATGCGCTACGCTAAATGCTAATAGTATTAGTTAAAACTCAAAAGTTCATTAAAATACACATGCAGGGTATCGAATTAAAGCTACACTCGTTGTGAATCCAGGCAACAAGTCAGATTTTTAAAATGCTTTTCGGCGAAAGCATGAGAAGCTATTATCTGATAGCATGCAACACCCCAAAAGACCCACAGGGGACGTAAACAAAATAATTAGCATTTCGGCGTTACACAAACCGCACAATAAAATAGAAAACATTCATTACCTTTCACCATCTTCTTTGTTGGCACTCCTAGATGTCCCATAAACACTATTTGGGTCTTTATTTCGATTAAATCGGTCCATATAAAGCCTAGATATCGTTATATGTAGACTGTGTGATAAACAAAAAAAACATCGTTTCAAAACATAACGTCATTTTTTTAAATTCAAAAAGTCGACGATAAACTTTCACAAAACACTTCGAAATACGTTTGTAATGCAACTTTAGGTATTAGTAAACGTTAATAAGCGATAAAATTCATCAGGAGGCGATGTAAAGATCATTAGCTGTCCGTCTGGAAAAATGTCCGGCTAGAAACTCAACGAAAATATCCGGTCCTAGACCGGAGGAGATACGGTGTCCTGTATGTGTTTGACCAAGAAAAATCTCGAAGGGAAATGACAAGACTCTAGACACCCTGTGGAAGCTGTAGGTACTGCAACCTCAGTCAATTAATTGTGGTTCACGTTTATCAATGGGTTCAAGTAGCGCATGGATATATTTTCCCCATTTTCAGTGATCAGTTTTTCCTGTGCTTTTCGATGTAAATGCCGTTCTGGTAAAGCCACAGCAGTGATTTAACCAGTTTTTTAAACGTCTGAGTGTTTTCTATCCACACAGACTAAGCAAATGCATATACTATATTCCTGGCATGAGTAGCAGGGCGCTGAAATGTTGCGCGATTTTTAACAGAATGTTCAAAAAAGTAGAGGGTCGATTGAAGAGGTTAATACAGTCTTCCTGGTTTAAATAGCCACATAACTGATATGAGTTTTAACCTCTTCAACCTATGGGGGCGCTATGTCATTATTGGATAAAAAAACGTGCCTGTTTTAAGCGCAATATTTTGTCACGAAAAGATGCTCGACTATGCATATAATTGGCAGCTTTGGAAAGAAAACACTCTGACGTTTTCAAAACTGCAAAGATATTATCTGTGAGTGCCACAGAACTCATGCTACAGGCGAAACCAAGATGAAACCTCAAACAGGAAATTAGCAGAATTTTTGAGGCTCTGTTTCCCATCTTCTCCTTATATGGCTGTGAATGTGTGATGAATGAACCTAAGCTCTCTGCCGTTCGTCCAAGATGTCTGCAGCATTGTGACGTATTTGTAAGCATATCATTGGAAGATTGGCCATAAGAGACTACATTTGCCAGGGGTCCGCCCGGTGTCCTTTGTCTAAATTGTTGCGTAATCTTCAACTGCATGCATTTTGCCATGCGATTCAGAGGGGAAAGGACACTTCCACGAACCATATATCATCGAAGAGATATGTGAAAAACACCTTGAGGATTGGTTCTAAACAACGTTTGCCATGTTTCAGTCGATATTATGGAGTTAATTTGGAAAAAAGTTCAGCGTTTGGATAACTGAATTTTCGTTTTTTTTTGGTAGCCAAACGTGACGCACCAAACGGACCGATTTCTCCTGCACAAATAATCTTTCAGGAAAACTGAACATTTGCTATCTAACTGAGTCTCCTCATTGAAAACATCCGAAGTTCTTCAAAGGTAAATTATTTATTTGAATGTTTTTCTGGTTTTTGTGAAAATGTTGCCTGCTGATGCTAACGCTAAATGCTAATGCTAAATGCTAACGCTAAATGCTAAATGCTATGCTAACGCTAAATGCTAAATGCTAGTTTTGCTATGGTTGAGAAGCATATTTTTGAAAATCTGAGATGACAGTGTTGTTAACAAAAGGCTAAGCTTGAGAGCTAGCATATTGATTTCATTTCATTTGCGATTTTCATGAATAGTTAACGTTGTGTTATGCTAATGAGCTTGCGGATAGATTTACACAATCCTGGATATAGGTTTTTTTTTGTAGCTAAACGTGACGCACAAAATGGAGCGATTTCTCCTAAACAAATAATCTTTCAGGAAAAACTGAACATTTGCTATCTAACTGAGAGTCTCCTCATTGAAAACATCCGAAGTTCTTCAAAGGTAAATGATTTTATTTGAATGGTTTTCTGGTTTTTGTGAAAATGTTGCCTGCTGAATGCTAACGCTAAATGCTAATGCTAGCTATCAATAGCTATCAATACTGTTACACAAATGCTAGTTTTGCTATGGTTGAGAAGCATATTTTGGAAAATCTGAGATGACAGTGTTGTTAACAAAGGCTAAGCTTGAGAGCTAGCATATTGATTTAATTTTATTTGCGATTTTCATGAATAGTTAATGTTGCGTTATTCACGATCCCGGAACCGGGATGGCTCGCCGCAAGAAGTTAATACAGTCTTCCTGGTTTAAATAGCCACATAACCAATATGAGTTTTAATACAGTTTTCCTGGTTTAAAATCCAGGGATGTGGACTCCAGTCATGTTGCAACTTATGACTTGACAAAAAGTCAAACACTTCCCACGACACTTCGACTTGAGCATCTATGACTCGTGATTTAACTTGGACTTGAGCATCTATGACTCGTGATTTAACTTGGAATTGAGCATCTATGACTCGTGATTTAACTTGGACTTGAGCATCTATGACTCGTGATTTAACTTCAACTTGAGCATCTATGACTCGTGATTTAACTTGGACTTGAGCATCTATGACTCGTGATTTAACTTGGACTTGAGCATCTATGACTCGTGATTTAACTTGGACTTGAGCATCTATGACTCGTGATTTAACTTGGACTTGAGATTTAACTTCAACTTGAGCATCTATGACTCGTGATTTAACCTGGATGGTTACCACGTGGTGATGTTGTGTGCCCTGTCCCCTCTGGCCAGGGTAAACCACGTGGTAATGTTGTGTGCCCTGTCCCCTCTGGCCAGGGTAAACCAGTTGTTAATGTTGTGTGCCCTGTCCCCTCTGGCCAGGGTAAACCACGTGGTAATGTTGTGTGCCCTGTCCCCTCTGGCCAGGGTAAACCACGTGGTAATGCTCTGGCCCCCCAATGGTGGAACAAACTCCCTCACGACGCCAGGACAGCGGAGTCAATCACCACCTTCCGGAGACACCTGAAACCCCACCTCTTTCAGGAATACCTAGGATAGGATAAAGTAATCCTTCTCACCCCCCTTAAAAGATTTAGATGCACTATTGTAAAGTGGCTGTTCCACTGGATGTCTTAAGGTGAACGCACCAATTTGTAAGTCGCTCTGGATAAGAGCGTCTGCTAAATGACTTAAATGTAAATGTAAATGTAAATGTAATGTTGTGTGCCCTTGTCCCCTCTGACCAGTGTAAACCACATGGTAATGTTGTGTGTCCTGTCCCCTCCGGCCAGGGTAAACCACATGGTAATGTTGTGTCCCCTCTGGCCCTCTGACCAGTGTAAACCACATGTTAATGTTGTGTGCCCTTGTCCCCATCTGACCAGTGTAAACCACATGGTAATGTTGTGTGCCCTTGTCCCCTCCCGGCAGGGTAAACTACGTGGTAATGTTGTGTGTCCTGTCCCCTCCGGCCAGGGTAAACCATGTGGTAATGTTGTGCAGCCTATTTATAAGCATCTATTTGTTTTAGGAGAAAATGTGAATGTGATCAAATTCGGGTTTAGGCTATATTCAAAGTTTGCTTAGGACTTGCAAAATTGACTTCATCCCATCTCTGTTAAAATCAATGAGTGTGCATAGCTGATATATGATGGTGTGGTCAGCTACTTTAAAATTGTTACATAGCTGATATATGATGTTGTATACAGGTACTTTAAAATAGTTACATAGCTGATATATGATGTTGTATTCAGCTACTTTAAAATGGTTACATAGCTGATATATGATGTTGTATTCAGCTACTTTAAAATGGTTACATAGCTGATATATGATGTTGTATTCAGCTACTTTAAAATAGTTACATAGCTGATATATGATGTTGTATTCAGCTACTTTAAAATAGTTACATAGCTGATATATGATGTTGTATTCAGTAATAAGTGCATGTACCAGCAGGGCAGAAGCATCCGTCGGTGCAGTGTTCCTCACAATGCTGGTTCCTCTTTGGGTTGGAGCAGGTATCAGTGCAGGGACTACCACACTCCTGGTACTGCATGCTTAAAGGACACGTCTCCACTGCTCAACACAAATAACCAGAGTCACAGATCTGTTTCTGAGGCTTCATTACTTCACATTTTCACCTCTTCTTCTATTGATATCATTGGAAGTGAAAATTGGGATTTGCTCCTCAGTTTTCAGTCACATAAATGTAAATACAAGCATGTCAAAGAAGAAGACACTATAGATTACCTAAGGCAAAGCATTATTGTATATCAAAAGTGTTTACTTTGAGTTACAACATAACTGTGGCTGAGGTTGTTTTTTACCCACATCCAAACTACCAACAGAGCAATACAAACAAACAATCCAGTATCAAAACAAAAAGGATGTGTAATGAAAATAATGTTCCCTTACAGCAGAACTGGTCGGTCTTCCACTCCTGGGGTTTCCCCCCTGCGTGAGCACACTGGCGGGAGTACTCTGACATGGTGGGACAGGCGCAGGTGACACTGCTGCTGCTGTTGCCACAGTGACACATGTCTTCTGCACAGGCCTTGATGAAGGAGTCTGTGGCAATCAGGTCCTTACAGCTACTGAAGGCAGGACTGGTGAGAAGCTGCTCACAAAGTTTGGTCTGAAAGGATGAAGAAGAAGAAGAATTACTAGAGGCAACAGAGGGACTGTACTGATCAAATGTCAGCCATAGTGATATTTTAAACTAACAGTCATGTTTAAATGTAATGAATAAGAAATCTTAAATGTTCAGCTCAGCTCTAGACTTGTAAATACCTGGTCTTCACACTGCTCAGTGTGAACAGGGATTTCTGTACAGGTTTCTGTTGGGCCATTCATCTTCCAAATATCAGCATAGTCGATTATCTTCAGATAATCATCTGTAGGAAAAGAAACATAGTTTTATCTTACCTGTTTATTTCCCCTTACAAACAGTCTCTGTCATCATGTGTTTTGTGTTTTTGATAACCCTTTCTTAAAATGGTACCTAGAAAAATAATGTATAACCCCTTCCTAACTATAGATTGAACCCACACATTCATAAACAGAACAGGAGCGTAATCCGCCCCTCTAAGACATTTGGTGATTTTTTATACCATTCCAAATGAACTCGTTCTGGACTCCGTTGAAGTCTCCACACAGCCCACATGTCTGATTCTGGAACTTTGAGTCCAGCTCCACCTATAAAACCAATGGAAGATGACTGAGGGTTAATGCATTGCAAGCTAGCTGTTGAGGCGCCTCCAGCAGTTCATATATATGTACATTTCACATACAGCTAGCTGGCCATGCACCTACAGCAGTTCATATATATGTACATTTCACATACAGCTAGCTGGCCATGTGCCTACAGCAGTTCATATATATGTACATTTCACATACAGCTAGCTGGCCATGTACCTACAGCAGATCATATATATGTACATTTCACATACAGCTAGCTGGCCATGCACCTACAGCAGTTCATATATATGTACATTTCACATACAGCTAGCTGGCCATGTACATTTACATTACATTTACATTTACATTTAAGTCATTTAGCAGACGCTCTTATCCAGAGCGACTTACAAATTGGTGCGTTCACCTTAAGACATCCAGTGGAACAGCCACTTTACAATAGTGCATCTAAATCTTTTAAGGGGGTGGGGGGTGAGAAGGATTACTTTATCCTATCCTAGGTATTCCTGAAAGAGGTGGGGTTTCAGGTGTCTCCGGAAGGTGGTGATTGACTCCGCTGTCCTGGCGTCGTGAGGGAGTTTGTTCCACCATTGGGGGGCCAGAGCAGCGAACAGTTTTGACTGGGCTGCGCGGGAACTGTACTTCCTCAGTGGTAGGGAGGCGAGCAGGCCAGAGGTGGATGAACGCAGTGCCCTTGTTTGGGTGTAGGGCCTGATCAGAGCCTGGAGGTACTGAGGTGCCGTTCCCCTCACAGCTCCGTAGGCAAGCACCATGGTCTTGTAGCGGATGCGAGCTTCAACTGGAAGCCAGTGGAGAGAGCGGAGGAGCGGGGTGACGTGAGATAACTTGGGAAGGTTGAACACCAGACGGGCTGCGGCGTTCTGGATGAGTTGTAGGGGTTTAATGGCACAGGCAGGGAGCCCAGCCAACAGCGAGTTGCAGTAATGACAGATGACAAGTGCCTGGATTAGGACCTGCGCTGCTTCCTGTGTGAGGCAGGGTCGTACTCTGCGGATGTTGTAGAGCATGAACCTACAAGAACGGGCCACCGCCTTGATGTTAGTTGAGAACGACAGGGTGTTGTCCAGGATCACGCCAAGGTTCTTAGCGCTCTGGGAGGAGGACACAATGGAGTTGTCAACCGTGATGGCGAGATCATGGAATGGGCAGTCCTTCCCCGGGAGGAAGAGCAGCTCCGTCTTGCCGAGGTTCAGCTTGAGGTGGTGATCCGTCATCCACACTGATATGTCTGCCAGACATGCAGAGATGCGATTCGCCACCTGGTCATCAGAAGGGGGAAAGGAGAAGATTAATTTTGTGTCGTCTGCATAGCAATGATAGGAGAGACCATGTGAGGTTATGACAGAGCCAAGTGACTTGGATCCAAGCGTGGGCCGCACCGGAGATGCCCAACTCGGAGAGGGTGGAGAGGAGGATCTGATGGTTCACAGTATCGAAGGCAGCCGATAGGTCTAGAAGGATGAGAGCAGAGGAGAGAGAGTTAGCTTTAGCAGTGCGGAGGGCCTCCGTGATACAGAGAAGAGCAGTCTCAGTTGAATGACTAGTCTTGAAACCTGACTGATTTGGATCAAGAAGGTCATTCTGAGAGAGATAGCGGGAGAGCTGGCCAAGGACGGCACGTTCAAGAGTTTTGGAGAGAAAAGAAAGAAGGGATACTGGTCTGTAGTTGTTGACATCGGAGGGATCGAGTGTAGGTTTTTTCAGAAGGGGTGCAACTCTCGCTCTCTTGAAGACAGAAGGGACGTAGCCAGCGGTCAGGGATGAGTTGATGAGCGAGGTGAGGTAAGGGAGAAGGTCTCCGGAAATGGTCTGGAGAAGAGAGGAGGGAATAGGGTCAAGCGGGCAGGTTGTTGGGCGGCCGGCCGTCACAAGACGCGAGATTTCATCTGGAGAGAGAGGGGAGAAAGAGGTCAGAGCACAGGGTAGGGCAGTGTGAGCAGAACCAGTTGTGTCGTTTGACTTAGCAAACGAGGATCGGATGTCGTCGACCTTCTTTTCAAAATGGTTGACGAAGTCATCTGCAGAGAGGGAGGAGGGGGAGGGGAGGAGGATTCAGGAGGGAGGAGAAGGTGGCAAAGAGCTTCCTAGGGTTAGAGGCAGATGCTTGGAATTTAGAGTGGTAGAAAGTGGCTTTAGCAGCAGAGACAGAAGAGGAAAATGTAGAGAGGAGGGAGTGAAAGGATGCCAGGTCCGCAGGGAGGCGAGTTTTCCTCCATTTCTGCTCGGCTGCCCGGAGCCCTGTTCTGTGAGCTCGCAATGAGTCGTCGAGCCACGGAGCGGGAGGGAGGACCGAGCCGGCCTGGAGGATAGGGGACATAGAGAATCAAGGGATGCAGAAAGGGAGGAGAGGAGGGTTGAGGAGGCAGAATCAGGAGATAGGTTGGAGAAGGTTTGAGCAGAGGGAAGAGATGATAGGATGGAAGAGGAGAGAGTAGCGGGGAGAGAGAGCGAAGATTGGGACGGCGCGATACCATCCGAGTAGGGGCAGTGTGGGAAGTGTTGGATGAGAGCAAGAGGGAAAAGGATACAAGGTAGTGGTCGGAGACTTGGAGGAGTTGCAGTGAGGTTAGTGGAAGAACAGCATCTAGTAAAGATGAGGTCGAGCGTATTGCCTGCCTTGTGAGTAGAGGGGAAGGTGAGAGGGTGAGGTCAAAAGAGGAGAGGAGTGGAAAGAAGGAGGCAGAGAGGAATGAGTCAAAGGTAGGCGTGGGGAGGTTAAAGTCGCCCAGAACTGTGAGAGGTGAGCCGTCCTCAGGAAAGGAGCTTATCAAGGCATCAAGCTCATTGATGAACTCTCCGAGGGAACCTGGAGGGCGATAAATGATAAGGATGTTAAGCTTGAAAGGGCTGGTAACTGTGACAGCATGGAATTCAAAGGAGGCGATAGACAGATGGGTAAGGGGAGAAAGAGAGAATGACCACTTGGGAGAAATGAGGATCCCGGTGCCACCACCCCGCTGACCAGAAGCTCTCGGGGTGTGCGAGAACACGTGGGCGGACGAAGAGAGAGCAGTAGGAGTAGCAGTGTTGTCTGTGGTGATCCATGTTTCCGTCAGTGCCAAAAAGTCGAGGGACTGGAGGGCGGCATAGGCTGAGATGAACTCTGCCTTGTTGGCCGCAGATCGGCAGTTCCAGAGGCTACCGGAGACCTGGAACTCCACGTGGGTCGTGCGCGCTGGGACCACCAGATTAGAGTGGCCGCGGCCACGCGGTGTGGAGCGTTTGTATGGTCTGTGCAGAGAGGAGAGAACAGGGATAGACAGACACATAGTTGACAGGCTACAGAAGAGGCTACGCTAATGCAAAGGAGATTGGAATGACAAGTGGACTACACGTCTCGAATGTTCAGAAAGTTAAGCTTACGTAGCAGGAATCTTATTGACTAAAATAATTCAAATGATACAGTACTGCTGAAGTAGGCTAGCTGGCAGTGGCTGCGTTGTTGTTGTTCTATCTCTCTATAGTGCTGTTTCTTGTATTATGGTCTCTTGTTTCTTTAGAGGTTTCACTTTGTTGTCCTTTTTCTTTTCCTTTTTCTTCTGTCCTTATTTTGTCTTCCTTTCTTCTGTTAACTAGATGTTTTTTGTTGTTATTATTTGTAAGCTAGCTAGCTTCTTCCAGGAGAGTCCCTAGCAACTGCTTAGCAACAAGTAAACAATTCAGCTAGCAATTCAGCTAGCTAAGATAACTGTACAATTTTATGAAAAATAGTTACTTCTTCAAAAGCCTGTCTTTTTGGTTTGTTCCTTGTTTTGTCTTCTATTGAGTCTTGCAGTTTTCTACAGCAGTACCTACAGCAGTTCATATGTACTGAGATTTCAAATCTGTTCTAACCTGGGTACCAGTCTGTTTATGCTAACATTCCACTCCTTGTTCTAGCCTGGGTACCAGTCTGTTTATGCTAACATTCCACTCCTTGTTCTAGCCTAGGTACCAGTGTGTTTATGCTAACATTCCACTCCTTGTTCTAGCCTGGGTACCAGTCTGTTTATGCTAACATTCCACTCCTTGTTCTAGCCTAGGTACCAGTCTGTTTATGCTAACATTCCACTCCTTGTTCTAGCCTAGGTACCAGTCTGTTTATGCTAACATTCCACTCCTTGTTCTAGCCTGGGTACCAGTCTGTTTATGCTAACATTCCACTCCTTGTTCTAGCCTGGGTACCAGTCTGTTTATGCTAACATTCCACTCCTTGTTCTAGCCTGGGTACCAGTCTGTTTATGCTAACATTCCACTCCTTGTTCTAGCCTGGGTACCAGTCTGTTTGTGCTAACATTCCACTCCTTGTTCTAGCCTGGGTACCAGTCTGTTTGTGCTAACATTCCACTCCTTGTTCTAGCCTGGGTACCAGTCTGTTTATGCGAGCATTCCAGTCCTTGTTCTAGCCTGGGTACCAGTCTGTTTGTGCTAACATTCCACTCCTTGTTCTAGCCTGGGTACCAGTCTGTTTATGCTAACATTCCACTCCTTGTTCTAGCCTGGGTACCAGTCTGTTTGTGCTAACATTCCACTCCTTGTTCTAGCCTGGGTACCAGTCTGTTTATGCTAACATTCCACTCCTTGTTCTAGCCTGGGTACCAGTCTGTTTGTGCTAACATTCCACTCCTTGTTCTAGCCTGGGTACCAGTCTGTTTATGCTAACATTCCACTCCTTGTTCTAGCCTGGGTACCAGTCTGTTTGTGCTAACATTCCACTCCTTGTTCTAGCCTGGGTACCAGTCTGTTTATGCTAACATTCCACTCCTTGTTCTAGCCTGGGTACCAGTCTGTTTGTGCTAACATTCCACTCCTTGTTCTAGCCTGGGTACCAGTCTGTTTATGCTAACATTCCACTCCTTGTTCTAGCCTGGGTACCAGTCTGTTTATGCTAACATTCCACTCCTTGTACCTGTGCTACAAGTATTTCGCTACTTCCTCAATAACATCTGCTAAATACAGTGCCTTGCGAAAGTATTCGGCCCCCTTGAACTTTTTTTTTGCCACATTTCAGGCTTCAAACATAAAGATATAAAACTGTATTTTTTTTGTGAAGAATCAACAACAAGTGGGACACAATCATGAAGTGGAACGACATTTATTGGATATTTCAAACTTTTTTTAACAAATCAAAAACTGAAAAATTGGGCGTGCAAAATTATTCAGTCGTATAGCAAGGCTCTCATAACTATGCCGGATTGCCAGGCTCCCCTGCTTCCACCAACTCGTCAGGCTCTTATGCCTCAGCCGGATCCCAACAGTTCTCCTAACACTGATGTTCCCACTCTTATCTCATCAGTTCCCCTAACACTGATGTTCCCACTCTTATCCCAACAGTTCCACTAACACTGATGTTCCCACTCTTATCCCAACAGTTCCCCTAACACTGGTGTTCCCACTCTTATCCCAACAGTTACCATAACACTGGTGTTCCCTACAGTCACTAGCTAACTACAGACCATTTTCATCAGGACCAGAATATTGCAAAAAAGCATCACATTTACATTTGACATTTAGCAGAGACTCTCATCCAGAGTGATTTACAATCAGTGTATTGAACCAAAGCAGGTGAAACAACCACATATCACTGTAGTGTAACAGAAGACGTATGGAAATGAGTAAGCAAACTAAACACATACCCAGAGGGAATCATCTTCATTCCACATGATGACTAACCCCAGCTTGGCTGTGATCTTCACATAGGAAACGGTCCTCTCAATGAAGAAATTAAACTGACCAAACGGTATGGTGACCCTAGAGGGACAAAACAATAGTGTTCATCAGAGAGGAGAGTCTGTATTCCAACAAGGGTCAAAATGGTCCTTTACAGTATTTTCTTTGTATTTTTCTTCCTCCCCTGTTGAGACTGTACCAGGTAATAATGTCTGTATAGGATTTCATCAAATGGCATTTCAGCTTGGTAACTTTCATCTGTAAATGCACATCAACTGAACTTCAGAATAAGAGTTTGACCTCTGAATGCTTTTCGATCACAGTTAAATGATGATGCAGCACTGCATCCATTTTTTTTAACTTATGAATTTTACTTCAAGTCTTTGCACAAAAGTAGCAACTGAATGCAAGTCAAGTGAAAAATAAAATACTTTCCATTCTTTTTTCCCCATTACATTTGAAAAATTCAATTAAACGAAACAAAAAAAAGAGTGATCTCTGAATAAAATGAATCCCATTGGATGTAGTTAAGTGATTACAAACCCCCGTATCATTTACTTCCTGTATTACTATGTATTTTACACATCTAAGAGCCAATGGTTTTCCACATCTGAGATCCATTGTTGACTAGACTGGGAACTCACTGTAATCCGTTGACACTGACGTTACCGTTGGCCAGCTCCACGAAGGTTCCATCCAGCTTCAAAGAAACCTTCATAATAATAATAGTAGGACGTTTTATTTGACAGACGCCTTTCAGGACCCTCAAGGTCACCTTACATTAAGATCATAGAGCAATAAAAACTATTAATCAATACTGCAATTTAAAAACAATTAATCAATAGTGCAATTTAAAAACAATTAGTCAATAGTGAAATTTAAAAGCAATTAATCAATAGTGAAATTTAAAAAATAAAATTAATCAATAGTGAAATTTAAAAGCAATTAATCAATAGTGGAATTTAAAAAATAAATAATTATCAATAGTGAAATTTAAAAAATAAATAATTATCAATAGTGGAATTTAAAAGCAATTAATCAATAGTGGAATTTAAAGCAATTAATCATTAGTGAAATTTAAAAAATAAATAATTATCAATAGTGAAATTTAAAAGCAATTAATCAATAGTGAAATTTAAAACAATTAATCAATAGTGAAATTTAAAAGCAATTAATCATTAGTGAAAATTAAAAGCAATTAATCAATAGTGGAATTTAAAGCAATTAATCATTAGTGAAAATTAAAAGCAATTAATCAATAGTGAAATTTAAAAACAATCAAAGGACTGATCACAAAGGAATACCTTGGTGATGGTGGGCAGCCCATCTACCTCCCCGCGCTGCAGCTGAATGTTGCTGCTCTGCTGCTCACAATGACGACAGCACGTAGTTACAGGTGTAGGGCAGCTGG
This sequence comes from Oncorhynchus nerka, assembly GCF_034236695.1. Classification (NCBI taxonomy): domain Eukaryota; kingdom Metazoa; phylum Chordata; class Actinopteri; order Salmoniformes; family Salmonidae; genus Oncorhynchus; species Oncorhynchus nerka. Next base: position 4,361,770 of record NC_088404.1, read on the forward strand.
AAGAGGTCTCCATCGTAGGTTTTGTAGTGGTAGTTACCCCATGTGCTGCAGACCTGCCCGTTATGAGTGGGACTCACTCCTGCTGCATGGGGGGAAATGTACAGTATAGTTGCACCATTCATGTCTGAATATAAGCTGTATAATACAACAGTAGAGTAGAATATAGATATTTGAGTATTTGGTGACATATATTCAACAACACAAATTACCTGATACGATTTGCAGTTTGGAATCATATAGACTCCCAATGGAAGTCATGTCTGGAATCATAACTGGAAATAGACAGGGAACAAGTCTTATTTTGCTTGTAACCCAGCTCCTCTTTAGTTCCTCAACTAGGCTACATGACTTATCCTAAAGTGATATTAAAATGTATTTCATCATATATTTTCTTACCAGTCTCAGAATGTGCAGCAGATAGTCCGAAGACCAGAGCGATCCACGGCTTCACCCATTGGAGTGCCATGATGGTTCTAGTAACGAGTCGTCCTGGTCCACCTGAACAGGCACTCTTCCTGTTCCTACTGATACCGTGAGGCAGCAGGTGCCTGCCTTTAAACTGCTTCACTCAAGGAAGTACCTATACTCAAGGAAGTACCTTGATGATTCTGTGATACTTGATTCTGTATCTGAGGGTAATGTTTAACATTTTATCATAATAATCATTTGATCACTATCAATATTCCTGAGAAGTAGGGAAAGTCCCAAATGTGTTCCCTATACAATGAGTGTACATAACATTAAGAATCCAGGTGAAACCTTTTGCTCCCTTGTTGATGTCACCTGTTAAATCCACTTCAATCAGTGTAGATGAAGGGAAGGAGACAGGTTAAAGAAGGATTTTTAATCCTTGAAACAATTCAAATCAAATGTTATTTGTCACATGCGCCACACAACATGTGGAGACCTTACAGCGAAATGTTTACTGACAAGCCCTTAGCCAACAACGCAGTTTTAAGAAAAATATCTTCTTTAAAAAATTAAATATAAGTAACAAATAAGCAGTAAAATAACAATAGTGAGGCTATAGTCAGGGGGTACTGGTACAGAGTCAATGTGTGGGGCATCGGTGAGTTGAGGTAATTTGTACATGTAGGTAGAGTTATTGAACTGACTGTGCATAGATAATAACAGAGAGTAGCAGCGGTGTAAAAGGGGGGATGCAAACAGTCTGGGTAGCCATTTGATTAGATATTCAGGAGTCTTATGGCTTGGGGGTAGAATCTGTTTAGAAGCCTCTTGGGCCTAGACTTCGCGCTCTGGTACCGCTTTCCGTGCGGTAGCAGAGAAAACAGTCTATGACCTGGGTGACTGAGGTCTTTGACAATTTTTTGGGCTTTCCTCTGACACTGCCAAGTAAAACAGGTCCTGGATGGAAGGAAGCTTGGCCCAAGTGATGCACTGGGCCATACACACTACCCTCTGTAGCACCTTACGGTCAGATGCATAGCAGTTGCCATACCAGGCGGTGATGCAACCGGTCAGAATGCTCTCGATGGTGCAGCTGTAGAACTTTTTGAGAATCTGGGGACCCATGTCAAATCTGCCAAATCTTTTCAGTCTCTTGAAGGGGAAAAGGTGTTGTAGTGCCCTCTTCACGACTGTGTTGGTGTATTTGGATCATTCTAGTTTGTTGTTGATGTGGACACCAAGGAACTTGAAACTCTCGACCCGCTCCTCTACAGCCCCATCGATGTCAATAGGGGCCTGTTCGGCCCGCCTTTTCATGTGGTCCACGATCACCTCCTTTGTCTTGCTCATATTATTAAGGGAGAGGTTGTTGTCCTGGCCCACACTGCCAGGTATCTGACTTCCCTATAGGCTGTCTCATCGTATTCAGTAATAAGGCCTACCAGTGTTGTGTCGTCAGCAAACTTAATGACGGTGTTGGAGTCATTTGGCCACCCAGTCGTGGGTGAACAGGGAGTACAGGAGGGGATGAAGTGCACAACCCTGAGGGGCCCCAGTGTTGAGGATCAGCGTGGCAGACGTGGTGTTGCCTACCCTTACCACCTGGGGGAGGCCCATCAGGAAGTCCAGGATCCAGTTGCAGAGGGAGGTGTTTAGTCCCAGAGTCCTTAACTTAGTGATGAGCTTTGAGGGCACTATGGTGTTGAACACTGAGCTGCAGTCAATGAATAGCATTCTCCCAGGTGTTTTTATTTGGCCCCCAAGTTATCTGAGCAATACATAAAAAAAGATTACAGTATTTTCATTGTTGGACATAAAAAAAACAAAAATCCACATTTTGTAAGGTTGCTATTTATTTATTTATTCTAAAATGTAAATAAATGTTTTCCCTCAACAATCTACACATGATATCCCATAATGACAAAGCAAAAACTAAATTTATTAAAAATAATGAAACAGAAATGTTATGCCATATAAGAATTTGAGTGGTTACATTTCTCCTGAACTATCCCTCAGCTTTTATAGCAAACCAAGTGACTGGGCTGCTGTTTAGTTATTTTTCAAATGAAGGAGTGGGCCTTTTAATGACTAATGGACACTGTCCATCTGTTTATGCTGATTTTTATGGTTTTACCTGGTTTTTAATATATTGTATGACATCACATTTTATGTATGTTCTGCATATGTACAAAGATGTTCAAATTAGCCTTTAAAACCTGATGGGATTAACTTGTTTGAACTTCAGTGTTATATAACTTCAGTTGTGGTTTACTACTTGTCATGTTTCATGGCCTGTTATTGGAGAAGAGGGATGAAAGTTTGTGTTAGTCTTATTATGGACACAGTCTGCTTCACAGCCAGGACTCACCACTGGACCACAAAGTTGTAGGATCAATCTCAAATAGCACCCTACCTCCTAGCCCCCATAGGGCTCTGGTCAGAAGTAGTGCACTATATAGGGTTCTATTTGGGACGCAAGCGTAGATGTCCTACAGCTATTCAAGGTGGTTTTAGGTTGTAGGACATTCTTGAACGTCAACCCATCCACCCAGGCATTGCTAAGTACTCAGATCTCTAATGAAGCATTAAATCATACAGGATACGACCAAATATTAACTTAATAACTTATTTACAAATCCTCATCAGCTTTTGGTGAACACACTACACAGTCAAGGAGCAGAAGATGAGGTGTCAAGCTCAGCTCAATTACAATTCACTGAAATATTACAGGACTATACTTGTACTAACAGGATGGCTGTTGTGTTAGAACACAGTAGTGATATTTCAGATAGAACAGAGTAGTGATACTTCAGATAGAGTAGTGGTACTTCAGATAGAACAGAGTAGTGATACTTCAGAAAGAGTAGTGATACATCAGATAGAACAGAGTAGTGATACTTCAGAAAGAGTAGTGATACTTCAGATAGAACAGAGTAGTGATACTTCAGAAAGAGTAGTGATACTTCAGATAGAACAGAGTAGTGATACTTCAGAAAGAGTAGTGATACTTCAGATAGAACAGAGTAGTGATACTTCAGATAGAACAGAGTAGTGATACTTCAGATAGAACAGAGTAGTGATACTTCAGATAGTGATACAGATAAAACAGAGTAGTGATACTTCAGATAGAACAGAGTAGTGATATTTCAGATAGAACAGAGTAGTGATACTTCAGATAGAACAGAGTAGTGATACTTCAGATAGAACACAGTAGTGATACTTCAGATATAGTAGTGATACTTCAGATAGAACAGAGTAGTGATACTTCAGAAAGAGTAGTGATACTTCAGATAGAACAGAGTAGTGATACTTCAGATAGAACACAGTAGTGATACTTCAGATATAGTAGTGATACTTCAGATTGAACAGAGTAGGGATAATTCAGATAGAACAGAGTAGTGGTACTTCAGATAGAACAGAGTAGTGGTACTTCAGATAGAACAGAGTAGTGGTACTTCAGATAGAACAGAGTAGTGGTACTTCAGATAGAACAGAGTAGTGATACTTCAGGTAGAACAGAGTAGGGATAATTCAGATGGAACAGAGTAGTGATACTTCAGATAGAACACAGTAGTGATACTTCAGATAGAACAGAGTAGTGATACTTCAGATAGAACAGAGTAGTGATACTCAGATAAAACAGATAGAACAGAGTAGTGATACTTCAGAACAAAGTGATACTTCAGATAGAACACAGTAGTGATACTTCAGATAGAACAGAGTAGTGATACTTCAGAAAGAGTAGTGATACTTCAGATAGAACAGAGTGTAGTGTGATACTTCAGATAGAACAGAGTAGTGATACTTCAGAAAGAGTAGTGATACTTCAGATAGAACAGAGTAGTGGTACTTCAGATAGAACAGAGTAGTGGTACTTCAGATAGAACAGAGTAGTGATACTTCAGGTAGAACAGAGTAGGGATAATTCAGATGGAACAGAGTAGTGATACTTCAGATAGAACAGAGTAGTGATACTTCAGATAGAACAGAGTAGTGATACTTCAGATAGAACAGAGTAGTGATACTTCAGATAAAACAGAGTAGTGATACTTCAGATAGAACAGAGTAGTGATACTTCAGATAGAACACAGTAGTGATACTTCAGATAGAACAGAGTAGTGATACTTCAGAAAGAGTAGTGATACTTCAGATAGAACAGAGTAGTGATACTTCAGTGATACTTCAGATAGAACAGAGTAGTGATACTTCAGATAGAACAGAGTAGTGATACTTCAGATAGAACAGAGTAGTGATACTTCAGATAGAACAGAGTAGTGATACTTCAGAAAGAGTAGTGATACTTCAGATAGAACACAGTAGTGATACTTCAGATATAGTAGTGATACTTCAGATTGAACAGAGTAGGGATAATTCAGATAGAACAGAGTAGTGGTACTTCAGGTAGAACAGAGTAGGGATAATTCAGATGGAACAGAGTAGTGATACTTCAGATAGAACAAAGTAGTGATACTTCAGATAGAACAGAGTAGTGATACTTCAGATAAAACAGATTAGTGATACTTCAGATAAAACAGATTAGTGATACTTCAGATAAAACAGAGTAGTGATACTTCAGATAGAACAGAGTTGTGATACTTTACATCAACATCAGCTGGATTGCAGCGAGCCAAATTCAAATAAAATTACAAAACATATTTAATTTTCATGAAAACACAAGTGCAATATAGCAAAGCACAGTTTAATAAAGCTTAATAAAGCTGACAGATTTCAATAAAGCTTTTCGGCGAATTCGTACCAAGTGTTTATGTAAGCACATCTCTCTCAGTAGACAAAATATTACAAACAGCTAGCCGCCAAGTAGATTGGACACGAAGTCAGAAAAGCAATACATTAAATTGCTTACCTTTGATGATCTTCGGATGTTTGCACTCACGAGACACCCAGTTACACAATAAATGTTCCTTTTGTTCCATAAAGATTATTTTTATATCCAAAATACCTCCATTTGTTTGGCGCATTATGTTCAGAAATCCACAGGTGCGAGCGGTCACGACATCGCAGACGAAAATTCCAAATAGTATCCGTAATGTCCACAGAAACATGTCAAACGTTTTTTATAATCGATCGACAATATTTCAACCGGGACTTTAGCTTGGTCAATAGGAGAGAGAGAGACACAATGGCTGCTCCAAAATGTCGCGCAAGCAAAATTCTGGGGACACCCACCTATACACTGACGCGATGTGATCTTACTCGCTCATTTTTCAAAATAGAAGCCTGAAACTATGTCTAAAGACTGTTCACAACACGGGAAGTCATAGGAAAAGGAATCTGGTTGATATCCCTTTAAATGGAGGGAAGGCATTCAATGGAACATGGAGCTTTCAAAATAGAGGCCACTTCCTGGTTGAATTTTCCCCAGGTTTTCGCCTGCAATATCAGACAATAAATATTTAGACATTTTTGGAAACTTGTGTTTTCTATCCTTATCTGACAATTATATGCATATTCTAGATTCTGGGCCTGAGAAATAGGCATTCAATTTGGGTACGTTTTTCATCCAAAATACTGCCCCCTACATTCAACAGGTTTGAGAGAATGTTGTTCTCAATGTTCATAAACCACTTCATTTAAACTACTCAGTCTGCAACCCAGAATTTGTAAGATTGATTGGTTGAATGAAACCAATGGAGGCCCAGCTACAATTAGTCAAAATGTTTATTCACGAGAGCGCTAGTCTGTTGTACAAAACCATTCCTTTTATACTGGCTCCTTACGCACTTACATTCACACACAAACAGTAGGTATCCTACGCACATACTGTATCACTACCCAGCCGACAAACATTAGAGAGACCGTGAGAAGTACTCCCTGTCCTCCCTCAAGATTAGAGAGACCGTGAGAAGTACTCCCTGCCCTCTCCCAAATCTCTCAAAGGCCCCTAGCAAGGTCGGCACTGAATTTTGCTCAGACAGTCTGTGTTTAAGATACTATGAAGACATATTGTACAGATATATAGTCTTACTTTCTGACTAAAACTACACACATCATTAATAATAATTTTATGATTGTAATCAATTTCATACATTTTATGGTTTCAGGGTGGAATATTCTAGTCATTAATTTAAACACATACATTCCATTATCAATCCACCATTAACCTCTTCAACCTATGGGGGCGCTATGTCATTATTGGATAAAAAAAACGTGCCCGTTTTAAGCGCAATATTTTGACACGAAAAGATGCTCGACTATGCATATAATTGGCAGCTTTGGAAAGAAAACACTCTGACGTTTTCAAAACTGCAAAGATATCATCTGTGAGTGCCACAGAACACATGCTACAGGCGAAACCAAGATGAAACCTCAAACAGGAAATGAGCAGAATTTTTGAGGCTCTGTTTCCCATCGTCTCCTTATATTTACATTTACATTTAAGTCATTTAGCAGACGCTCTTATCCAGAGCGACTTACAAATTGGTGCATTCACCTTATGACCTCCAGTGGAACAGTAGTGCATCTAAATCTTTTCAGGGGAGGGGGTGAGAGGGATTACTTTATCCTATCCTAGGTATTCCTTAAAGAGGTGGGGTTTCAGGTGTCTCCGGAAGGTGGTGATTGACTCCGCTGTCCTGGCGTCGTGAGAAAACGGGAGATTTGTTCCACCATTGGGGGGCCAGAGCAGCGAACAGTTTTGACTGGGCTGAGCGGGAACTGTACTTCCTCAGTGGTAGGGAGGCGAGCAGGCCAGAGGTGGATGTGCCATGAATGAACTTGAGCTCTCTGCCGTTCGTCCAAGATGTCTGCAGCATTGTGACGTATTTGTAGGTATATCATTGGAAGATTGACCATAAGAGACTACAATTACCAGGGGTCCGCCCGGTGTCCTGTGTCGAAATTATTGCGTAATCTCTAGGTCCATGTGCGTTCCATTTCTTCAGAAGAGAAAGTCAACTGCCACGATGGATTTATCGTCGATAGATATGTGAAAAACACCTTGAGGATTGATTCTAAACATCTGTTTGCCATGTTTCTGTCGATATTATGGAGTTAATTTGGAAAAAAGTTCATGATGACTTTTAATGACTTAATTTTCAGTTTTTTTCTTACCTATTAAACGTGATGGAGAACAAAACGGAGCGATTTGTCAACACAAATAATATTTTTGTAAAAACTGAACATTTGCAATCTAACTGAGAGTGTCCTCATTGAAAACATCTGAAGTTCTTCAAAGTTCTTCAAATGTAAATTATTTTATTTCAATGTTTTTCTGGTTTTTGTGAAAATGTTGCTTGCATTATACTATGCTAGGCTATCAATAGTGTTACACAAATGCTTGTTTTGCAATGGTTGAGAAGCATATTTTTGAAAATCTGAGAGTTTGACAGTGTTGTGCATTGTTTGCTGTTTGGGGTTTTAGGCTAAAGCTGTACAGCACTTTGAGAGCAAATAGGCTATATTTATTTAATTTCATTTGCGATTTTCATGAATAGTTAATGTTGCGTTATGCTAATGAGCTTGCGTGACGCAGAAAACGGAGCGATTTGTTCTAAACAAATAATCTTTTTGTAAAAACTGAACATTTGTTATCTAACTGAGAGTCTCCTCATTGAAAACATCTGAAGTTCTTCAAAGGTAAATGATTTTATTTGAATGTTTTTCTGGTTTTTGTGAAAATGTTGCCTGCTGAATGCTAACGCTAAATGCTACGCTAAATGCTACGCTAGCTATCAATAGTGTTACACAAATGCTTGTTCTGCAATGGTTGAAAAGCATATTTTGAAAATCTGAGATGACAGTGTTGTTAACAAAAATCTAAGCTTGAGAGCTAGCATATTGATTTAATTTCATTTGCGATTTTCATGAATAGTTAACGTTGCGTTATGGTAATGAGCTTGAGGCTGTATTCACGATCCCGGATCCGGGATCATCGCAACAGGTTAAAACCTCTTAGGGATAGTGAGACGCTAGCGTCTCAAGTGGCCAATAGCCCCGGGAAATGCATAGCTCCAAATTTAAATAAAACGCGATAAAACTCAAACTTTCATTAAATCACACATGCAGGGTACTCAATTAAAGCTACACTCGTTGTGAATCCAGCCAACATGTCAGATTTTAAAAATGCTTTTCGGCGGAAGCATGAGAAGCTATTATCTGATAGCATGCACCCCCCCTGAACCACCTGAACGAGTTGTAAACAAAATAATTAGCGTAGCCGGCGCTACACAAAACGCTGAAATAAAATATAAAACATTCATTATCTTTGACGAGCTTCTTTGTTGGCACTTCAATATGTCCCATAAACATCACAATTGGTCTTTTTTTTCGATTAATTCCGTCCATGTATACCCAAAATATCCATTTATAAAACAGGTTTGATCCGGAAAAAAACAGCTTTCCAAAACACAACGTCACTACAAAACATTTTCAAAAGTTGCCTATAAACTTTGCCAAAATATTTCAAACTACTTTTGTAATACAACTTTAGGTATTTTTAAATGTTAATAATCGATCAAATTGTAGACGGGGCAATCTGTATTCGATAGAGAAAGTAAACAAAACATGCACCATTTTCCCTCTTGCGTAACTATCAACAGTGTAACGTTGTTCCAGGATGTGCCTCTTCTTCGTTTCACCAATGATTAACTTCAACCCAATTCCAAAGACTGGTGACATCCTGTGGAAGTCGTAGAAACTGTAAAATCGTCGCTATCAAATTTCCCTTGGCAAAGACAACTAGGGGAACGGTCAGAGGAAAAAATAATAATAATTCTGAATAATTCCTCAGGGTTTTTAAGTTCTGTTATAGTCACAGACATGATCGAACCAGTTTTAGAAACTTCAGAGTGTTTTCTATAGACACCTACTAATCATATGCATATAATATATTCCTGGCATGAGTAGCAGGAAGTTGAAATTGTGCACGCTATTTATCCAAAAGTGGAAATGCTGCCCCCTATCCTTTAAGAGGTTAATGACTAAATAATACACACTGATACATCAAACCCTAAATGGAAACATAAATTGTATACAATAATAATTCAAACCAATACATGTATGTACATTCGATATTTATCTATGACTGTTATAGGCCTATATCCAATTATAACGCTTCCAGTTAGGATTTTTACTACAATCTTCATAAAAAAATAGTCTAAATATTAAAAATAGTCTCATCCAACATTGGCTCCTTGTAGTTAAAAGAAACAGAGCCATCTCCTAGGCCTGGAGGCCTTTATTCGTCATTCCACTGGCCGGAGCTCGGAATCGGTCCGTACCTCACCATCTGTTGAGTCATTGACCTCTCCAAAGTCCTAGTGATCAAACCTCTCATACACGGAATTGAACAACATCCACAAAGAACCAACACACTCATACCGGTGAAAGTTGCCCACAACACAGTGATGATGACATTTTCCCATTTCCCAAACATACTGTCAAACCAATTTGTAAGATAATTATCCACCCCAGAGTTCTCTGCTAATTCGTGAGCTGATATGGTTAAACCAGCCAGGGCCTTGGTCACTGATCCGTCTGGAGCTGTGTTATCAAAAAAATAAATCCACAGCAATGAACCCCAATCACTCTACATACCCCGCCCTTTTCTGCCAATTAACATATCGAGAGTCTGTCTTTTTTTTTCAAGGTCATGCGGGAGGTGGCGGATAATTGGTCAGAGAACCCCTTTACTGCATCCCCAGTGTCATTCACGGATCTCTGTTGATTATAATAGATTTCATTAATCCAATTCACATTTTTATTTATTGCCAACCACCAAAAGAACATAGTGGTAAAGTCTTCACCTATTTGATTCATAGCTTTGTATTAATCTGTAACTTCCCTGAGGATGCCAATAGCATACAGCTAGACAAAGCTACTCCTGGTCAAAATTCCTCCTGTGCCTACTTTAGCCTCCTATAATTGGCCTCTGAGGACTAACACGATCTGGTTGGACCAATAACCCCGGGGCGCAAGTTCCTAACCACCCTTTTTGGTAGTTTCTGTCGTACGCGTCCTGTGCTGGTACGAGCCCACCCTACATCAGATATAGGTGCTGTGAGGTTAAGAATTGTCTCCTGTACTTCCAAACCTAAGTCAGTCACATTAACAATTACCTTTCAGCCAATAAAATCATCTAAGTTCTCGTGCCATTTTTGTATCGCTAACACTGGCACTCAACCCTTAGTCGGTCTGCTAGGTACCACCCCATACTCACACTTCTAAGATCACCCACAGTGATGAACGGTCGGGATGGGAAATCTTCGTTAAGGAGGTAACCCCCGGACCCTGTTGGTACTCGGTTCTTCTCCTAACTCTGTGTGTGATCAGCAGTGCTTATATGTGTACATATCTTCTTGCAGTGGGTAACGTGGACCCAAGTGACTCTCTCAGCTATTCTAATGGCCAAGGCGGTGGTTTAAGAAGCCATCCTGTTCTCCACTCATTACCTGTATTAACTGCACCTGTTTGAACTCATTACCTGTATAAAAGACACCTGTCCACACACTCAATCAAACAGACTCCAACCTCTCCACAATGGCCAAGACCAGAAAGCTATTTACATAGGACATCAGGGAGAAAAATTGTAGACCTGCACAAGGCTGGGATGGGCTACAGGACAATAGGCAAGCAGCTTGGTGAGAAGGCAACAACTGTTGGTGCAATTATTAGAAAATGGAAGATGACGGTCAATCACCCTCGGTCTGGGGCTCCATGCAAGATCTCACCTCGTGGGGCATCAATGATCATGAGGAAGGTGAGGGATCAGCCCAGAACTACACGGCAGGACCTGGTCAATGACCTAAAGAGAGCTGGGACCACAGTCTCAAAGAAAACCATTAGTAACACTCTACGCAGTCATGGATTAAAATCCCTTTAGCTCACACAAGGTCCCCCTGCTCAAGCCAGCGCATGTCAAGGCCCGTCTGAAGTTTGCAATGACCATCTGGATGATCCAGAGGAGGAATGGGAGAAGGTCATGTGGTCTGATGAGACAAAAATAGAGCTTTTTGGTCTAAACTCCACTCGCCGTGTTTGGAGGAAGCAGAAGGATGAGTACAACCCCAAGAACACCATCCCAACCATGAAGCATGGACGTGGAAACATCATTCTTTGGGGATGCTTTTCTGCAAAGGGGACAGGACGACTGCACCGTATTGAGGGGAGGATGGATGAGGCCATGTATCGCGAGATCTTCCCTCAGTAAGAGCATTGAAGATGGGTTGTGGCTGGGTCTTCCAGCATGACAACGACCCAAAACACACGGCCAGGGCAACTAAGGAGTGGCTCCGTAAGAAGCATCTCAAGGTCCAGGAGTGGCCTAGCCAGTCTCCAGACCGGAACCCAATAGAAAATCTTTGGTGGGAGTTGAAAGTCCGTATTGCCCAGCGACAGCCCCGAAACCTGAAGGATCTGGAGAAGGTCTGCATGGAGGAGTGGGCCAAAATCCCTGTTGCATTGTGTGCAAACCTGGTCAAGAACTACAGGAAACGTATGATCTCTAAAATTGCAAACAAAGGTTTCAGTATCAAATATTAAGTTCTGCTTTTCTGATGTATCAAATACTTATGTCATGCAATAAAATGCTAATTAATTATTTAAAAATCATACAATATGATTTTCTGGATTTTTGTTTTAAATTCCATCTCTCACAGTTGAAGTGTACCTATGATACAAATTACAGGCCTCTACATGCTTTGTAAGTAGGGAAACCTGCAAAATCGGCAGGTTATCAAATGCTTGTTCTCCCCAATGTATATATTCTTGAGTTTCATTCGGGAGTTGGTAACTCAAATTCCAAATGAGTTAATTGTTACATTATTAATTTAATCTAGTTACAATTAAACCAACACGGTGACTTCAGTCGCCAGTTGTAAGGTGTTTCCTCACACTGGTGCAGCTGGCTCCCGGGTTAAACTAGCAGTGTGTCAAGAAAGAGTGCGGCTTGTTAGGGTTGTGTTTTGCAGAACGCATGGCTCTCGACCTTCGGCTCTCCCAAGTCCGTCCTTGAGTTACTGCGATGGGACAAGACTGTAACTACCAAGTGGATATCAGGAAATGCGGGAGAAACAGGGGTTAAAAGTACACATATTAAAAATATATATAATAAAGAAATGCTAAATTATGGAATTCAAATACAATTTCTGTTGGCACTGAAACTGTTCCAAACTCTTAACCTTAATCTCCCTTGATCCTGTATCTCTCTGGTCCTGGACCATTCTGTCTTCTCTACCTTGATCTGGGTCCTGGACCATTCTCACTGTCTACTGTGAGAGCAACATTGCAAGATTATGTTATAATACTGTAATTGCATCAAATGGTTGTTTAATGCAACAGAATAGAGGGTTCTTGCAACTCTATTGTGTCTGTGTGAACTGAAAGTGGGCCTCTGGGAGATTTAACATTGACAGGAGATTTAAGATGTCTTTGGGTGATACCGCATTCCATAGCATGAGTTAATGTTTCTGTACTGGGGAACCAGGGGAGATGGCTCCAGTATGGAGTTGGGGGACCAGACCCTGGTTTCTACACAATGAGGAAAGTATATACAGCAGATACTGTTTGCTGTGAATAATTAGTAACCCTGTGACACATTCCATACATCTGTTGTTTGTCATGAACATCCAGGAGGATGGACTTTGCTATAAAATGCTGTAGCAGTGATCACCTCCAGTGGTGATATAAAATGCTGTGGCTCAAAACAGCTGGTTGAGTTCTCAGTGATCACCTCCAGGGGTGATTACCCGACCAGCTCTGTTACTGCAGTCATAAATAAAAGTGTGATTGTTTTGAAGAAATCTAAAAGTCTATTCTTTTGATTACAATAATTCCACCACATTTCTCTACCTTGATCTTGTATCTCCTTAGTCCCGGACCATTCTCACTGTCTTCTCCACCTTGTCCAGTCTCTCCCTGGTCCCGGACCATTCTCACTATCTTCTCCACCTTGATCCTGTAACTCTCTGGTCCTGGGCCACCCTCACTATCATCTCCACCTTGATCCTGTATCTCTCTGGTCCTGGACCACCCTCACTGCCTCCACTCTCAGTTGTTGCACCTCCACTGGCTGTTTCATTGCCTCACACCCACCATACACCACACTGTGAACACCCAGACAACTCGACAACAACTTATACTACCCTGCTTGTTCAGGCTTTTCAACACGTTATATCTCCCTATTGTCTTTGCTTAATCACTCTGCTCCATTTCCTTATACAACACCAACAAGCTCCCATCTCTCTGCTCCATTTCCTTATACAACACCAACAAGCTCCCATCTCTCTGCTCCATTTCCTTATACAACACCAACAAGCTCTCATCTCTCTGCTCCATTTCCTTATACAACACCAACAAGCTCCCATCTCTCTGCTCCATTTCCTTATACAACACCAACAAGCTCCCATCTCTCTGCTCCATGTCCTTACAGAACACCAACAAGCTCCCATCTCTCTGCACAATGTCCTTATAGAACACTGATGGAGAAATTCTAAATTACTCTATGCTTTAACCTCTTACCTCTACCTGGGACGCTTGCGTCCCAACTAGAGCTCTGGAAATGCAAATGCGCTACGCTAAATGCTAATAGTATTAGTTAAAACTCAAAAGTTCATTAAAATACACATGCAGGGTATCAAATTAAAGCTACACTCGTTGTGAATCCAGGCAACAAGTCAGATTTTTAAAATGCTTTTCGGCGACAGCATGAGAAGCTATTATCTGATAGCATGCACCAATACACTAAAATAGAAAACAGTCATTACCTTTCACCATCTTCTTTGTTGGCACTCCTAGATGTCCCATAAACACTATTGGGTCTTTATTTCGATTAAATCGGGCCATATAAAGCCAAGATAACGTTATATGTAGACTGTGTGATAAACGAAAAAAACAGCGATTTCACAACGTAACGTCATTTTTTAAAATTCAAAAAGTAGACGATAAACATTCACAAAACACTTCGAAATACGTTTGTAATGCTACTTTAGGTATTAGTAAACGTTAATAAGCGATAAAAATCATCCATAGGCGATGTAGAAATCATTAGCTGTCGTCTTGGAAAAAATTTCAGGAGAGAGCTCTTCCGGAATGATCTGGGCGGAGACCGGAGGTAAGTCGTGCCCCTCTTTCGGTTCAACCAAGAATCAAAGAGGATTCAATTCACAAGACTCTAGACAACATGGGGATGCTGTGGGAGTTGAATGCTCGGTCTTATCTAATTCGGCTCACTGTTAACAATTGCTGGAAGTGGCGCAAGGATATTTATTTCCATTTTCTGTGATCAGGTTTTCCTGCGCTTTCCGATGTAACGCACGTTATGTAATAGCCACAGTCGTGATTTAACCAGTTTTAAAAACGTCCGAGGGTTTCCTATCCACACATTCTAACCATATGAACGTACTATATTCCTGGCATGAGTAGCAGGGCGCTGAAATGTTGCGCGATTTTTAACAAAATGTTCAAAAAAGTAGAGGGTAGGAGCAACTAGTTAATTGCCAAAACCAATTTCACACTCGTTTCTATTCATTAATGAGGTGTAAGTTCATTAATTATGCATGAAGTAGATCGAGACCAGTCTTAAAAGCCAGGTAAAGAGCGTTTAATTCCAGAGAGTACTGAATGCTTACACACATTTCCACAGGTTATAAACTGAAAATGACGTCAGCGTTTTCCAAACGTTCCGTTTCACAAACAGAGGGCCCCTCTAACTTTCAAGCCTCCGCGTTATCAGCACGAAGTCAAGGCCAGTCAGCATAAATCAACATTCCCGACCATTTGGAGATGGCCCGTTCCCACCACCTGGAGATTTGTACAACTGAATGAACTAAGGAACAGACCTATTGTTACTAACTCCTGACTACATTATATACAATTGGGAAAGGGGGCAAGAGGGAAAACTCACATGTACCGTACCAGTCAGTTTCTGATTGGAATGTATACATAATTAGTCATTTCAACCATATTTTCCTCTATCAATCCTCCCTTTGATCAAATATTATACATTCAAATCTACAAAATAAAAATATTATTATAAATGTTTACCCGACTTTTCACCCATCATTAATCAAATCTAACCTTAACTCCAACTGTTTTTAACCTGTTAGTACTCTAGGGGCAGTATTTCATTTTTGGATAAAAAGACGTGCCCGTTTTAAGCGCAATATTTTGTCACTAAAAGATGCTCGAATATGCTTGGAATTGATAGTTTTGGAAAGAAGACAGTCTTACGTTTCCAGAACTGCAAAGATTTTCACTGTGAGTCCCTTAGAATCAATGCTTCGGGCAAAACCAAGATGTATGACCGACCAGGAAATGCACAGGATTTCTGAGGCTACGTTTTCCATGATCGCCTTATATGGCTGTGAATGCGACAGGAATGAACGGACTCTTTATCTTGTGTCCCCAAGGTCTCTGCAGCATTGTGACGTATTTGTAGGCATATCATTGGAAGATTGACCATAAGAGACTACAATTGCCAAGTGTCCCTCTTGGTGTCTGCGTGGCATTTGGTGCGCAAAACTCAGCTCCCAGTATTTTTCCATTCGAATCTCAGAACAAACCAGCTACAAGGACGGTGCTTTCAATGGAGAGATATATGACAAACCACCTTCAGGATTGATTCAAACAACGTTTTCCATGTTTCAGTCGATATTATGGAGTTAATTCGGAAAAAAGTTCGACATGTAGGTGACTGAATTTTCGGTTAGTTTCGGTAGCCAAATGCATAGTAACAAAAGGGAACGATGTGTCCTACACAAGAATCTTTCAGGAAAAACTGGACATCTGCTATGTAACTGAGAGTCTCCTCATTGAAACATCTGAAGTTCTTCAAAGGTAAATTATTTTATTTGATTCCTTGGCTGGTTTTTGTGAATATGTTGCGTGCTAAATGCTAACGCTAAATGCTAAGCTAGCTATCACCACTCTTACACAAATTATTGATTTTCTCTGGTTCTAAAGCATATTTTGAAAATCTGAGACGACAGGATTGTTAACCTGTTGCTTCTACTCGGGACGCTTGCGTCCCAACTAGAGCTCTGGAAATGCAAATGCACTACGCTAAATGCTAATAGTATTAGTTAAAACTCAAAAGTTCATTAAAATACACATGCAGGGTATCGAATTAAAGCTACACTCGTTGTGAATCCAGGCAACAAGTCAGATTTTTAAAATGCTTTTCGGCGAAAGCATGAGAAGCTATTATCTGATAGCATGCAACACCCCAAAAGACCCACAGGGGACGTAAACAAAATAATTAGCATTTCGGCGTTACACAAACCGCACAATAAAATAGAAAACATTCATTACCTTTCACCATCTTCTTTGTTGGCACTCCTAGATGTCCCATAAACACTATTTGGGTCTTTATTTCGATTAAATCGGTCCATATAAAGCCTAGATATCGTTATATGTAGACTGTGTGATAAACGAAAAAAATTGTTTCAAAACGTAACGTCATTTTTTTTTAATTCAAAAAGTCGACGATAAACTTTCACAAAACACTTCGAAATACGTTTGTAATGCAACTTTAGGTATTAGTAAACGTTAATAAGTGATAAAATTCATCAGGAGGCGATGTAAAGATCATTAGCTGTCCGTCTGGAAAAATGTCCGGCTAGAAACTCAACGAAAATATCCGGTCCTAGACCGGAGGAGATACGGTGTCCTGTATGTGTTTGACCAAGAAAAAACTCGAAGGGAAATGACAAGACTCTAGACACCGTGTGGAAGCTGTAGGTACTGCAACCTCAGTCAATTAATTGTGGTTCACCTTTATCAATGGGTTCAAGTAGCGCATGGATATATTTTCCCATTTTCAGTGATCAGTTTTTCCTGTGCTTTTCGATGTAAATGCCGTTCTGGTAAAGCCACAGCAGTGATTTAACCAGTTTTTTTAACGTCTGAGTGTTTTCTATCCACACAGACTAAGCAAATGCATATACTATATTCCTGGCATGAGTAGCAGGGCGCTGAAATGTTGCGCGATTTTTAACAGAATGTTCAAAAAAGTAGAGGGTCGACTTAAGAGGTTAAGAAAAGGATAAGCTTGAGAGCAGGCATATTTATTTCATTTCATTTGCGATTTTTAGAAATCGCTAACGTTGCGTTATGGTAATGAGCTTAAGGCTGTAGTAACGATACCGCATGCGGGATGGGGCGGACTATGAGGTTAAACCTACATCAGAATCATAACTGCTCTTTCAGGATTTTTCTTTTTTTCTTTTTACAATCTTTATTAAAAAACAGTTTAATCATTGAAACAAATTACAATCTAATTCCCCTTCATCTCAACACTATTCTCATCAAACATAAATTCCCCACAAATGACAGATCCAGATTCGTCCACTTCCTCTGTAGACATGCCTTCAGTCCTCCATGGGTCAGAACCTGGATCGGCCCATAACGCACCATCTGTAGTGTCATTAATCTCTCCAGAGTCCTGGAAACAATAACTTTCATACATACACGCAATCAACCACGTACGTACAAGACTAACACAGTCACACCGGTTAAGGTAGCCCATAACACCACATTTTTCCATAAATACTGTCTACCCAATTTAGTTCAGAGAATTATCCACCTCAGAGTTTCTGCCAACCCGTGAGCCAGGGTGGTCAAACCAGCTGAGGCTTCGGGCACTGATTCGTTCGGAGCTGTGCTACCTGGGATGTAAGACACGGTCCTGATTACCACGCCCACTTCCTCCTTTTATCTAATGCAATTCTATTCTGTCAGGTCTTCCAGCTGATTGCTTCAGTCTGTTCTACAAACCCTTTAATAACCCTTCTAGTAACTATAATTAATCCAGTCTACATTCTTATTGAGAGTAGACCACTTTAATCCTGCCAGTATCTGATTTCTTGCCTTGAACTCATCCGGCACACCTCGTGGAACCCCAATGTTATCAATATATACTCTTTCGCCAAAAGACATAGATGGAGCATCTCTTCTCTCTCGTTTTGGCTAACTTCATGTCTTGGTGTTGTATGAGTGTAAAAGGCATTCCTAAATGTACTAAAGCACATAGTCCAGTCCAATCAGTCGGCAATACCGCACAAACTCATTCCCCCGCACAACCACCAGATGTCGACACTGGCCCATTTTATTTTATTGATGTCCCCAAGAGTTCAACCAGCCTGTCAATTCAGACATGGTCTCGTCAGTGGTCATATTCTCTGTACCAACTTGGTTCCTGGGGATATAAATAGTGCAAATCAATACAACTGTCATTATTTGGCATTCCTGCTTTCATGAACAGCTTTACCATACATGCCATTCCCTTAGGGGAATTAATTCCGTTCAGTGGAAAAGGGATAGTTGTTAACTGGGGTTTAGCGTTCACACAGGCATAACATTCTTCTTTAGCCACTGATCTGGCCGTATATTGAATCCATTCCAACCATAAGTTGGACTCCCCAAACCCAGTCTCCACCTCTATAAGCCCACATACCATAACCCTAGGTCCTGAGTATTGACCGCCTTAATGTTAATTCGCACCTTTATACAATACTTCCTTTGCTCGGGAACACAGTCCAAAACGCCAACCCTTACTATCCTCCACCTGATCCCAAATTGAGTGTATGGGTTTACGTAGCCATCCCTTTCAGTGTGAGCTATGACCTGTGTCCACGATCAATATGGGAACCTGCACTGATATCTCTTCTATTTTGGAACAAAATCCTCACCGTCTAAACCATGGGTCAAATTACCACTCTCCGCATCTCTAGTAGGGCGTGCTGTATCAGGAATACGTCACCCACGATAAGACAGCTCAGACGAACAGCTTCCATGTGAAACCCCACCCTTTCCCCGAGAACACATCACTTTAGCAAGAGCCAGATACATCTTCACTTCTATGAACAAAAACAGGGGTGACAGGACAGGGAGTGTTACTTCATTCGAGAGATGGCCCCCGGAATTCTGTTAATTCCAGTTCTCCTCCCGAACACTGTTTATTTGTTCGACAGTGATATGTATCTTACCCCCCCGCAGTGCGATATGAATCCGGGTGGCCCACGGGACTGGATTGAGTGTCTTCACCTGTAGTTCACCTGTAGTGCATAAACTCTTGGACATACAGGTTTGGTTAATAAAACAGTTTCTTATTCGTCAAACCAATTAACAAAAAAAAATGTATTAGTTAATTATCCGGTAGGTCACATCCTATTCTAGAACACTATTTACCCATCCCCCTTTTGTTACCTGGCTCTGCCCAGGTAACAACCTTGCCTTATTCTTATACAATGACTTAGATAAGATTTAGTGAATTATCCTTATGTCTGAAATTCCATTTAGGAGTGTCCCTTTCATTTTCCACATGTCCAATTCTCACTTTTGTCTCCACTCAGTAACTTATCTACCCACTATGTTATCTTTGCTCGTCCTGGCCTTCTAAAGCTTCTCTGTTCTCCAACCTTCAAGGTCTCTGCAGTGCGGGGGAGGGCTCCTCTGTCTGCCTAAAGCTATGTTTCTCATGTTTTCCAAATTTGAACTATATGTCTCACTGTTTGGCTCCATCCAAACCCATGGACCCTCTTTTAAAAAAAAAAACATGTCTATGAGCGGCTTTTCTCCAAATTCCTTAATCAATCTATCTTAATCCTAACAATAATCCTAACTCCTCATAGATGTCCTATATTCCTGTTAAATATAATACTATTTAAAAACGTATAATCTAATAAATGCTAACCATATTAAAAATCCTTCCTACACTAACAAGCCCTCTCCTTGGGAACCCTCAGTATTCTATCTGACAATAACATGGATTTAATGTGTTGCAAAGTGTGGAATAAAACTTTGGTCCTGTAAAACAGAGTAAAGCAGAACAAAGCATTCTTATAACCCATCTAGTCCTCTCAGCTATTCTTATCCAGCACCAGGTGGGCACCATGCCACCCTTCATGACAGGGAGAACAAACATACATGGGTCATCCTCGGTCAGTCTTATCCTCCCCTCAAAGCATGCTTCACCTCAGCCTCTCCAACTGGAGCATCAAGCAAAGGCATCATGCCTGAAGCCTTCACCACATCTGTAACAGACTTCTTAAAACATGGTATGATGCAAGCAGCACATCACATCAATAACAAATAATACAAGAATTAGGGTCAGAAATCCAGTAACCACCATACCAGTATACTTACCAAACCAGTCTCCCAACCAGGTGGACAGTCAGACTCCTCTACCCCCGCCATGGTCCTCATCTCAGCAGATAGTGCATCAAGCCCATTTAAGGCCCTTAGATATACTACCATCTGGACTGGTGTTATTAGGGATATACGTACAACATTGTTCACCGAACATCTTGCAGACTCCCCTCTGACTAGCAAGAAGCATATTCTAAGCAAGTCTATTCTGTATAAGACAGCCACAAATTGTCCCTACCATCAAAACCAGTCTCCGTGTCTAATTGATCAATAGCTGAATAGTCTAACATTAATTACCTGAATGGGATTTTTAGCACAGTGGTGGCAGGTTCGGTCCAGGGGTGGTAGAGGAGTGTGTCTGGCCCCCTGGCTCATCTGAGACCTCTGTTTTTGGCAGTACCTTAATAGAAAACACACCCACCGTGTCTGTCCCGGTCCTTTGTAGTCCGGGGATGTAAGTGCCTGCATCAGAGAGCTTAATAGTTTTGATGGTTAGTAGGATTTCATCACCTTTACATAAGTTCAACAGTACTCCCAGGTTTCCCCCATATCATGGGAAACCTATCCACCTTTGTGGGATTCCCTATGCCATAAAGATATCCTCTTCTCCAGTCCCAGAACTGTCCCAAGTTGGTTATCATGTAATCCCCATACGGACACCCTCCCCCATTACACAGGTAATGTCCCCCGTCTTTTGACACTCCTGTACACGGGTGTTAAAATCAAATAAAAATACCTCAATTCCTTCCCTGCCCTGTTGGCTCAAAATATGTTATCTTCCCCTATTTATTCTCAATGATGAATATGACTTTCTCTCTGTTACAATACCAACTCCCTAATAGCCCATCCAAAAAAAAAACTTCACAGCTAATGTTATAAGACAGAATCCTGAACCACTTTCTCATTTGCGGTTCAAACAGTAATTCTAAACCCTCAACCAAAACTGCTTCATTTCTAATGAATTTACCTTAAAACAAGTAACTCAATATGACCCCATTCATTATACAAATGACTCTCCCCTGAGGCTGATCAGACCTCAGAAGTCAGTCATGATAAGGTCAAAATGCCATACCATATTAGACATAAAGATCCCTTTATCCTTACAATAGAAATAGTCACCTGTATGATTCAAACCCCAAAAAAACATCTCATAAGGTTCCATATGTGAGCGTGCCTCTTTAAAATCTCCTTGCACTAAAACAAATCGTTCTAACAGTTGTTTTATATATATATAATTTGCAGACAAAATTATAAAATTATAATCCCAGGAGGCCTCTAAAATTGAGCCACCACATCCCTAACTATCATTCACTAATGCTACCTCGAATCAGAAACTCAATAAGTGAACTATAACTAAAACCTAATGATAATTCCCCTTTGTCTCAAATCAATAATCATAAGTTTTAAACATCGTCTACGGATATGTTTACTTAAATGACCATGCTACCTTTAGATACAATTCACCCGATAACATTATTATCCAATGCATTACTTTTTCTCTCTGCCGCAATGTCGTACATTTCACAGTGTAAGGAATCCGTCATTTAATCCCCGATATTTAATAAATATGCATTTTCATTCCCTCATGGCTCCTTTAATTTACTTACTTATGGGTAACTTTCATCCGTTCCGGAACAAAGAGTTCTACCTAAACCCGCCAGAACACACTGTTCAACTAAGTTAAATCAAACCCAAAAATTGACTATAACCAATAAACAAATAAACAAAACACTTTTTTATCTCAACTTCTGAAAGGTTACTCGAAGCCTCGATACACACACTAATAGCCATACAGTTTGCTCCGTTATTCCCAGTCTCTGGTGACAAAAGTGTCGCGCTAGTGACGTCATCATCAAGCGCTCAACCTGCCAATTCGTAGCGACTTCAAATGGATTGTAAATAATTCTTGTTCGATTAACCAAACCTAATTTATCACATCTGTTCAAATCCTGAATTATAATTTACCACCCCAACCAACATCTCTAAATTCGCCAATTTTATAAAAGCTTTTCGATGGGCATAAACCATAATTGTCTCTTTGTTATCATTTAGAATCCATTTTGCTCTAAATACCTGTCTCGTCTTTGACTTAGTATTTTAATTACAACTCTATTCCCAATACGTTATTCACGTGTCTAATTACAACTCAGACCAGCATTAGTGAGTGCTCGCCTTAAAAATGCCTTGTCTCTGGGAACAGGGAAATCACCTTATCCCAAACATTTACTCCTACAATGACACCCAATAATTCTTATGATCCCTTCACGTCGTTCGTTTTAAATCTCTTGATGTATCATGTAACTTATTTTTCTCTCTTCGAATTGTCGTCCCACAATATTTTTTCCACTGTCATACACTCAAACCACTGTGATTACCGTGCACTGTCCCTTTAAGATAAGACTTTTCATTTGTTCCCCGCAACGAGAACGGAAATCAGATCATTTTTAGAATACGTTACTTTTTGTTCAAATTCACTGGTGTTACCTTAACCAAAAATCAATAATCAGAAAAACAATCACAACTTCTTACGATTAAACTATTCTTACCTAATTTATAGTCCAAAGCGTTGCACTATATAGCCCCATTGAGTGTCTAGCAATTCCGTTGCTGGCCATAGCCACAAATCTGCCTGCCTTTGTAAAATATATATTCCCTATTCAGATTGAGTTCCCCCCCATTTAACTTTAGGTAACTCTCTCTCTTCTATGATACATCTATTTAATTACGACTCCTATCTCAATACATTATTCCACCAGATCATTTTGGGCGAAATAGCGTTTTACATCGAAATTGTTTCGTCGTTATTTTTAATGACTTCTTTTATCAATTCTATCTGGAACACATAATATCCGTTCAGTTATATCTTTTTCAAACACTGGCGACCGTATTTTTCAGGCAAAACATGCAAGTAGGTCGATTACGATCTAAAATCAATTTTAGTTAAACTCTCGGCCGGGAACCGAACCGTGGATTCCCGTTGGCGAGACTGTTGCTCTCGCCACTATACTACCAGCGCTCTGAATTTGACCGAGACTCTCCGCAAATATACCCATTTTTACAGTTATCTGAAGTTGTTACTCCGACATCTAGACAACAGAAAATAGCCCAAATTTAAATGCCCATATCTCTTTTATGGAAATCCTACCAATAGCTTTGACGTTTGAAACAAACATTAGGTCTAACCTTACAACCATAAGCCCAGGGTTTGTAAAGTCCTAGTATTTTCCGGTTGTGTCAGAGGGCTTTTAAAGAACGCTAATAATCGTTATCTCACGCCACTAATTGTTATATTTCCCTCTCGCATTAGATTTAAGTTACCCTCTCCCCCTTATTCGGCTAAACAATCCTTTTTTGTCGTAATCTCTCATGATTAAGTTTAGCTCTTTTATGGAAATCTTACCAATAGCTTTGACTTTTGAAACAAACTTTAGGTCTAACCTTACAACCATAAGCCCAGGGTTTGTAAAGTCCTAGTATTTTCCGGTTGTGTCAAAGGGCTTTTAAAGAACGCTAATAATCGTTATCTCACGCCACTAATTGTTATATTTCCCTCTCGCATTAGATTTAAGTTACCCTCTCCCCCTTATTCAGCTAAACAATCCTTTTTGTCGTAATCTCTCATGATTAAGTTTAGCTCTTTTATGGAAATCTTACCAATAGCTTTGACTTTTGAAACAAACATTAGGTCTAACCTTACAACCATAAGCCCAGGGTTTGTAAAGCCCTGGTATTTTCCGGTTGTGTCAGAGGGCTTTTAAAGAACGCTAATAATCGTTATCTCACGCCACTAATTGTTAAACTTCCCTCTCGCCTGGAACTGTCATGTCTAAAGAATGGCTTTTATCTCATTTCTTTAGATTTAAGTTTCCCTCTCCTCCTCATTTGGATATTTTCCGTAGTATTAGTTGAATCGGGACGGTGATCAATACTGCCACTATTCACATGACCAATCCAGTTATCTTGCGCTTGCCGTCTCTCTACGCCCAGTATTTGTACAAACTCACCGTCCTATCTCCCAGTACCTATTTAATATCCCGTCTTAATCTCGGGCTGGTGTGCCACTCATGACTAAGTTTTAGTTTATTTTCGGTAGTGCACATTACCACAGGTTATTTTCGAACCTGCTTCAGTGTATATCGGTTATACAAAACCCAGTGTATGATGGTCATACATACCCTGTGGGAATAGCAAGGCCCCCATTATTGATGATTTCTGAAAATTTCAGAACATCAATTAAAGAGCTCAAATCCCCCCAGAATCGAGAATAAAGGCTACTTTACCTGCTGCCGGCTGGGAAAACATTGTTCGTTTGAATCTAGTCATCCTCTCTGTCCTCTGTGATAATACGCAGGCCTGTTTCAATTTTTACCTCAATTCAGAGGTCAGGTCTTTAGTAAAACGAGTCAAAACTCGTCCGTGCACGATTTTCCAGCGTACTACCTACAGGCACAGAGAGGGATATTTTAGATCCGTCTCGAAGGACCAAATTGATGGAGAAATTCTAAATTACTCTATGCTTTAATTGCCAAAACCAATTTCACACTCGTTTCTATTCATTAATGAGGTGTAAGTTCATTAATTATGCATGAAGTAGATCGAGACCAGTCTTAAAAGCCAGGTAAAGAGCGTTTAATTCCAGAGAGTACTGAATGCTTACACACATTTCCACAGGTTATAAACTGAAAATGACGTCAGCGTTTTCCAAACGTTCCGTTTCACAAACAGAGGGCCCCTCTAACTTTCAAGCCTCCGCGTTATCAGCACGAAGTCAAGGCCAGTCAGCATAAATCAACATTCCCGACCATTTGGAGATGGCCCGTTCCCACCACCTGGAGATTTGTACAACTGAATGAACTAAGGAACAGACCTATTGTTACTAACTCCTGACTACATTATATACAATTGGGAAAGGGGGCAAGAGGGAAAACTCACATGTACCGTACCAGTCAGTTTCTGATTGGAATGTATACATAATTAGTCATTTCAACCATATTTTCCTCTATCAAACACCAACAAGCTACCATCTCTCTGCACAATGTCGTTATAGAACACCAACAAGCTACCATCTCTCTGCACCATGTCCTAATAGAACACCAACAAGCTCCCATCTCTCTGCTCCATGTCCTTATAGAACACCAACAAGCTCCCATCTCTCTGCTCCATGTCCTTACAGAACACCAACAAGCTCCCATATCTCTGCTCCATGTCCTTACAGAACACCAACAAGCTCCCACCTCTCTACTCCATGTCCTTACAGAACACCAACAAGCTCCCATCTCTCTGCTCCATGTCCTTACAGAACACCAACAAGCTCCCATCTCTCTGCTCCATGTCCTTACAGAACACCAACAAGCTCCCATCTCTCTGCTACATGTCCTAATAGAACACCAACAAGCTCCCATCTCTCTGCTCCATGTCCTTACAGAACACCAACAAGCTCCCATCTCTCAGCTCCATGTCCTAATAGAACACCAACAAGCTCCCATCTCTCTGCTCCATGTCCTTACAGAACACAAACAAGCTCCCATCTCTCTGCTACATGTCCTTACAGAACACCAACAAGCTCCCATCTCTCTGCTCCATGTCCTTACAGAACACCAACAAGCTCCCATCTCTCTGCACCATGTCCTTATAGAACACCAACAAGCTCCCATCTCTCTGCTCCATGTCCTTACAGAACACCAACAAGCTCCCATCTCTCTGCTCCATGTCCTTACAGAACACCAACAAGCTCCCATCTCTCTGCTCCATGTCCTTACAGAACACCAACAAGCTCCCATCTCTCTGAACCATGTCCTTATATAACACCAACAAGCTCCCATCTCTCTGCTCCATGTCCTTATATAACACCAACAAGCTCCCATCTCTCTGCTCCATGTCCTTTTAACTTCTAAATTGATGATACCCATTGTTTTTTGAAGAATATAACTTATAAATGACTAATCAACTGAGTTCAACTGTCGTAACCCATCAGAACCCAGAATATAAGATTGTTTTATTCCGTTGTTGGTAAACGACATAATTGTTAACAAAAACTCTATTGCCTCAACACATGATTAAAACTATCATTTTGATATCATGGACGGTCATTTCTTACATCCATGGCCTGTCTATGAACCTGAGAGTGGTTACATTTCTCCAGCCCCATTCTTCAGGTTTTTGCCAAAACACTAGCAGGGTGGCCACTTTGTTATTGTTTGAATTGCAGATTGCCCCTTTTAATAGTAACCGTTATGTAATGAATACGTTCTTTATTAAATACTATGTGTACTGTTTCCCTAGTCACACAATGACGCACTTGACAATATGAAATAAAACAAGAAAGATAATGACTTCATGCTTCTTCATCAGTTTAATAGGTTTGCATAATGTCTATGATAGTGTAGAGAGAAAGGACATGCAGTTCGTGAAAGTAGCCTATATGATAATGAGACAGACCCTATTGGTTCCCCTAGATACAACTATTTCATATTCCATGCAGTTAAGGTAAATAAGAACATTTTAAAAGACTTAATTCGTCAAGGCCTAATCTAAGTGGTTCTTCTTGTCACACTCAGAGTCATGGCAGCCACACTTATCAATGTAAATGTAGGACTGCATGATCTTCTTCCCATCAGGGCAGACCATCTCCACCTTCCTCTCACTGGTAGACATCTCTTGACAGCAGGAGCAGGAGTGCATCAGGGTGTTTTTCTCTGCAGAGTACCTAGCAAACAGGACACACAAACAACACTGTTAGAAACATAGGTCAACTCCCATTGAATTCTCACCCTTCAATCCAATTCCCCACTTACACATTTCTGCAAAACCCAAATGCATGTTGCGTTTGTTTCTGTGTGCTTTTTTGGCATGTGTGTGTGTTCTTATTTAGAGTTTGTACTCACATAGAAGATGTTCCACAGGATCCCCCGCAGGCTGAGATTTCCACCGGCACAGAGGACCTGCAGTTATTCACCTCTAGGTAGGTGGTGGTGTTCTTCACATCACAGTGACTGATTAAAGTGCCTGTGGAGGTAGACAGGGTTAAGGAGGACATTTTAAAGTGGTGAGTTTCCCCCTTACTATGTAAAGATGGACTAAAGATGAGCAACTTGAAAAAGTACATCACATCTGTATTCAGTTTCATCTACAGTAACTCAACATTGATTTATTGTGTCATAAGATGTTAGGTTCATAAGAGGTTATGTTCATAAGAGGTTATGTTCATAAGAGGTCAGGTTCATAAGAGGATTTATGTTCATAAGAGGTCAGGTTCATAAGAGGTTATGTTCATAAGAGGTTATGTTCATAAGAGGTCATGTTCATAAGAGGTTATGTTCATAAGAGGTTATGTTCATAAGAGGATTTATGTTCATAAGAGGTCATGTTCATAAGAGGTTATGTTCATAAGAGGTCAGGCTCATAAGAGGTTATGTTCATAAGAGGTCAGGCTCATAAGAGGTTATGTTCATAAGAGGTTATGTTCATAAGAGGATTTATGTTCATAAGAGGTTATATTCATAAGAGGTTATGTTCATAAGAGGTTATATTCATAAGAGGTTATGTTCATAAGAGGTCAGGTTCATAAGAGGTTATGTTCATAAGAGATTAAGTTCATAAGTGGTCAGGTTCATAAGAGGTTATGTTTATAAGTGGTCAGGCTCATAAGAGGTCAGGTTCATAAGAGGTTATGTTCATAAGAGGTCAGGTTCATAAGAGGTCAGGTTCATAAGAGTTCAGGTTCATAAGAGTTCAGGTTCATAAGAGTTCAGGTTCATAAGAGCTTATGTTCATAAGAGGTTATGTTCATAAGAGGTTATGTTCATAAGAGGTCAGGTTCATAAGAGTTCAGGTTCATAAGAGGTTAGGTTCATAAGAGTTCAGGTTCATATGTTTGACTCGTAGATCTGACATATAAACGAAAAAATACAAAACAAATCATGAATATTTATAAATGAATCATTATATTGTTTTAACTTACAGGTTGTGCAACATCCATTTGCATCAGTTTTCTCAGTTCCCTGTGAAAAAGAATAGTGTACAGCTCAATTTGGATATGACTAGTTACAGTCTATTGAGCTAGAGAACACAGTATAGATGTTATAATGGAAAACTATGATCATCTATGAATATGTTACTCGGGTGTAAATTCAATATAACCTACAAGTTACTATCAAATGAAGCAAGCAGTATATTTAGGTATAGTTACTTTACTTCAAACAAACACATTCAACCAGTTTCCTCATCTACTTACAGGGACACAGTCCTCTGGACGGAACACTGGGCATTTCAATTTGGATTCCACAACGATGAACTGGCTGTTTGTCTTTGTGCATTCATACTTCACACAGCGGTCACTAGGGGGCGACCAAAACCTCCCAAGCTGTCAAGTAGCAAAAAAATAAATGTTGGTAATTTAATACTGTACGTTATAAAAACATAAATGAATAAGAAAATTCCAAAAATGATGCAGAAAAATTAATCCATGCTTTTGTCACTTCTAGGTTAGACTACTGCAATGCTCTATTTTCCGGCTACCCGGATAAAGCACTAAATAAACTTCAGTTAGTGCTGAATACGGCTGCTAGAATCCTGACTAGAACCAAGAAATTTGATCATATTACTCCAGTGCTAGCCTCTCTACACTGGCTTCCTGTCAAAGCAAGGGCTGATTTCAAGGTTTTACTGCTAACCTACAAAGCATTACATGGGCTTGCTCCTACCTATCTCTCTGATTTGGTCCTGCCGTACATACCTACACGTACGCTACGGTCACAAGACGCAGGCCTCCTAATTGTCCCTAGAATTTCTAAGCAAACAGCTGGAGGCAGGGCTTTCTCCTATAGAGCTCCATTTTTATGGAACGGTCTGCCTACCCATGTCAGAGACGCAAACTCGGTCTCAACCTTTAAGTCTTTACTGAAGACTCATCTCTTCAGTGGGTCATATGATTGAGTGTAGTCTGGCCCAGGAGTGGGAGGGTGAACGGAAAGGCTCTGGAGCAACGAACCGCCCTTGCTGTCTCTGCCTGGCCGATTCCCCTCTTTCCACTGGGATTCTCTGCCTCTACCCTGTTACGGGGGCTGAGTCACTGGCTTACTGGGGCTCTCTCATGCCGTCCCTGGGGGGGCGTCACCTGGGTGGGTTGATTCACTGTTGTGGTCGGCCTGTCTGGGTTGGCGCCCCCTTGGGTTGTGCCGTGGCGGAGATCTTTGTGGGCTATACTCGGCCTTGTCTCAGGATGGTAAGTTGGTGGTTGAAGATATCCCTCTAGTGGTGTGGGGGCTGTGCTTTGGCAAAGTGGGTGGGGTTATATCCTTCCTGTTTGGCCCTGTCCGGGGTGTCCTCGGATGGGGCCACAGTGTCTCCTGACCCCTCCTGTCTCAGCCTCCAGTATTTATGCTGCATTAGTTTATGTGTCGGGGGGCTAGGGTCAGTTTGTTATATCTGGAGTACTTCTCCTGTCCTATTCGGTGTCCTGTGTGAATCTAAGTGTGCGTTCTCTAATTCTCTCCTTCTCTCTTTCTTTCTCTCTCTCGGAGGACCTGAGCCCTAGGACCATGCCCCAGGACTACCTGACATGATGACTCCTTGCTGTCCCCAGTCCACCTGGCCATGCTGCTGCTCCAGTTTCAACTGGCCTGGGCCCTAGGACCATGTCCCAGGACTACCTGACATGATGACTCCTTGCTGTCCCCAGTCCACCTGGCCATGCTGCTGCTCCAGTTTCAACTGTTCTGCCTTACTATTATTCAACCATGCTGGTCATTTATGAACATTTGAACATCTTGGCCACGTTCTGTTATAATCTCCACCCGGCACAGCCAGAAGAGGACTGGCCACCCCACATATGCTCTCTCTAATTCTCTCTTTCTTTCTCTCTCTCGGAGGACCTGAGCCCTAGGACCGTGCCCCAGGACTACCTGACATGATGACTCCTTGCTGTCCCCAGTCCACCTGACTGTGCTGCTGCTCCAGTTTCAACTGTTCTGCCTTATTATTATTCGACCATGCTGGTCATTTATGAACATTTGAACATCTTGGTCATGTTCTGTTATAATCTCTACCCGGCACAGCCAGAAGAGGACTGGCCACCCCACATAGCCTGGTTCCTCTCTAGGTTTCTTCCTAGGTTTTGGCCTTTCTAGGGAGTTTTTCCTAGCCACCGTGCTTTTACACCTGCATTGTTTGCTGTTTGGGGTTTTAGGCTGGGTTTCTGTACAGCACTTTGAGATATCAGCTGATGTACGAAGGGCTATATAAATAAATTTGATTTGATTTGATTTGATAAGAGTTGATAAATCATTTATAAACTTTTCAGAAATATCTACATCATTATTCAAAAATGTAAACAAACATTAACTTCTTAAGCATTTACACCTTTAACATTTATGAGAATTTATAAGCAATTATAGGTTCTCATTATTGATGTCATTCGTCCCTTTGACATTTCACAAAGATATCTGATATTAAAAATAATCTGATTTGGGTGCATTATCTCATCAATGTCACCTGAATGATGTGAGATGTGGCATCTGGGAGACCGACAACACAGTCCTTCTGTACACACGTTCCACAACATTTCTCAGGTACGACTTCATACTCATAACCCTGGAGGAGAATCAACATGGTGACATCATTAGGGGATTTCCTTCATATAAACCTGGAATATTATACTGTATAGCCAACCATGTAAAATGGTTCACTTATGTTAAACCGAGTTCGCAATTATCCCGAGTACAGTACCGTTGGGCAGGTGGTGTAACAGTTGATTTGGGCACACTCAACAACATATAGCTTGGAGACTGGATCCTTTTTAGGACCACACTTGCACTCCTCACAGGTGCCGTTGGGAACATTTTCACCAAGCTGGAGAATGAGAGTTAGTGTCATGCACTGAAGCAACAATTCAGCCTGGGGCCACAGTGGCTCTCAGGATTACTTAAAGGGGCAATCTGTAATTGGTACATCAATATTTAGGTTTATTTTATACAACATTTACAAATTATTTATTGTCATATGGCTCTGAGTGATATCAAAGAAGTGTCACTTCTCACCGTGTATTCAGTATTGTTGTGGACACAAACAGGTTTGGCCACTGAAAGAACACACAATAAAAGGGTCAGAAAATGGTTGAGACATAACAGTTGTTGAACGGTTAAGTTAGTCACAATTCCTGCACCATGTTACCATCATGACACCTGCACCATGTTACCATCATGACACCTGCACCATGTTACCATCATGACACCTGCACCATGTTACCATCATGACACCTGCACCATGTTACCATCATGACACCTGCACCATGTTGCCATCATGACACCTGCACCATGTTACCATCATGACACCTGCACCATGTTACCATCATGACACCTGCACCATGTTACCATCATGACACCTGCACCATGTTACCATCATGACACCTGCACCATGTTACCATCATGACACCTGCACCATGTTACCATCATGACACCTGCACCATGTTACCATCATGACACCTGCACCATGTTACCATCATGACACCTGCACCATGTTACCATCATGACACCTGCACCATGTTACCATCATGACACCTGCACCATGTTACCATCACGACACCTGCACCATGTTACCATCATGACACCTGCATCATGTTACCATCATGACACCTGCACCATGTTACCATCATGACACCTGCACCATGTTACCATCATGACACCTGCACCATGTTGCCATGATGACACCTGCTCCATGTTCATGATAATATTTACATTAATCCTGGGCTTAATAATTAGCTCCAGGTTGAAGTTAAAGTCAAAGTACATGATATGTTTGAGCGAGCGCTGTGCCTTTCCACGTTCATGGAATAGAAATATGAAGTCACTGTTTTATCACTTTACAAAGTTTTTAAATTATGGTGCATGATGGTCCAATGACATGGTCCAATGACATGGTCCAATAACATGGTCCAATGACATAGTCCAATGACATGGTCCAATAACATGGTCCAATGACATAGTCCAATGACAGGGTCCAATAACATGGTCCAATAACATGGTCCAATAACATGGTCCAATGACATGGTCCATTGACATGGTCCATTAACATGGTCCAATGACAGGGTCCAATAACAGGGTCCAATAACATGGTCCAATAACATGGTCCAATGACATGGTCCAATGACATGGTCCAATGACATGGTCCATTGACATGGTCCAATAACATGGTCCATTGACATGGTCCAATGACATGGTCCATTGACATGGTCCAATAACATGGTCCAATGACATGGTCCAATGACATGGTCCAATAACATGGTCCAATAACATGGTCCAATAACATGGTCCAATAACATGGTCCATTGACATGGTCCAATGACATGGTCCATTGACATGGTCCAATAACATGGTCCAGTGACAGGGTCCAATAACATGGTCCATTGACATGGTTATGAGTTTTCTTTGTTGTTACTTTTAAGGTTGGAATCAACATGCAGAACCTCCAGCAGAAAGAGAGGTAAGAAACCATTGGTCCACCAGCTCAGGGACAAGCTACACTAATCACAGTCTGGTGATTATGTCACAGAGTTATGGCACATTTATGAACCCTTTATAAAGCACGTTATAGATGCTTTGTAACACCTTTATGTAGTGCCTATGAAGGCTTTATGAAGTAGCTAGAATGAAGAGCTGTTTGGTGCTAACATTACACTCCTTTTCATATGCCAAACATTTAGCACAAGCAGACTTGTACCCGGGTTACCTGGTAGCACGTTAAGGTGCCTCTCTATCCTGCCTCTACTCACCACATGTATTTTTCTGACAGCAGTCCACCGTCTCGTTGACCAACACCTCACCGTACTTCTTACAGGTAACAATTTCTTGGGGCGGACATTTCACTGGTTCACACTGGACACTCAGTGTGTCAGCATTACACGTGCACTTCTGGCAGTTACTGTACCAAGTCTCACCAAACTGTGTTGGGACAAAACAAACACTGTTAGCAGAGACTTCAAATTTATTACGACGAGGACTGGCCACCCGTCAGAGCCTGGTTCCTCTCTTGGTTTATTCCTAGGTTTCTGCCTTCTAGGGAGTTTTTCCTAGCCACTGTCTTTCTGCCTCTGCATTTCTTGCTCTTTGAGGTTTTAGGCTGAGTATGTGTAAAGGCTTTGTTGCTGCTGCTGATGAAAAAAGGGCTTTATCAAATACATTTGATTGATTGATAATAGCAATAGGGCTCCAGCCTCTTCAGGGCTGGACAACTTACAATCCCCAATGAAACTAGTAAACTGATTAAAATAATGGGGGTTCTATACAGAACCTTTTTGTGGGCCATAATGTGAAGTGAGCTGTTGAACCATTTCTTCTGACAGATTCATTGTGGTATACATCCACATTATTACCTGTTTGGGTTTTCCATCAGGTCCTGTGCATCCTTGAAGGGAAAATAAGATCTTAGGTCATACATGCTGGTACTTTGAGACACAATTAAACAATGTATTCCTTAAACTGACACATCCTTACCACAGTCACGAACACAGGTGTCAGAGAATGTGTTGAACAAGATGGTACCCTCGGGGCAGAAACAGCCCTCCATGAATGAGTCACATACAACGTCACGGGTCATTTGTGCTCCTTGACATGGATGCACATATTTTTCATTGTATCTAAGACAAGAAAAAACATTTTTTTACAGACTAGAAACCTTGGTATAGAATGGAAACCTTTAAGAATGCATGTTCATTAGGTAGAGGTATAAAATAATGAGATGGGAATGAGATGCGATGGGAATGAGACGAGATGGGAATGAAATGAGAATGAGATGATATGGAAATGAGAAAGAGAATGAGATGAGATGGGAATGAGAATGAAATGGGAATGAGAATGAGATGGAAATTAGATGAGAATGAGATGAGATTGGAATGAGATGAGATGGGAATGAGATGAGAATGGGAATGAGATGGGAATGAAATGTGATGGCAATGACATGAGATGGGAATTAGAATGTAATGAGAATCAGATGAGATGGGAATGAGATGAGAATGAAATGGGAATGAGATAAGATGGTAATGAGATGAGATGAGAATTAGATGAGAATGAAATGGGAATGAGAAGATGGTAATGAGATGAGATGGGAATGAGATGAGAATGAGATGGGAATGAGATGAGAATGAAATGGGCATGAGATAAGATGGGAATGAGATGAGATGGGAATGAGATGAGAATGGGAATGAGAATGTGATGAGTATCAGATTAGATGGGAATGAGATGAGATGGAAATGAGATGGATACCTTGAATTGCATGTTGGCTGGATAGTAGAGCCACATGCCTTATACACTTTGGTCTTAGGGCATGTCAGATCTATATTATGGTCAAGATGGAATGAAAGGCAAAACAGTATGTACACAATTTGTAAATGCAGGTTGTCAAAATACAAATAATTCATGTAAATCGTAAAGTTATTAGAATTATTTAAAATCGTATTAACATCTATCCTGCATCCGAAATGGGAAACTATTCCCTACTTAGATCACTACTTATGGCAGGAGCCTGGTCAAATGCAGTGCACTATGTAGGGAATAGGATCCCATTGGGGACACAGATCCTTATTGGATATGAAAGTCCTTCCCTACCACATGTTCCATTAGTTGATTTCCTCCAGTCGATACAGACTCCAGCTCCTGCACACCTCACGGCGTAGGCTTCCAGGCTGGAGCAGCCGATTGAGATATTTGGCATGTGGCAGACATCAAACTTACAGGCCTCGAAGAAGGGTTGTTGTGGGATAACATCATGGCATTGCTTAAAGACCCTTCCAAAATAAAGAACCCTTTTAAGTTATTATATCGGACTAAACCAAATGGGGCATTTAACATGTCACAACAGATTTCTTACAAATATTGATTACTGTATGCCTTACACGCTAAATTATTTGTGAAGCATCTATGAAGTTCCTATGAATATGACATATTTCAGACGGCATAAACAGTCTAAGTTATGGAACAACAACCCATGCTTTACCGGAGAGTTTACAGACTTGTATGTAAACAGTGTCATAGCAACCTCAATCAGATTCCCTTGTCTTTGTAATATAGCTGTCTCTTTGTGTTATTACAAGGTTACACGTCTTACGGGCTAAGTATGATGTCACAGATTGATGTCTTTCCTGACGGGCAGGTTGGAGGCTTAGGGGTAGGTAGGGTAGGGGGTTGCCGTTCACAGTAGGGTTTTTTAACATCAGGAATCTTCCATTCATGAGCCATCCCAGGACATGATGGGTCAATCTTTCCATTCGGTAATCTGCAATCGTTTTTCCTGATATTGTCACAGGTACCTTTATAAAAGGTACAATAAATATGGGAATGAGAAAAAACACAAGTTATTTTATGTCAGAAACAGCTGCTCATAACTTTAAGCCTACCTACAGTATATTTTAATTGGTAATGCTATCATTGTAACTGTACAGTGAACTCTTTAATGTCATAGAAATGCAAAAACACGAAACAAAATAACATTAAATCATTGCAACAAATGTTTGGTTTACTCACAGAGTACTACAAGCTGTTCATCTGAATCATACTTAGTGTTTTTGATCTACATAATTCTGCATCCCAAATGGGACCCTATTCCCCCTGGTTAAAAGGAGTGCACTACAATGGGACCCTATTCCCCCTGGTTAAAAGGAGTGAACTACAATGGGACCCTATTCCCCCTGGTTAAAAGGAGTGAACTACAATGGGACCCTATTCCCCCAGGTTAAAAGGAGTGAACTACAATGGGACCCTATTCCCCCTGGTTAAAATGAGTGCACTACAATGGGATCCTATTCCCCCTGGTTAAAAGGAGTGCACTACAATGGGATCCTATTCCCCCTGGTTAAAAGGAGTGCACTACAATGGGAACCTATTCCCCCTGGTTAAAAGGAGTGCACTACAATGGGACCCTATTCCCCCTGGTTAAAAGGAGTTAATTACAATGGGACCCTATTCCCCCTGGTTAAAAGGAGTGCACTACAATGGGACCCTATTCCCCCTGGTTAAAAGGAGTGCACTACAATGGGACCCTATTCCCCCTGGTTAAAAGGAGTGAACTACAATGGGACCCTATTCCTCCTAGTTAAAAGGAGTGCACTACAATGGGACCCTATTCCCCCTGGTTAAAAGGAGAGCACTACAATGGGATCCTATCCCCCCTGGTTAAAAGGATTGCACTACATTGGGAACAGTGTGCCATTTGGAATGCAGTAAAGCCTACATACTTACCACACTGCCCCTCTGTGTTGTTGTGGAATAGGGAGTTTGGCAGGGTTACACTGAACATAAGGGACTTAAACATCACTGTTGCTTTAATGGCAGGGATCTTCAACAGTAACTCTACCCCAGTGCTGGTGATCATGAGGTCTTCATTAGAAAAGGTCGGGAAGATCTGATTTCCATTGATATAAACCTGGTGAATGATAAGGAAAAACATGACATTACGAATGAGAGTAGAGAACAGAATAACATTACAATAATGTAGATAAGATATGAACAGTTTCCAGAACTAAATGAAGTCACAAGGAGAGTTGGTAGTCTGTTAATAATTTGTCAATATAATGACATTCTTTGAAATGTCATGGGAATGTTTCAGATACCTTGATGATGGTTTTGAGTTAATGTGATGGCATCATCAAAGTGGTTAACCAATATGTAATGTTGCTAAATAACTATTTGTAACTACTGTAGTGTACAAATTACATTTGTCGTAGTCGGCAAGTTCAGATATCCCTATTAATCAATACCCCCACGTTACAAAAAGTAAATAAGTAAATAATAGATTTCAAAATATGAAGCTAGATTATTTTAAGTCTTAAAGTGGTATGATAATGTCTATTTCAAAGAATATCTATATCAAAGAATGTCTGTATCAAATAATATCTATAACAAAGAATGTCTGTATCAAATAATGTCTATATCAAAGAATGCCTGTATCTAAGAATGCCTGTATCTAAGAATGCCTGTATCTAAGAATGCCTGTATCTAAGAATGCCTGTATCTAAGAATGCCTGTATCAAAGAATGCCTGTATCAAAGAATGCCTGTATCAAAGAATGCCTGTATCAAAGAATGCCTGTATCTAAGAATGTCTGTATCTAAGAATGTCTGTATCAAAGAATGCCTGTATCAAAGAATGCCTGTATCAAAGAATGCCTGTATCAAAGAATGTCTGTATCAAAGAATGTCTGTATCAAAGAATGTCTGTATCAAAGAATGCCTGTATCAAAGAATGTCTGTATCAAAGAATGTCTGTATCAAATCATTTCTATCTCAAAGTGTACTTTTTCAAAGTGTATAAAGGTTTACAATAGCACAGTTATAATTACCATATTTGTTGTCACATTTAATCTCTTCGGAGTAAGAACGATTTTGTAAGACTTGTAATTGACAATCAGAGACTGAGGGCAGGTCGCATGTCCAGACGGATCGCAGTTATAGTTGTCGATGATGACACTGAAGTTCTGTAGAGGAACTATTTCTTTAATCAAAACGTAGGTGCAGTTTTCCTGGAAACTGTAATATTGGCCATCAAATGTGACGTAATGAGGGTCTCCCCATCCATAGCAGATACCTGAGAGATAGAACAGAAGAAGGAAACAAATAGATAGATCTCTCATCAATACAAGAGTTTAAAGTCCTACTCCAGTCTCCTTTTCACCTCATTTAACACCTGATTTACTGAACACAGCAGCTGGTCGAGGTATCCTCATGAAATGGCACAAGCTGATAACATCACAATGTCACCATCAGATCAGACCAAGGGTGCAACTTTCACCGGGGACGGGGGGTGGACGGGGGCATGTCTCCCCCACTTTCTGAAATTTCATTTTTGTTCCCCCCCAGTTTAATCATTGTAATGTGATACAAAACAAGGCAACGCTGCGCTTTAGGACCATGCGGACGCCTCTGAGTGGTCGAGTAGGGTGTTTGGAGTGTTTATCCGACTGGATACAAATAATAATGATAATGATTATGTCCCCCCCCCCACTTCTAAAACCAAAGTTGCGCCACTGGATCAGACAAACTCCTTGAAGTTTTAATTTGGATATCACTTTCCAACAGGAAATGTTTAAAAAATCACTGGAGGACATCTTTAAAACAAGTACACTTGGAGTAATACGTATTTGTAGAAGGTGAGAACAGAAGATAATTAAAAACATTACGTTTTGAACTTACATTCACATTCGTAGTGATAGCAGCAACCTGATTCGTCATAGACTTTCACTGGTGGGTATCCATTTTCACACACAGGCTTTTCTACAGACTCATAGACCGCAGATGTGGTGGTAATTACACCCCTGTGGCATGTCTGAGTAGTGCAGTTGTCTGTCTTCCAAGTCTCACCATCCTAAAGTTGAAAATGTATGTTTTAGTCCTGAAAGTAAACACACTACGTACTACACAACACTATGAACTACACAACACTATGAACTACATAACACTATGAACTACACAACACTATGAACTACACAGCACTTAACTACACAA
The DNA here is from genome assembly GCF_034236695.1 of Oncorhynchus nerka. NCBI lineage: Eukaryota > Metazoa > Chordata > Actinopteri > Salmoniformes > Salmonidae > Oncorhynchus > Oncorhynchus nerka. The sequence goes on from NC_088404.1 coordinate 4,400,771, forward strand.
CACTATAAACTACACAACAATACGATCTACACAACACTATGAACTACACAACACGATGCACTACACAACACTATAAACTACACAACACTATGATCTACACAACACTATGAACTACACAACACTATGAGTTACACAACACTATGAGCTACACAACACTATAAACTACACAACACTATAAACTACACAACACTATGAACTACACAACACTATGAGTTACACAACACTATGAGCTACACAACACTATGAACTACACAACACTATAAACTACACAACACTATGAACTACACAACACTATGAACTACACAACACTATGAGCTACACAACACTATGAACTACACAACACTATAAACTACACAACACTATGAACTACACAACACTATGAACTACACAATACTATGAACTACACAACACTATGAGTTACACAACACTATGAACTACACAACACTATAAACTACACAACACTATGAACTACACAACACTATGAACTACACAACACTATGAGCTACACAACACTATGAACTACACAACACTATAAACTACACAACACTATGAACTACACAACACTATGAACTACACAATACTATGAACTACACAACACTATGAGTTACACAACACTATGAACTACACAACACTATAAACTACACAACACTATGAACTACACAACACTATGAACTACACAACACTATAAACTACACAACACTATGAACTACACAACACTATAAACTACACAACACTATGAACTACACAATACTATGAACTACACAACACTATGAGTTACACAACACTATGAACTACACAATACTATAAACTACACAACACTATGAACTACACAACACTATGAACTACACAACACTACAAAGTACACATGACTATGAACTAAGAAACACAATAATTCTGTTTAGTTTATTTCATTACCTTTCTTGGTGGAAAGACATATTCACAGCCCGTGTAAGGTGTAGTCGGGGACAATGTAGATGTTGTAGTATGTGTAGCTTATTTTGTTGCTGAAACAGTGCTGACTGTAGCTGAAACAGTGCTGACTAGCTGAGACAGTGCAGACTGTAGTTGAGACAGTGCTGACTGTAGTTGAGACAGTGCTGACTGTAGCTGAGACAGTGCTGACTGTAGCTGAGACAGTGCTGACTAGCTGAGACAGTGCTGACTGTAGTTGAGACAGTGCTGACTGTAGTTGAGACAGTGCTGACTAGCTGAGACAGTGCTGACTGTAGTTGAGACAGTGCTGACTGTAGCTGAGACAGTGCTGACTAGTTGAGACAGTGCTGACTAGCTGAGACAGTGCTGACTGTAGTTGAGACAGTGCTGACTGTAGTTGAGACAGTGCTGACTGTAGTTGAAACAGTGCTGACTGTAGTTGAGACAGTGCTGACTAGCTGAGACAGTGCTGACTGTAGCTGAGACAGTGCTGACTGTAGTTGAGACAGTGCTGACTGTAGTTGAGACAGTGCTGACTGTAGTTGAGACAGTGCTGACTAGCTGAGACAGTGCTGACTAGCTGAGACAGTGCTGACTGTAGTTGAGACAGTGCTGACTAGCTGAGACAGTGCTGACTGTAGTTGAGACAGTGCTGACTAGCTGAGACAGTGCTGACTGTAGTTGAGACAGTGCTGACTGTAGTTGAGACAGTGCTGACTGTAGCTAAGACAGTGCTGACTGTAGCTGAGACAGTGCTGACTGTAGTTGAGACCATGCTGACTGTAGTTGAGACAGTGCTGACTGTAGTTGAGACAGTGCTGACTGTAGCTGAGACAGTGCTGACTGTAGTTGAGACAGTGCTGACTGTAGCTGGGGTCGTAGAGAGACATGGTCTGGCTTGTCTCTCAACAACACAACTTGAGTTACAGTAGGACGTGAAACACCAGCCTGCCCCGTCAGTCTCATTATGTATCAAGGAACCTAAACAAAAACCTATTATTATTAACAAATAGATATTAAATTAAGTGCATGAACGCAATATGTTTATCATTTTAATGAAGGAAGCTTATCAGCAGGGAAAGGTAGATTTTTATATGTCCAAAAACATAATGTGGTAGGATTTGTGGAGGTGGAAAAGGAAGGGGTTGTGATAGGGGTTGTGGTAGTGGTAGTGGTAGGGGTAGAGGTTGGGGTAGGGGTAGAGGTTGGGGTAGTGGTAGTGGTAGGGGTAGAGGTTGGGGTAGTGGTAGAGGTTGGGGTAGTGGTAGGGGTAGAGGTTGGGGTTGTGGTAGTGGTAGGGGTTGTGGTAGTGGTAGGGGTAGAGGTTGGGGTAGAGGTTGGGGTAGTGGTAGAGGTTGGGGTAGTGGTAGAGGTAGGGGTAGGGGTAGAGGTAGTGGTAGGGGTAGAGGTTGGGGTAGTGGTAGAGGTTGTGGTAGCGGTAGGGGTTGTGGTAGTGGTAGGGGTTGAGGTTGGGGTAGTGGTAGAGGTTGGGGTAGTGGTAGGTGGTAGGTTGGGGGGGTAGAGGTTGGGGTTGTGGTAGTGGTAGGGGTAGAGGAAGGGGTTGTGATAGGGGTTGTGGTAGTGGTAGGGGTAGAGGTTGGGGTTGTGGTAGTGGTAAGGGTAGAGGTTGGGGTTGTGGTAGTGGTAGGGGTTGTGGAATTGGTAGGGGTAGAGGAAGGGGTTGTGATAGGGGTGGTAGTGGTAGGGGTTGTGGTAGTGGTAGAGGTAGAGGTTGGGGTAGTGGTAGAGGTTGTGGTAGCGGTAGGGGTTGTGGTAGTGGTAGGGTTGTGGTAGTGGTAGGGGTAGAGGTTGTGGTAGTGGTAGGGGTTGGGGTAGTGGTAGGGGTAGAGGTTGGGGTAGTGGTAGAGGTTGTGGTAGCGGTAGAGGTTGGGATAGTGGTAGGGATTGTGGTAGCGGTAGGGGTTGTGGTAGTGGTACGGATTGTGGTAGCGGTAGAGGTTGTGGTAGCGGTAGGGGTTGTGGTAGTGGTAGGGGTTGTGGTAGTGGTAGGGGTAGAGGTTGGGGTAGTGGTAGAGGTTGTGATAGCGGTAGGGGTAGAGGTTGGGGTAGTGGTAGAGGTTGTGGTAGCGGTAGGGGTTGTGGTAGTGGTAGGGGGTGGTGTGGTAGTGGTAGGGGTAGAGGTTGGGGTAGTGGTAGAGGTTGTGGTAGCGGTAGAGGTTGTGGTAGCGGTAGGGGTTGTGGTAGCGGTAGGGGTTGTGGTAGCGGTAGGGGTTGTGGTAGCGGTAGGGGTTGTGGTAGCGGTAGGGGTTGTGGTAGTGGTAGGGGTAGGGGTAGAGGTAGTGGTAGGGGTAGAGGTTGGGGTAGTGGTAGAGGTTGTGGTAGCAGTAGGGGTTGGTAGCGGTAGGGGTTGTGGTAGTGGTAGGGGTTGATGATGTTGGGGTAATGATATGGGTTGTTGTTGGGGTAATGGTAGTGGTTGTGGAGGTGGTAGGCGTAGTGGTAGTGGTAATGATAGGGGTTGTTGTTGGTGTAGTGATATTAGTTGGGGTTGGGGTAATGATAGAGGTTATTGTTGGGGTAGTGGTAGGGGTTGTTGTTGGGGTAATGGTAGGGGTTGTTGTTGGGGTAATAATAGGGGTTGTTGTTGGGGTAGTGGTAGGGGTTGTTGTTGGGGTAGTGGTAGGGGTTGTTGTTGGGGTTGTGGTAGGGGTTGTTGTTGGGGTAATGGTAGGGGTTGTTGTTGGGGTAATGATAGGGTTGTTGTTGGGGTAAAGGTAAGGCTTGTTCTTGGGGTAAAGGTAGGGGTTGTTGTTGGGGTAATGATAGGGTTGTTGTTGGGGTAATGGTAAGGCTTGTTCTTGGGGTAAAGGTAGGGGTTGTTGTTGGGGTAATGGTAGGGGTTGTTGTTGGGGTAATGGTAAGGGTTGTCGTTGGGGTAATGGTAGGGGTTGTTGTTGGGGTAATTGTAGGGATTGTTGTTGGGGTAATGGTAAGGGTTGTCGTTGGGGTAATGGTAGGGGTTGTTGTTGGGGTAATGGTAGGGGTTGTTGTTGGGGTAATGGTAGGGGTTGTGGTTGGGTTTGATATAGTAGTTTCTTCTGTCTGTATTGTCAAAGTTGAGATTTGTTTTTTGAGTTGCTTTCGTGTATGGTGGATTTGTGACTACAGTGAAGTCTGTTGTTGTGGTAGATGCGTTGGTGGTGGCTGTTGTCGTTTCCTCAGAGGTAGTCCTCGTCTGAGTTGTTGTTGTGGTAGTAGTAGGGGTTGTTGTTGGTGGAGTTGACTCAGGGCCAGTTTTAATTTCCTCTGTTGTTTCTCTTGTTGTGGAATATGTTGTTGTCTTAGATGTTGTTGTGGTTGTTGGACTTTCTGTGGTGGGTGTTGTTGTTGTTGTTGATGGTGTAATGGTTGTTGTGGGTGTTGTTGATTCTGGACCAGTTGTAACTTCCTCTGTTGATTCACTTGTTATGGAATATGTTGTTGTCTTATATGTTGTTGTGGTTGACAGACTTTCTGTAGTGGTTGTTGTTGTTGTTGTGGTAGTGGTAGTAGGTGCAGTTGATTCTGGACAGTTGTAACTTCCTCTGTTACTTTTATTTTTGTGGATGGAGTTGTTGACATAGTTGTGGTTGATGGAAGTTCTGTTGTTGTAGTTGTTGGACTTTCTGTTGTTGTTGTTGTTGTTGGGGTAGTTGTTGTTGTTGGACTTTCTGTTGTTGTTGTTGTTGTTGGGGTAGTTGTTGTTGTTGGACTTTCTGTTGTTGTTGATGTTGTTGTGGTAGTTGTTGTTGGACTTTCTGTTGTTGTTCTTGTTGTTGGGGTAGTTGTTGTTGTTGGACTTTCTGTTGTTGTTGTTGTTGTGGTAGTTCTTGATGTTGTAATGGTTGTTGGCTACAAATATCAATACCAGATTTTCTATGGTTTCATAATCTCCTCCTTCTGGTCCAACAGAGGGATAGTTTTATTTTTATTTAACCTTTATTTAACCAGGAAGGGCTCATTGAGATTTAAAATATATTTTTCAAGAGCGTCCTGGCCAAGATAGGCAGCACAAAGTCATTACAAATATTACAGACAGACAACATGAAAAACTACAAGTAATCTTTTAAAAACCATTGAATTCACAAGAGTATAACAAAATCAAAAAGAGCAAATTAAAAACTTTGACAGGTCAGGGAATCAGCCTCAAAATCCTTCATCAGTGATTTAAAAACACCAATCGGGACAAGTTCTTCCACTTTAAAAGTATTTTGTAAGGCGTTCCAGGACGATGGCCCAGAGTACATAAAATCCCTTTGACCAAAATCAGTTTAGACATTTGGAACAGTTAGCAGGATAAAGTCCAGCGAACGAAGAGAGTGCCCACCACATTTCTGAACAATAAAAATGCCCAAATAAAAAGGTAGTTGTTGGAGGAAATTATAGTTGAAATGATTAATTATGTTTACATTTATTTAAGAACCATTTATTCTAATACTATTATGTTATGGTATGAAATATATGGGTTCTTGGTTAAGCTGTTACTGAAAATGTAAGTAAAACAAATTAATTGTCTGTACCTTGCGGGAAAGGGAGAGGGTATATCTTTTCAGACAGATAAGAATGTTTGTTTGATGTTCCATTAGTGGAGAAAAGTTTATTTTTTAGACAGATTGGAATGTTTGTTTTATGAGGGGAGTAGAAGACATCTCCAGACCTGAAGACACTGCGCTATTGTGTGGATCGGAGAGAGTGTGAGAAACTGATGATGTCATTTTATGTTCTCTCTTTAAAATGTAAGGTTCTTTGTATTTTTGGTCAGTACTCATCAAGAATAAATGCTGAACTTGTTTTTAAGACTGGTCCCTTTCTATTTCATGCAAATGATAAATTTACAACTTATTATGAAATAGATACAGTGTGAATTTGGTTTTGGCTACAAAACATATAGGAATTTAGAATTCCTCTATCAATTGGTCCTTCGATCCCGGATCTAAATACCCCTCCCTGTTATCTGGAGGTAGTACGCTGAAAATCGTGCACGGACGGGAGACACCCGTTTAAAAAAAAGTCCTGGCCTCCGAATTGAGGTTAAAATTAAGGCCGGCATATTATAACAGAAATCAGGGAGGGTGACTAGATACAACGAACATTGCTTTCCCAGTCGGCGATAAGGTCAGTAATCTGTATTCTTGATTAAGGGGGAATGACTTAAATTATCATAGGGTGGATTTAAGTTGTTCTCAGATTGAAAGTCAACTCTACAAATAGGCTATGCTTGGAGCGACATTTTAGTTCAAAGTCCTATAGGAACAGCGACTTACTGTATATTCCTACAGTGATCACTGTATACGGGTGAAAACTGGTGTCAGATCAAGCGATGAATGGACGGGGGGGGTTCCCGGTTTTTAGTAGTCTGTGTTCTTGATAGTGAAAAGTGATTGTGTGGTTGAGGTTCCGGGGAAGAAATGGAACAGGTGATTTTATACCATCAGCTTTCAAGAATAGACACTGCAGGATTGGTTTTGGGACTGGCCTCGGTCCATTTGTTTTCGGTCAACTTTACAAGTAGGCTATGTTTGGAGCGACATAGGAACAGTGATTACTGTATACGGGGGAGTTAAATGTCAGATTGAACAATGTATCCAGCGGAAAGACAGAACAAGTGACCCCATAGATATATAGTTCTTGATAATAGACACTGCAAGTTGGTGGTCTTTATTTAGATTATGGGGAACAATTGAATTGCTTTTCCGTTGGTCATTTTCAATCAACTCTACAGATTAAGCTATATTTGGGGCGACATTTTAGTTCAAAGTCCTATAGGAACAGTGATTACTGTATATTCCTACAGTGATCGCTGTATACGGGTGAAAACTAGTATCAGATTGAACGACGAGTGGACGGAGACTCTTGAGACTGTCTATTTGTCCTCGGTCAACCCTACAAGTAGGCTGATTTGGAGCGACAATCTTAGCAGAAGTCCTATAGGAACAGTAATGTATTGTATACGGGTGAGACTTAATGTCAGACTTTAGTAGATGAGGATTCCAATAAAGAGATATTAACCATAAGGTGTTAAATATTGGAATTACTAGGAGTGAGTAAATAAGGATTCCAATAAAGAGAAATTAACATAAAGTGTTGAAGATTGGAATTATTAGGAGGGGCAGGAATTTATTATAATGGGTAGTAATCCCTCTAAACTGCTTTCTGAAGAGACGGAAGATTACCGTTATATGAATCAAAAAGATCGAAGGAATGTAGATTTCTGTCCTAAATGGGAAAAAGGTATGGTTTTGACGGACGCCTAGATGTCGAAAAGTTAGAATCCCTTATAAAACAGATACAAAGGGAGCGAGATTAATGAGAATCCTAAACTGAGGGAAAACGTTGGGCGTCTAAATTGGGGCTATTTTCTGTTGTCTAGATGTCGGAGTAACAAATACAGATAACTGTAAAAATGGGTATATTTGCGGAGAGTCTCAGTCAATTTCATAGCGCTGGTGGTAATAGTGGTGAGCGCAGCAGTTTTACCAACGGCAATCCACGGTTCGGTTCCCAGCCGAGGCGGTTAACTAAAACTGATATTAGAGTGAAATTCACCTATTTGCATGTTTTGCCGGAAAAATACGGTCTCCAGTGGTTGTCTAAATATAACTGAACATTTATTATGTGTTTTAGATTGAATACATGTTGTTAAAAAAGAAGGCATTAAAAATAATGGCGAGACACTTGAGGTAATACGCTATTTTGCCCATAATGATCTGGGGGAATAATGTATTGAGATGGGAGTCGTATTTAAATAAATGTATCATAGAAGAGAAAGTCACCTAAAGTTAAATGTAGGGAATAACGGAGAGATACGATACAATTTCATGCTATCCGGACGTTATAGCTATTTATGAATCGACTGACATATGATAAGTTTAGCACAAAACATGGTACGTTTAAATGTTAGGGTATGGTAAGTTGAGAAGTTGGGTTGGTTTTACTTTGATGATTAGAATTTAAAACGAACGCAATCTGAATAGGGAATATATATTTTACAGAGGCAGGCAGATGTGTGATGACGTTTCACGTTGAACAACATCGTTCCTCAAGTTTTAAGGACAGAGAAAAGGGGTTGTGGCATTTAAAGGGAAAATGCGTGCATTATAGCTTAGAGTTACTTTTCAAAAGCGGCCAGAAGTTCCAAATACATTTCTTTTAAAAAGGAGAAGTATTGTAAAGATAGTCTGGAAAGATGCTACAGTTTGCAACGGAAGTGCGAGGCACTCAATGGGCTATATGGTGCAACGCTTTGGACTATAAAATAGGTAAGAATAGTTTCATCGTGAAAAGTTGTGATTGTTTTCCTAGGTATTGATTTTTGGTTAGGTAATGCCAGGGAATTCGAACAAAAAGTAACGTATTCTAAACATGATCTGTTTTCCGTTTTTTCGTTGCGGGGGAAAAATAAAATGTCTTGGCTTAAAGGGACAGTGCACGTCAATCACAGTGGTTCGAGAGTATGGCAGTGTATAAAATATTTTGGGACGACAATTTGAAGATAGACTGAATGAGTTACATGAAACATCAAGAGATTTAAAACAAACGATGTGAAGGGATTATCAGAATTATTGGGTGTCGTTGTAGTAGTAAAAGTTTGGGTTAAGGGGATTTCCCTGTTCCCAGTGACAAGGTATTTTAAAGGTGTACACTCACATATGCTAGTATGAGTTTTAATTAGACAAGTGAATAAAGTATTGGGAATGGAGTAATTAAAATACTGAGTCAAAGACGAGACAGTTACTTAGAGCAAAATGAATTCTAAATGATAACAAAGAGACAATTACGATTTATGCCCATTGAAATGTTTTTATAAAATTAGCGAATTTAGAGATATTGGTTGGGGTGGTAAATTATAATTCAGGATTTGAACAGATGTGATAAATTAGGTTTGGGTTATCGAACAACAATTATTTACAATTCATTGGAAGTCGTTACGGATTGGGCCAAGGTTGAGCGCTTGATGATGACATCACTAGCGAAGCACTATTGGTCGCCACGGAAATTACGTTGTGAATGGGGGTTACGGAGAAAATTGTTTGACTGTTAACGTGTGTATTAGTGTTTCGAGTAACTTTTCAGAAGTTGATATAAATTACAAAATACATTTTTAACAGTAATTTGAGAGTCGCCAGGATAGTCAGGAAAGATGCTAAAAACTAATCAGCTGATACGTTAGGTAGGCATCATAAGATTTGTGGCATTTGTTTGGATTGAACTAGGCTATGGGAGAGAGAGAGACTGGATGTATGAATCGTAAAACATCGTGGTAATGGATTCCATGGTTGTGATTCCAGGTTTGATTGTTTATGTAACACCAGTGAATTTGAGCACTTTCCATTGTGTGGAACCATGTTAGGGTATTTAAAGTTTGAAAAGCAACCTCTATAGTAAAACATAATTACATATGTTTCGGGAAACTAGCTAGGTTGAATTTGGTTATTTGAGTTTTTCCCCTGATACATAAACATCTGTAAAAGGGGCAAGTTGTTTTTCTTGAGGAACACGCAGATGGTGTTTTGTTTTATTGAGATTTAAATGTGAGTTTCTGAGTAATTTTGTCATCTGAAGCAGTATAGTAGTGAGTTTTTGTATAGTTTGGTTTTTGCTGATAAAAGTGGTTTGTTTATTGGTTACTGATGATTGGTTATTCTAGGAGTTGATTTAACTTAATTTGTTCTGGTGTGTTTAAGTAGGATTCTTCATACCGGGACGGATGGAATTTATCTAAAGGATGTGAGTTGAAGGAGCCAAGGGAAAACGCGTTTACATTTTTAGTAAATATCTGGTATTAGGATTTCTTACACTGAGAAATGTACGACATTTGCGGCAGAGGGGAAAAAGTAATACAATAATGTTATCGGATTAATTGTATCTAAGGGTAGCATGTTCATTTAAGTAAACATATACATTGACGTTGTTTAAAACTTATGATTAATGATTTGAGTTAAAGGGAAATCATCATTAGGTTTAGTTTATAGTTCACTTTTGAGTTTCTGAATCGGAATTAGCATAGTGAATGCTAGTTAGGTGTGTTGTGTTCTTCTGGGAAAATTGATGTTTAGGTGTCTCAGTTTTAAATGTTTCCTGGGATTATAATCTTGAGGGAGAATGAGGCCATAAACGACCAAATTAAAACAGGTCTGCAAGTATATACAAATAAAACCATTGTTAGGACTATTTGTTTTAGTGCAAAGGTATTTTAAAGAGGCACACTCACATATGGAACTTTATGAGTTTTTAGTTTATGAGTTTTAATTATACAAGTTAATTTTATTTTATTTTATGACCTATTGATCTTATCGTGACTGTCTTCTGAGGTCTGATCAGCCTCAGGGGAGAGTCATTTGTATAATGAATGTGGTCATATTGAGTTACTAGTTTTAAGGTAAATTCATTATAATGGAGTTTTGGTTGGAATTATTGTTTGAACCGCAAATGAGAAAGTGGTTCAGGATTCTGTTTTACAACATTAGCTGTGAAGTTTTTGAATGGGCTATTAATGATTTGGTATTGTAACAGAGAAAAAGTCATATTTATCATTGAGAATAAATAGGGGAAGATAAGATAGATTAAGCCAATAAGGCAGGGAATTACATAGAAAAATAAGTTGCAGTTTTTAGGGGTGATAAATTACTGTAGATAAGGTATTCCACACTTTGCAACACATATTAAATTCATGTTATTGTCAGATAGAATACTGAGGGTCCCCGAAGGAGAGGGCTTGTTAGTGTAGGAAGGATTGTGATATGGTTATCATTTATTAGACTTTGTTTGATTATTATAAGTTTTTAAATAGTATTACATTTAACAGGAATATAGGACATCTGTGATGATTTAGGATTATTGTTAGGATTAAGATAGATTGATTCAGGAAATGTAAGGACTTTAGAGAAAAGCCGCTCATAGACATGTTTTTTCTAAAATCAATGATTGTAGATAAAGTCAAACAGTTAGAAGCTTAGTGGAATTTGAGAGATATGAGAGAAAAGGGTTATCGGTAATATATATATTTAAGAAAATATATAAGTAGTACAGATAGTTCTTTAAAGTAGATAAGAAACTTGACAGAGTATTGTTACAGGATTGACATGAATGGACGCCCAAGAGAGAATTGGACATGTGGAACATTTAAAAGGCGCTCCTACATGATGATGTTAGACATTGGGATAATTTACTAAATCTTACCTAAGTCATTGTTTAAGAGTAGGCAAGGTTGTTACCTGGGCAGAGCCAGGTAACAAAGGGGGGATGGGTAAATTGTGTTTTAGGATAGGATGTGACCTACGGGATAATTAACTAATGTGACCTACGGGATAATTAAATAATAAAAAAATGTTTTAGCTAATAAACAGAACAAATGAGAAACTGTTTGTTAACCAAACCTGTATGTCCAAGATTTTATGCACTACAGGTGAACTACAGGTGAAGTCACTCAATCCAGTCCCAGAGGCTTGTTGGGGGGACCATACCAAGGACTCCTGGTGACAGCTAGCTGAAAGAGCTACCCGGATTCATATCGCAATGCGGGAGGGTAAGACACCATGATCCTGTCGAACAATAACAGAGTTCGAGAGGAGAACTGGAATTAACAGAATTCTGGGGGCCATCTCTCGAATGAAAAATACCTTACCTGTCCTTTCCTCACTGTTGTTGTTCATAGAAGTGAAGATGTGTCTGGCTCTTGCTAAGTGATGTGTTCTAGGGGAGAGGGTGGGGCTTCACATGGAAGCTGTTCGTCTGAGCTGTCTTATCGTGGGTGACATATTCCTGATACAGCACGTCCTACTCGAGTATGCGGAGAGTGGTAATTTGACCCATGGTTTAGACTATGAGGATTTTGTTCCAAAATAAGCATAAGAGATCCCTAGATCTGGGTAGACAGGAAGTTAGAGTAGAGGTTGGGAAGGATCTCTCAATGGAGTTTTATGTAGACCAAAATGGAGTCTCTAACTACATGGCAGTCTAGGACTCTGAGCCATTATGGCATATATCGGTGCAGGTTCCCATATTGATTGTGGACACAGGTCATAGCTCATTTGGAGAGAGAGGGCTATATGAATCCACTCACCCAGTATGGAAGGATGTGGAGTATAGCGAAGGTGAGAGTTTTTGATTGTAATCAGGAGAGAGGGATGTATTGCATGAAGATACGCTTAACCCTTTAAATAGAAATGAAGGAGGATCTAGGGTTGTGGTATGGAGATGACCAGGTCTTGGTCGACACCCTAGTACGGTTCTGGGTAGAGGAGTTTGGGCCGGTATGGTAAAGCTGTTCACGAAAGCAGGAATGCCAGATAATGACAGTTGTATTGATTTGCACTATTTAAATCCCCAGGTTCTTCCCTTTACAATATCCAGAGGAGATTATTACTGTTTGGCCCAGTATAGTACTCATGGAAAATATGTGGGAGAAGTTAGTACTTGTAATAGAACAGAGAATGTTACCACTAATAAGACCATGTTGGATTTGAGAGGTTGGTTAAACTCTGAATATTTCAGTAAAGTAAGGTGGGCCAGGGCTGACATCTGGTGGTTGTGTGGGGGAACAATTCTATGGCCAGTATTACCCACAGATTGGGTGGGGTCATGTGCGTTAGTGCATTTGGGGATGCCTTTTACACTCATTCGACACCAGGACATGAAGTTATCTAAACGGGAATAGAGAAGCACTCCATCTGGGTCATTTGATGACAAGGTATACATTGATAACATTGGGGTTCCAGGGGAGGTGCCAGATGAGTCAAAGCAAGAAATCAGATCCTAGCAGGATTAGAGTTAAGCATTTCCGGGGCTCTACTTTCAATAAGAACGTGGACTGGATTAATTATATTTATGATAATCAACAGTGCTTTAACAAGTATACTAGAGATGCTATTAAAGGTTTTGCAGAACAGACTGAAGCAACCAGCTGGATGGCTTGGCAGAATAGAATTGCATTCGATATGTTAATGGCGGAAAAGGGAGAAGTATGCGTGATTATCAGGACCATGTTCGTGCTTACATCCCAAATAACACAGCTCCGGACGAATCAGTGCCCGAAGCCTCAGCTGGTTTGACCACCCTGGCTCACGGGTTGGCAGAAAACTCTGGGGTGGATACTTCTCTGACTGATTGGGTTTTGATAGTACGTTTGGAAAATGGAAAAATGTTATGACCACTGTGTTATGGGCTACATTCACCTGTGTGACTGTTTTAGTTTTATGGGACTGTTGTCTAATTCCCTGTGTATGAGGCCTTATTTCCAGGACTCTGGAGTAATCTATGACAATAGATGGTGAGGTCGATTCCAGGTTCTGACCCGTGGAGGACTGAATGCCTGACTACAGAACAAGTGGACGAATCGGGATCTTTGATTTGTTTATTTGTGTTTATATTTGATGAGACCATTTTTGATGTTTAGGGAGGCTAGGTTGTATCCCATCTCAATATTAGACTGTTTTTTTAATAAAGATTGTAACGAAAATCTTGTTAAGAATTCTGACGTCTACCTTTGACTCATTCCTCTCTGCCTCCTTCTTTCCACTCCTCTCCTCTTTTGACCTCACCCTCTCACCTTCCCCCCCTACTCACAAGGCAGGCAATACGCTCGACCTCATCTTTACTAGATGCTGTTCCTCCACTAACCTCATTGCAACTCCCCTCCAAGTCTCCGACCACTACCTTGTATCCTTTTCCCTCTCGCTCTCATCCAACACTTCCCACACTGCCCCTACTCGGATGGTATCGCGCCGTCCCAACCTTCGCTCTCTCTCCCCCGCTACTCTCTCCTCTTCCATCCTATCATCTCTTCCCTCTGCTCAAACCTTCTCCAACCTATCTCCTGATTCTGCCTCCTCAACCCTCCTCTCCTCCCTTTCTGCATCCTTTGACTCTCTATGTCCCCTATCCTCCAGGCCGGCTCGGTCCTCCCCTCCCGCTCCGTGGCTCGACGACTCATTGCGAGCTCACAGAACAGGGCTCCGGGCAGCCGAGCGGAAATGGAGGAAAACTCGCCTCCCTGCGGACCTGGCATCCTTTCACTCCCTCCTCTCTACATTTTCCTCCTCTGTCTCTGCTGCTAAAGCCACTTTCTACCACTCTAAATTCCAAGCATCTGCCTCTAACCCTAGGAAGCTCTTTGCCACCTTCTCCTCCCTCTTGAATCCTCCTCCCCCTCCCCCTCCTCCCTCTCTGCAGATGACTTCGTCAACCATTTTGAAAAGAAGGTCGACGACATCCGATCCTCGTTTGCTAAGTCAAACGACACCGCTGGTTCTGCTCACACTGCCCTACCCTGTGCTCTGACCTCTTTCTCCCTCTCTCTCCAGATGACATCTCGCGTCTTGTGACGGCCGGCCGCCCAACAACCTGCCCGCTTGACCCTATCCCCTCCTCTCTTCTCCAGACCATCTCCGGTGACCTTCTCCCTTACCTCACCTCGCTCATCAACTCATCCCTGACCGCTGGCTACGTCCCTCCCGTCTTCAAGAGAGCGAGAGTTGCACCCCTTCTGAAAAAACCTACACTCGATCCCTCCGATGTCAACAACTACAGACCAGTATCCCTTCTTTCTTTTCTCTCCAAAACTCTTGAACGTGCCGTCCTTGGCCAGCTCTCCCGCTATCTCTCTCAGAATGACCTTCTTGATCCAAATCAGTCAGGTTTCAAGACTAGTCATTCAACTGAGACTGCTCTTCTCTGTATCACGGAGGCGCTCCGCACTGCTAAAGCTAACTCTCTCTCCTCTGCTCTCATCCTTCTAGACCTATCGGCTGCCTTCGATACTGTGAACCATCAGATCCTCCTCTCCACCCTCTCGAGTTGGGCATCTCCGGCGCGGCCCACGCTTGGATTGCGTCCTACCTGACAGGTCGCTCCTACCAGGTGGCGTGGCGAGAATCCATCTCCTCACCACGTGCTCTCACCACTGGTGTCCCCCAGGGCTCTGTTCTAGGCCCTCTCCTATTCTCGCTATACACCAAGTCACTTGGCTCTGTCATAACCTCACATGGTCTCTCCTATCATTGCTATGCAGACGACACACAATTAATCTTCTCCTTTCCCCCTTCTGACGACCAGGTGGCGAATCGCATCTCTGCATGTCTGGCAGACATATCAGTGTGGATGACGGATCATCACCTCAAGCTGAACCTCGGCAAGACGGAGCTGCTCTTCCTCCCGGGAAGGACTGCCCGTTCCATGATCTCGCCATCACGGTTGACAACTCCATTGTGTCCTCGTCCCAGAGCGCTAAGAACCTTGGCGTGATCCTGGACAACACCCTGTCGTTCTCAAATAACATCAAGGCGGTGGCCCGTTCCTGTAGGTTCATGCTCTACAACATCCGCAGAGTACGACCCTGCCTCACACAGGAAGCGGCGCAGGTCCTAATCCAGGCACTTGTCATCTCCCGTCTGGATTACTGCAACTCGCTGTTGGCTGGGCTCCCTGCCTGTGCCATTAAACCCCTACAACTCATCCAGAACGCCGCAGCCCGTCTGGTGTTCAACCTTCCCAAGTTCTCTCACGTCACCCCGCTCCTCCGCTCTCTCCACTGGCTTCCAGTTGAAGCTCGCATCCGCTACAAGACCATGGTGCTTGCCTACGGAGCTGTGAGGGGAACGGCACCTCACTACCTCCAGGCTCTGATCAGACCCTACACCCAAACAAGGGCACTGCGTTCATCCACCTCTGGCCTGCTCGCCTCCCTACCACTGAGGAAGTACAGTTCCCGCTCAGCCCAGTCAAAACTGTTCGCTGCTCTGGCCCCCCAATGGTGGAACAAACTCCCTCACGACGCCAGGACAGCGGAGTCAATCACCACCTTCCGGAGACACCTGAAACCCCACCTCTTTAAGGAATACCTAGGATAGGATAAAGTAATCCTTCTCCCCCCTTAAAAGACCTAGATGCACTATTGTAAAGTGGCTGTTCCACTGGATGTCATAAGGTGAAAGCACCAATTTGTAAGTCGCTCTGGATAAGAGCGCCTGCTAAATGACTTAAATGTAAATGTAAATGTAACGTAGGTTTAAAGGTTAAATTAACGTTAGATTTGATTAATGATGGGTAAAGAGTCGGATATACATTTATAATAATGTTGGTTATGTGTCTATTCATATGATAAATCGGATAAACCTTTATAATAAGGTTATTTGTAAGTTTGTTCATATTTTTCTTTTTTATGTTATGATAAAACTAGATGTAGATTTGAATGTATAATATTTAATCAAAGGGAGGATTGTTGGAGGAAATTATAGTTGAAATGATTAATTATGTATATACATGTTTAATTAGAACCATTTATTCTAATACTATTATGTTATGGTATGAAATGTATGGGTTCTTGGTTAAGCTGTTACTGAAAATGTAAGTAAAACAAATTAATTGTCTGTACCTTGCGGGAAAGGGAGAAGGAGGGCATATCTTTTCAGACAGATAAGAATGTTTGTTTGATGTTCCATTAGTGGAGAAAAGTTTATATTTTAGACAGATTGGAATGTTGTTTTATGAGGGGAGTAGAAGACATCTCCAGACCTGAAGACACTGCGCTATTGTGTGGATCGGAGAGTGTGAGAAACTGATGATGTCATTTTATGTTCTCTCTTTAAAATGTAAGGTTCTTTTTTATTTTTGGTCAGTACTCATCAAGAATAAATGCTGAACTTGTTTTTAAGACTGGTCCCTTTCTATTTCATGCAAATGATACATTTACAACTTATTATGAAATAGATAGAGTGTGAATTTGGTTTTGGCTACAAAACATATAGGAATTTAGAATTCCTCTAACACAGGTATGTCTTATCAGTGACAGGTATGTCTTACCAGTGACAGTTAGTGGATGTCTGAGTCCTGCTGCCACTCTGATCACTGGCTCCCTTACAGACTGAATGGGCAGCAGCACCACAGAATGAGGGATTGGCTCTGAGACACCCAACTGGCCGTATGCATTAGATCCACACGTCAGTACCTGGCCATGATCTGAGAGAGGAGAAACAAAACATGTTGATATAAAATGACAAGCATGAACACCTAGATATACGTCAAGACATTCAGGTCTCTGGTTTTGACAACTAAGGTGTTGTGATGACTGTCACAGAGACCTGACCCAGGTCAGAGCTGCTGCTCCAGTACATTCTCTGCCTCTCTCCCCAGAGAGAATGAGCAGTACATTCTCTTCCACTCACCAGTGAGGACGAGTGTGAAATCCCAACCACAGGACACGTGTGCAACCCTCTGACCAATGAGAGGACAGAGTTGAAAGGTGGTGACCTCTAAACAGTGACCCAGTCCCAGCTGACCTCTGTGGTTCTGGCCACACACCAGCAGCTCTCCTTTCTCTGGAGGGAGGAGGAAGAGGCAGTGGGGGAAGAGGTGGAAGAAGAGGAGGTGGAGGAAGGGGACGTGGAGGAGGACGAGGAAGTGGAAGAGGCGGTTGAGGAGGAAGAGAATGAGGGAGTTAGAAGAAGAGAAGGATAATAACTTATTAGTTGTATATACTGTGTAATGCATACGCAGAAAAATGTTATTCACATAGCTTTATTGACACACCAAAATTAGAAGCCATATGTCCAGCAGAGGGAGACAAAGTCAACCTTTTGCAGATATTAGTGTGCCACACGCACCAGAGACCACAGTCGAATGCCCACCACCTCCACTGAGTTGGCGCCCCGCCCCCATCTATAGGGCTCCATCAGCGAGCCTGGGCACTGACAGGTCTTCAACATGCCCCTGTCCTAACTGCCAATAGCTGTTGGTTCCCTGCAATGTTGCAGGAGGTATTGACAGTGCGAATTGAGATCCAGTTCCTACTGTATTGACAGTGCGAATTGAGATGCAGTTCCTACTGTATTGACAGTGCGAATTGAGATGCAGTTCCTACTGTGTTCATATTTAACATATGACACTGCTTCAGTAAATCACCGGTACACAACTGCCAGAGACGGAGAGATTGTACTACTCTAGTTCACTTTAGATAATTCGAGTTAGTTAACGTTAGCTAACTGGCGCTAACATGAGTTTTGGTAGCTAGCATTCTTGAAACTAGTGTGCTTGACAAAACGTAGCTAGCTTAACGTTAGTATCACAAACAAACTGGATCTTATTAGCTAAATACGAGTGTCATGATACATACAAAAAAAACATTGGTTGATAAAGAAACTTACCCACGTGTGGACACATAATTCTGTCAGCAAGCTTGTATCCATAGCATGGGGATGCCAAATGCAATTTACGACAGTAGATCGTAGTTGCTGTAAAGTAGATTGTTTACAATAGCCACACCATGTTGAGTGTGGCTAAAGAGGGTGCTCACTAGTTACCACGGCGACAAAGTCGAAATGGCTATCCTAAAAATTCATGAAAACAAACATGTGTTTTTTGCTCTTCATTCGGGTTACACATACGGTTAGGATTAGGTTTAAAATCAGATTTTAAGAAGATAAATGGTGGAAATAAGCGTGGTTCAGACGTAATTATGACTTTGTGGCTGTGGTAACTAGTTACGACCCAAAAAGAGGTGTGGCGTACAACTCTCTATTATATTCTATCCTATTCTATCAGGAAGAATATGCCATGTTTAGCAAATTTACAATTTAATTCTCCATGAATGTTAAACGTTCTGTTTTTCCTCCAGTGAAAATCTCTGTTGATAGGACGACAACTCTAGAGAAGTCGCTATAAAAATGCATAGTCACAGTATGCTCTTCATGAAAAGTCTCTGGGATATCGTTTTAAATCTAAAATTGGATTTATTCATTCATAAGACACACACGAACATTTAGACTTATACATAACCAGTTTACCTTTCTTTACAGTGGAAACATTGTTGAATAGATTATCACGTTTGAATAATGTTATTATATTTTACACCCTTAAATTCAACCCAGCAACAACTCAATATTATATACACAAACATGGGAGGAATATGCGGTGCATTCAGAAAGTATTCAGACCCCTTCCCTTTTCCACATTTTGTTGTTACATTACAGCCATATTCTAAAACTGATTAATACACAATACCCCAAAATGAAAAAGCAAAATCAGGTTTTTAGATTTTCTTTGCAAATTTATATTAAAAAAACAACTGAAATGTCTGCAGCATTGAAAGTGGCCTGGATCATTCTTAAATTGAATAAGTTTCGAACCACCAAGACTCTTCCTAGACCCCGCGGACAACTCATAATACCTGGAAATAAACAAATGGAGAGATCTGAAAAAGGGGTGGCAGGTAGCCTAGTGGTTAGAGTGGAGGGGTGGCAGGTAGCCTAGTGGTTATATTGGAGGGGTGGCAGGTAGCCTAGTGGTTAGAGTGGAGGGGAGGCAGGTAGCCTAGTGGTTAGAGTGGAGGGTGGCAGGTAGCCTAGTGGTTAGATTGGAGGGGTGGCAGGTAGCCTAGCCTAGTGGTTAGAGTGGAGAGGTGGCAGGTAGCCTAGTGGTTAGATTGGAGGGGTGGCAGGTAGCCTAGTGGTTAGATTGGAGGGGTGGCAGGTAGCCTAGTGGTTAGATTGGAGGGGTGGCAGGTAGCCTAGTGGTTAGAGTGGAGGGGTGGCAGGTAGCCTAGTGGTTAGAGTGGAGGGGAGGGCAGGTAGCCTAGTGGTTAGAGTGGAGGGGTGGCAGGTAGCCTAGTGGTTAGAGTGGAGGGGAGGCAGGTAGCCTAGTGGTTGGTTAGAGTGGAGGGGAGGCAGGTAGCCTAGTGGTTAGAGTGGAGGGGAGGCAGGTAGCCTAGTGGTTAGAGTGGAGGGGAGGCAGGTAGCCTAGTGGTTAGAGTGGAGGGAGGCAGGTAGCCTAGTGGTTAGAGTGGAGGGGTGGCAGGTAGCCTAGTGGTTAGAGTGGAGGGGGGAGGCAGGTAGCCTAGTGGTTAGAGTGGAGGGAGGCAGGTAGCCTAGTGGTTAGAGTGGGGGTGGCAGGTAGCCTAGTGGTTAGAGTGGAGGGGTGGCAGGTAGCCTAGTGGTTAGAGTGGAGGGGTGGCAGGTAGCCTGGAGTGGTTAGAGTGGAGGGGTGGCAGGTAGCCTAGTGGTTAGAGTGGAGGGGTGGCAGGTAGCCTAGTGGTTAGAGTGGAGGGGTGGCAGGTAGCCTAGTGGTTAGAGTGGAGGGGTGG
>NC_088404.1:4425775-4465992 GCF_034236695.1 Oncorhynchus nerka
TAGATATCGAGCTAGGAATACCTTGGAATTGGAGTAAAAAATTAGCATTTTATAACGTAACGTCATTTTTTAAAATGCCAAAAGTCGACGATAAACTTTCACAAAACACTTCGAAATACTTTTGTAATGCTACTTTAGGTATTAGTACACGTTAATAAGCGATAAAATACCTCAGGAGACGGTGTGAAATCGTTAGCTGGTCCGTGGAGAAAAACATGTTTGAAAATGGTCGCTCGAAAATCTGGGCGGTGGCAGTAGGAAAGTAGTTCTCTTGTTTGGGTTAGACCAAGAATCAATTGCGAAACTAATGACGTAACTCTAGACAGCATGGGGAAGCTGTAGCCAATGAGAACGCGGCTCTATTTAATTCTGTTCTCTGTAAACAATTGCCTGCGCGGAAGAATATATTTTTACACTTTCAGTGAACAGATTTTCATGACCTATTCGACCGAAACGCACGTTCTGTAAATGGCACAGGCGTGATTTAAACACTTTTGGAAAGGTCTGACTGTTTCCTTTCCACACAAACTAACCAAATGAACGTACCATATTCCTGGCATGAATAGCAGGGCGCTGAAATGTTGCGCAATTTTTTTTTAAAGACCGAAAATTCGCATGCTCCATAACAAGTTTTAAGTGACTCTAATGATGATTTGAAAAGAGTCGGATGCTAGGCATGATCTATGCTTTGTTTCTTGAGCAGGCTGCACACACTTCATCAGTCTCTCATTCACAATTTGACAAGCACTTGATAATATTCTCACCAGGCCTCGAATTTCCCGATGGCATCCCACTTGTCTGGTTGTAATGCCCCCTAAAAAACATGCCATTCCTTTTGTGGCCATAGTGGCCGTTGTGTCCTTGGGCTGAATATAATAACTATAATTCCCCTTATAAATCACCTCTCACTCACATGGCTCTCTCTGATATCTCAGTTCTTATTGGCCAACAGCCATCACATGATCCTTCTCACAGTCATCTCAGCTCTGAAGTAGGCTAACAAATGAGGACAGGTACATCGGGACGCAACTGCGCATGTCCATCTAATCAAATTCTGAGGCAAATATTGAAGATGTTAGAAGACTGTCCACATTGACTTTTCGTCAGCCAACCAGATGAGTAATAGGCCTAACGAACAGAAACTCCACTAGCCTCTATAAATCTATTAACCCCCATAGTACAAAAGTTGACCTATTCTATTGTTCAACTTGTCCTTCTGTTCGAGAGAGAAATATTCCAAACATAGTCTGGGACAGATGTGGGATGTGATAGAGCCCAAATTAATCCAACCATAAAGCAGTAAGGCCGAGGCCTCCCGAGTGGCGCAGTGGTCCAAGGCACTGCATTGCAGTATTAGCTGCGTCACTACAGATCCTGGTTTGATCCCAGGCTGTTGCAGCCGGACGTGACCGGGAGACCTATGAGGCGGAGCACAATTGGCCCAGTGTCGTCCGGATCAGAGGAGGGATTGGCTGGTCGGGTTGGCCTTGTCCCATCACGCTCCAGTGACTCCTGGGGCTGGGCCGGCGCAGTGCACGCTGACACGGTCGCCAGGTGTATGGTGCTTCCTCCGATACATTGGTGCGGCTGGCTTCCTGGTTAAGCAAGCATTGTGTCAAGAAGCAGTGCGTCTTGGTTGAGTTGTGTTTTGGAGGACGCATGGCTCTTGATCTTCGCCTCTCCCGAGTCCGTATGGGAGTTGCAGCGAAGAGACAAGACTGTAACTACCAATTCGATATCACGAAATGCCATTTTGAAAAAAAATGTTTACGAAAATGTTCTACTAAACAAATTAGTGGTTGATTTAGAACCACAGAGAGTTAACAAAAGTCGCAAAAGAAAATAGGAGCTGCCTCCACTATTCCACCACCATTTCAACTTCAACATTTCAACATCATCTAATCATCTATGCTTTGTCTAATACAGTGACAACTAAAAGATACCAAAAACTATTTTTGTCCAATCACCGTAAGCTAAATATGCTGTGTGTGTGTGTGTGTGTGTGTGTGCGCGTGTGCGTGTGCCTGTGCGTGTGCCTGTGCGTGTGCGTGTGCATGTGCGTGTGTGTGTGTGTGTGTGCAAGTAGAAAAACATGTTGACTCACTCTACTTGCAGAGAAACACCAATGTTGCCGAAACGGTCTGTCATACAGTACATGCTTTTATTTGTCCTAGGCTAAAATGCTTGCTCGATAGCCTAACTTCCTTTCATGGGCAGTGATGAGCCAGCTAGTTAACATTAGTCTACAACATCTAGCTACATATTGAACTTCCATCCTCTCAGACCAGGGAACAACAACTGATTTTATGGTTGGATCAGAATCGTTGTTATAATCATTGATTGAAGTAAATAAATAAATAATAATAAATAGTCCAAAAAAAGTCCAAATTTCCATCTCCATTCATGGCTAATTTAGGAAAAGTCCGATTTTAGCTAATTAACCACCGGAGGACAACAACACAACGAGATGCAACAATTCAAGGTTTTTTTCTATCAATAATGATGTTTGGCTTTTGATGTGAAGCCAAATCCAACCTGGCTTCCCTTTTTTTGTCAGTGCACCAGGAACATCCACAGCTGATTTAGCTCAGTTTAGCTCAACGATGATGGACTGTATATATTTTTTAGAGGACAAACACTCCATGGCTTCCCTTGCATTCAATGCTATGAGTGGCAACAATGTCATACTCTTTCTGACTGGACAGCATCAGACGCTGCACATACTGAGACAGAGAGGCGCTGTTTTGTTCGCTGGTGAGATGCATTTAGCCTTGATGCGAATTTAAGGAAATGTATGAAACACAACGGGATGAAAGATAAATGATTGTGATGTTTTTTTCTTCTTTTGTTGGTACATTTTTTGGGGTAGCCTGAATACACGCCACTGTTGAGGAGGGGAGGTGGGGTGGAGGGAGGGATGGGTGAAGGTGAAGGTGAAGGTGGAGAGAGGGGGAATGGGTAAAGGTGGAGGGAGGGGGTGAGTGAAGGTGGAGGGAGGGAGGTGGCGAATGGGTGAAGGTGGAGGGAGGGGGGATGGGTGAAGGTAGAGGGAGGGGGTGGGGATGGGTGAAGGTGGAGGGAGGGGGTGGGCATGGGTGAAGGTGAAGGTGGAGAGAGGGGGAGGGGGTGAGTGAAGGTGGAGGGAGGGAGGGGGGGATGGGTGAAGGTGGAGGGAGGGGGTGGGGATGGGTGAAGGCGTAAGGAGGGGGATGGATGGATGGAGGTGAATCAAAATCAATCAAATCAAATGTATTTATAAAGCCCTTCTTTCATCAGCTGATGTCTCAATGTGCTGTACAGAAACCCAACCTAAAACCCCAAACAGCGAGCAATGCAGGTGTAGAAGCACGGTGGCTAGGAAAAACTCCCTAGAAAGGCAAACACCTAGAAGAGAGAGGAACCAGGCTATGGGGGTGGCCAGTCCTCTTCTGGCTGTGCCGGGTGGAGATTATAACAGAACATGGCCAAGATGTTCAAATGTTCATAAATGACCAGCATGTTCAAATAATAATAATCACAGTAGCTGTCGAGGGTGCAACAAGTCAGCACCTCAGGAGTAAATGTCAGTTGGCTTTTCATAGCCGATCATTCAGAGTATCTCTACCGCTCCTGCTGTCTCTAGAGAGTTGAAAACAGCAGGTCTGGGACATGTAGCATGTCCGGTGAACAGGTCAGGGTTCCATAGCCGCAGGCAGAACAACTGAAACTGGAGCAGCACCACGGCCAGTTGGACTGGGGACAGCAAGGAGTCATCATGCCAGGTAGTCCTGAGGCATGGTCCTAGGGCTCAGGTCCTCCGAGAGAGAGAGAGAGAGAGAGAGAGAGAGAGAGAGAGAGAATTAGAGAGAGCATACTTAAATTCACACAGAACACCGGATAAAACAGGAGAAATACTCCAGATATAACAGACTAATCCTAGACCCCCAAACACATAAACTACTGCAGCATAAATACTGGAGGCTGAGACAGGAGGGGTCAGGAGACACTGTGGCCCCATCTGATGATACCCCCCGGACAGGGCCAAACAGGCAGGATATAATCCCACCCACTTTGCCAAAGCACAGCCCCCACACCACTAGAGGGTTTTCTTCAACCACCAACTTACCATCCTGAGACAGGACCGAGTATAGCCCATGAAGATCTCCGCCATGGCACAACCCAAGGGTGGGGCGCCAACCCAGACAGGAAGCCCACGTCAATAACTCAACCCACTCAAGTGATGCACCCCTCCTAGGGATGGAATGGAAGAGCACCAGTAAGGCAGTGACTCAGCCCCTGTAATAGGGTTAGAGGCAGAGAATCCCAGTGGAGAGAGGGGAACCGGCCAGGCAGAGACAGCAAGAGCGGTTCGTTGCTCCAGTGCCTTTCCGTTCACCTTCACACCCCTGGGCCAGACTACACTAAATCATATGACCTACTGAAGAGATGAGTCTTCAGTAAAGAATGAAAGGTTGAGACCGAGTTTGCGTCTCTCACATGGGTAGGCAGACCATTCCATACAAATGGAGCTCTATAGAAGAAAGCCCTGCCTCCAGCTGTTTGCTTAGAAATTCTAGGGACAATAAGGAGGCCTGCGTCTTGTGACCGTAGCGTACGTGTAGGTATGTACGGCAGGACCAAATCGGAAAGATAGGTAGGAGCAAGCCCATTTAATGCTTTGTAGGTTAGCAGTAAAACCTTGAAATCAGCCCTTGCCTTAACAGGAAGCCAGTGTAGGGAGGCTAGCACTGGAATAATATGATCGATTTTGGGGGTTTTAGTCAGGATTCTAGCAGTCGTATTTAGCACTAACTGAAGTTTATTTAGTGCTTTATCCGGAAAGTAGAGCATTGCAGTAGTCTAACCTAGAAGTAACAAAAGCATGGATACATTTTTCTGCATCATTTTTGGACAGAAAGTTTCTGATTTTTGCAATATTACGTAGATGGAAAAAAGCTGTCCTTGGAACAGTCTTGATATGGTCGTCAAAAGAGAGATTAGGGTCCCGAGTAACGCCGAGGTCCTTCACAGTTTTATTTTGAACTTTCACAGCGACAAACTGATATCTTTCCGACAGATAAGATCTAAACCAGGCCAGAACTTGTCCATTTAGACCAATTTGGGTTTCCAATCTCTCCAAAAGAATGTGGTGATCGATGGTATCAAAAGCAGCACTAAGGTCTAGAAGCACGAGGACAGATGCAGATCCTCGGTCTGACGCCATTAAAAGGTGATTTACCACCTTAAAACCTCTCTTGGGCAGGGGAAAGTATTTTCACCTCCGGATGAAAAGCGTGTCCAAATTAAACTGCCTGCTACTCAGGCCCGTAAGCTAGGATATGCATGTAATTAGTAGTGTTGGATAGAAAACACTCTAAAGTTTCCAAAACTGTTAAAATAATGCATATGAGTATAACAGAACTGGTATGGCAGGTGAAAACCTGAGGAAAATCCAACCAGGAAGTACTATTATTTTGAATGGCTGTTTTTCCATTGAAAGCCTATCCACCATACAAAGGTGCATGAGCTCTTATGGCTTCCTCTACATGTGGCCAGTCTTTAGGCATTGTTTCAGGCTTTACTCTGAAAAATGAGGGAGATACTGTCAGCGTCAGTGGTGTGTAGGTGAGGAGTCAAGCGCAAGAAACAGAACCTAGTAAAAATAACGTACTTTACTCTGGGAAAATAAACAGTACAATAAATCCATGAAGGCGTAACAAACACTAACACGCAAAACTAACACATAACAGGAACAATCACGCACAACACATAATGAGAACCAGAGGGTTAAATAGGGAAATAATAATAACTTAATGGGAACCAGGTGTAGAATCAAGACATAACAAATGGAAAACAGAAACATGGATCGGTGGCAGCTAGAAAGCCGGTGACGATGAAATAAACGCCGCCCGAACAAGGAGAGGCACCAACTTCGGCGGATGTCGTGACAGATACGTTCAATGAGTGGACAGTGGAAATTTCCAGACATCAGCCAAGCACCTGATCGGGAGTGCACCTTTTGTTTCTCCTTTTCAATTGACAAAGCTTTTGTCCGGATGAAATATTATTTATTATTTATGACAAAAACAACTGGAGGATTGATTTTAAACATTGTTTGGCATGTTTCTACAAACTTTTATTGTACTTAAAAAAAACTTTTGTCTGGACTTAGAGCTTGCGCCTTGTGCATTTGGATTACTGGACAAAACACGTGAACAAAAAGGAGGTTTTTGGTCATAAAAAGGGACATTATCGAACAAAACTAACATTTATTGTCTAACATGGAGACCTGGGAGTGCCACCAGATGAAGATCATCAAAGGTAAGTGATTCATTTTAATGCTATTTCTGACTTTTGTGACACCTCTCCTTGGTTGGAAAATGGCTGTATGGGTTTCTGTGGCTAGGCGCTGACCTAACATGATTGCAAAGTGTGCTTTCGCCGTAAAGCCTTTTTGAAATCTGACACAGTTAATGCATTAAGGAGAATTTTATCTTTATTCGTATGTTTAACACTTGTATCTTTTATCAATGTTTATGATTAGTATTTCTGTAGTTTGATGTGTCTCTCTACACTTTAACCGAATGTTTGTTTGAGACAATGCATTTATTTCCACCTTCACCTTCACCCACCCCCCTCCCTCCACCTTCACCCATCCCCACTCCCTCCCTCCATATTCACCCATCATCCCTTCACTTTATCGAACAAAACACACATTTATTGTGTAACATGAAGTCCTGTGAGTGCCATCTGATGAATATCATCAAAGGTCAGTGATTAATTGAATCACTATTTCTGACTTTTGTGAGTCCTCTCCTTGGCTGGAAAATGTCTGTTTGGTTTTCTGTGACTAGGCTACTGATCTAACGTAATCGTTTGGTGTGCTTTTGCCGTAAAGCCTATTTGAAATCAGACACTGTGGTTGGATTTACAAGAAGTGTATCTTTAAAATGGTGTATAATACTTTAATTATGGGATTTTTGTTGTTTTGAATTTGGCGCCCTGCAATTTCACTGGCTGGTGTCGAGGTGGGACACTAGCGTCCCACTTGTACCAGAGAGGTTAACACATCTCAGTGCTACGATGGGGTCTAAAAGTGGGCTGATGCATTTCTTATATTAAAAGGTCATTTACCACCTTCAGGAGTGCAGTCTCAGTGCTATGATGGGGTCTAAAACCAGACTGAAGCATTTCGTATACATCGTTTGTCTTCAGGAAGGCAGTGAGTTGCTGTGCAACAGATTTTAAAAAATGTTTTGAAAGGAATGTAAGATTCGATATAGGCCGATTGTTTTTCATTTTTTCTGGGTCAAGGTTTGGCTTTTTCAAGAGAGGCTTTATTACTGCCACTTTTAGTGAGTTTGGTACACATCCGCTGGATAGAGAGCCGTTTGTTATGTTCAACATAGGAGGGCCAAGCACAGGAAGCAGCTCTTTCAGTAATTTAGTTGGAATAGGATCCGGTATGCAGCTTGAAGGTTTAGAGGCCATGATTATTTTCATCATTGCGTCAAGAGATATAGTACTAAAACACTTGAGTGTCTCCCTTGATCCTAGGTCCTGGCAGAGTTGTGCAGACTCAGGACAACTGAGCTTTGGAGGAATACGCAGATTTAAATAGGAGTCTGTAATTTGCTTTCTAATGATCATGATCTTTTCCTCAAAGGAGTTGCTGAATTTATCACTGCTTAAGTGAAAGCCATCCTCTCTTGGGGAAAGCTGCTTTCTAGTTAGCTTTGCGACAGTATCCATTTTTATTCTCGGATTGTTCTTATTTTCCTCAATTAAGTTGGAAAAATACGATGATCGAGCAGCAGTGAGGGCTCTTCGATATTGCACGGTACTGTCTTTCCAAGCTAGTCGGAAGACTTCAAGTTTGGTGTGGCGCCATTTCCGTTCCAATTTTCTGGAAGCTTGCTTCAGAGCTTGGGTATTTTCTGTATACCAGGGAGCCAGTTTCTTATGACAAATGTTTTTAGTTTTTAGGGGTGCAACTGCATCTAGGGTATTGCGCAAGGTTAAATGGAGTTCCTCACTTAGGTGGTTAACTAATTTTTGTCCTCTGACGTCCTTGGGTAGGCAGAGGGAGTCTGGAACTGCATCAATGAATCTTTGGGTTGTCTGGGAATTTATAGCACGACTTTTGATGCTCCTTGGTTGGGGTCTGAGCAGATTATTTGTTGCGATTGCAAAGGTAATAAAATGGTGGTCCGATAGTCCAGGTTTATGAGGAAAAACATTAAGATCCACAACATTTATTCCATGGGACAAAACTAGGTCTAGAGTATGACTGTGGTAGTGAGTAGGTCCAGAGACATGTTGGACAAAACCCACTGAGTTGATGATGGCTCCGAAAGCCTTTTGGAGTGGGTTTGTGGTTTTTTCCATGTGAAAATTAAAGTCACCAAAAATTTGAATATTATCTGCTATGACTACAAGGTCCGTTAGAAATTTGGGGAACTCAGTGAGGAACGCTGTATATGGCCCATGAGGCCTGTAAACAGTAGCTATAAAAAGTGATTGAGTAGGCTGCATAGATTTCATGACTAGAAGCTCAAAAGATTTCTTTTGTAAATTGAAATTTGCTATCATAAATGTTAGCAACACCTCCGCCATTGGGGGTTGCGCGGGGGATATGGTCACTAGTGTAACCAGGAGGTGAGGCCTCATTTAACACAGTAAATTCATCGGGCTTAAGCCATGTTTCAGTCAGGCCAATCACATCAAGATTATGATCAGTGATTAGTTCATTGACTATAACTGCCTTTGAAGTGAGGGATCTAACATTATGTAGCCCTATTTCGAGATGTGAGATATCACAATCACTTTCAATAATGGCAGGAATGGAGGAGGTCTTTATTCCAGTGAGATTGCTAAGGCGAACACCACCATGTTTAGTTTTGCCCAACCTAGGTCGAGGCACAGACACGGTCTCAATGGGGATAGCTGAGCTGACTACACTGACTGTGCTAACAGCCTTTTGCCTGCCCTGCACCCTATTTCATTGTGGAGCTAGGGAAGTTAGAGCCCTGTCTATGTTGGTAGATAAGATGAGGGCACCCTCCAGCTAGGATGGAGTCCGTCACTCCTCAACAGGCCAGGCTTGGTCCTGTTTGTGGGTGAGTCCCAGAAAACAGAAAACAGTTTTCAACCAGCGATTGAGTTGTAAGACTGCTGTTGAGCTCATCACTCCACCTAACTGGGAGGGGGCTAGAGACAATTACTCGATGCCGACACATCTTTCTAGCTGATTTACACACTGAAGCTATGTTGCCCTTGGTGACCTCTGACTGTTTCATCCTAACATCGTTGGTGCCAACGTGGATAACAATATCTCTATACTCTCTACACTCGCCAGTTTTAGCTTTAGCCAGCACCATCTTCAGATTAGCCTTAACGTCGGTAGCCCTGCCCCCTGGTAAACAGTGTATGCTGGATGATTCA
The DNA here is from genome assembly GCF_034236695.1 of Oncorhynchus nerka. Taxonomy (NCBI): domain Eukaryota; kingdom Metazoa; phylum Chordata; class Actinopteri; order Salmoniformes; family Salmonidae; genus Oncorhynchus; species Oncorhynchus nerka. Next base: position 4,435,199 of record NC_088404.1, read on the forward strand.
TTTTTAAGTCTAATACTGCGGGTAATGGAGTCGCCAATGACTAGGGTTTTCAATTTGACAGAACTAATGGTGGGATTCTTCTGCGTCTCAGACCCCGTAACGGGAGGGGTAGAGACAAGAGAAGGCTCGGCCTCTGACTCCGACTCGCTGCTTAATGGGGAAAACCGGTTGAAAGTTTCTGTCGAGTGAATGAGAACACCAGTTGAACATTCCTACAGCATTTCCCTCCAGAAGCCATGAGAAAGTTGTCCGGCTGTGGAGACCATGCGAGGGGATTTATACTAACGTTACTATCTGTACTTACTGGTGGCACAGACGCTGTTTCATCCTTTCCTACACTGATATTACCCTTGCCTAACGGTTGCGTCTGAAGCTGGGCTTGCAGCACAGCTATCCTCGCCGTAAGGCGATCGTTCTCCTGTATGTTATGAGTACAGCGACTGTAATTAGAAGGCATCATGTTAATGTTACTACTTAGCTTCGGCTGTTGGAGGTCCTGACAAACCATGTCCAGATAAAGCGTCCGGAGTGGAAAAGTTGAATGAGGTAAAAACTAAAAATATAAACGATAATTAAAAAGTAAAAACCGTAAGGTTGGCCACAAAACACACAGCAGCACGTAAACAAGTCTGCAGGTTGTGACCGGAAATGACAGGGTCCTGAAAAAGGGATGGAGGTGGAGGGAGGTGGGGATGGGTGAAGGTGGAGGTGGAGGTGGAGGTGGAGGGAGGTGGGGATGGGTGGAGGTGGAGGGAGGTGGGGATGGGTGAAGGTGGAGGTGGAGGTGGAGGGAGGTGGGGATGGGTGAAGGTGGAGGTGGAGGGAGGTGGGGATGGGTGAAGGGGAGGTGGAGGGAGGTGGGGATGGGTGAAGGTAGAGGTGGAGGTGGAGGGAGGTGGGGATCGGTGAAGATGGAGGGAGGGAGTGGGGATGGGTGAAGGTAGAGGGAGGGGGGTGAGTGAAGGTGGAGGGAGCGAGGTGGTGATGGGTAAGGACATGGCCAGGTATACAGTTTAGCTGAGGGGAGTGGTTAGACACATGAACTCAACTTGAACAGTATAATGATATCTGTATTTGTCCTTGGAGGGGTTTTTCTGGAGAAGCAACATATCTGACAACAGGCCAGCTTTCACTCTGTTGTCTTTTGGTGTAGTGGACCAGGGACAGAAGTTTACGTTCCTGTTTTGCTGCCAGGATCTGTGTCCAGAACTCCCTTAGAGACCAGTTCTTCTGAATTCCAGTCAGGCTTCTCATAATATATGCATAGGGAGATTGGGTATAAACGGTACCGATTCAAACATTGTTTGTCTTGTTGTTTGACAAGTGAGTATCATAGAGATGGAGGGTAAACATTGAGACAAGTGCATCCTGGTTTAACACAAACAGGTGTCAATGTTGAGCAATTCCAAAAGTACAACATCCTTATGTCGTGTGGATTATACCTAGATTCATCTTTCCTCTTGATTGATTCTATTCCCACGAATACATTGCCTGAAACGTCTGTACAGCCTCCGTACCTGCCGTTGACCTTACCCTCCCGTGTCGCTCATGACAACTTTGTCACAACACTACACCTACAGTACAGACCATTGTTCAATCACAACTCTCAGAGGGCTTTGGGTTAAATGAGGAAGACACATGTCTGTTAAATGCATTCAGTTGTACAACTGACTAGGTATCTCCCTTTCCCTTTCCCCTTGTACCTACAATACAGACCATTCTTCAATCACAAGTCAAGCTACATCTAAAAACTGCAAATCAGCTACAGTGCCAAGTTTGATCAGAATATGTGGTATACATTTTTATTTGAAGGGTACTTACATAAGGACTTCATAACACATTTATAACCCTTACATACATTCATAAGATGTGTGTCAACAATTACCATCTGGCGATTGTTGACATGAGAATTCAGGGAATGCTTATGCATTGCCTTTGAATGTGTCATGTATGAGGTTAGGATACCCTAAAAATAAACTGGAAGTTGACACACCCTGACCATAGTTTGCTTTGTATGTTTCTATGTTTTGTTTGGTCAGGGTGTGATCTGAGTGGGCATTCTATGTTACATGTCTAGTTTGTCTATTTCTATGTTTGGCCTGATATGGTTCTCAATCAGAGGCAGGTGTTAGTCATTGTCTCTGATTGGGAACCATATTTAGGTAGCCTGTTTGGTGTTGGGTTTTGTGGATGATTGTTCCTGTCTCTGTGTTTGCACCAGATAGGACTGTTTTGGGTTTTCACGTTTCTTGTTTTTGTTAGTTTGTTCATGTGAAGTAGTTTATTAAACATGAATCAAAATAACCACGCTGCGATTTGGTCCGCCTCTCCTTCAAGTCAAGAAAACCGTTACAGAGTCACCCACCACAACAGGACCAAGCGGCGTGGTAACGGGCAGCAGCAGGAGAAGTGGCAGCAGGAGCAGCGCGAGGAGGAATGGACATGGGACGAATTGGACGGAAAAGGACCCTGGCACAGCCTGGAGAGTATAGCCGCCCCAAAGAAGAGCTGGAGGCGACGAAGGCAGAGAGGCGCTGGTATGAGGAGGCAGCACGGCGGCGTGGATGGAAGCCCGAGAGTCAGCCCCAAACATTTCTTGGGGGGGCACACAGGAAGTGTGGCGAAGCCAGGTAGGAGACCTGCGCCAACTTCCTGTGCTTACCGGGGGGCGAGAGAGACCGGGCAGGCACCGTGTTATGCGGTGGAGCGCACGGTGTCCCCAGTGCGGGTGCATAGCCCGGTGCGGTATATACCAGCTCCGCGTATCGGCCAGGCTAGAGTGAGCATCGAGCCAAATGCCATGAAGCCGGCTTACATGGCACCAGCCTTGCGCTCGGTGTCCCCGGTGTCCCCGGTTCGACCGGGACCATTCAACCGGGTAAGGTTGGGCAGGCTCGGTGTTCAAGAGCTCCAGTGCGCCTGCACGGTCCGGTCTATCCGGTACCACCTCCACGCACCAGCCCTCCGGTGGCAGCCCCCCGCACCAGGCTGTCTCTCCGTCTCATCCCTACAGAGTCTCCCGCCTGTCCAGTGCTGCCGGAGCCTTCCTCCTCTCCAGCGCTGCCGGAGTCTCCCGCCAGTCCAGCGCTGCCAGAGCTTTCCTCTCCAGGGTTGCCGGAGCTTACCGTCTGCCCAGCGCCGCCTGAGCCACCCGTCTGCCCAGCGCCGCCAGTGCCGCCAGTCTGCCCAGCGTCGCCAGTGCCGCCAGTCTGCAAGGAGCCGCCAGTTCCGCCAGTCTGCCCAGCGCCGCCAGTGCCGCCAGTCTGCCCAGCGCCGCCAGGCTGCAAGAAGCCGCCAGTGCTGCCAGTCTGCAAGGAGCCGCCAGTGCCGCCAGTCTGCAAGGAGCCGCCAGTGCTGCCAGTCTGCAAGGAGCCGCCAGTGCCGCCAGTCTGCAAGGAGCCGCCAGTGCCGCCAGTCAGCCAGGGGCCGCCAGTTCCGCCAGTCAGCCAGGGGCAGCCAGTGCCGCCAGTCAGCCAGGTGCCGCCGGTGCCGCCAGTCAGCCAGGGGCCGCCAGTGCCCCTCAGCCCAGAGGCTCCAGAGCCCCTCAGCCCAGAGGCGCCAGAGCCCCTCAGCCCATAGGCGCCAGAGCCCCTCAGTCCAGAGGCGCCAGAGCCCCCGCCCCTCTGTCCCGAGTTGCCCCTCTGTCCCGAGCTGCCGCCCCTCTGTCCCGAGCTGCCCCTCTATCTAGTGGGGTCATTTAGTAGGGTCGCCGTGGTTAGGAGGCCACGGAAGCGGACAATGGGGAGGACTAAGACTATGGTGAAGTGGGGGCCACGTCCAGCACCAGAGCCGCCACCGCGGACAGATGCCCACCCAGACCCTCCCCAATAGGTTCAGGTTTTGCGGCCGGAGTCTGCACCTTGGGGGAGGGGTACTGTCACACCCTGACCATAGTTTTCTTTGTATGTTTCTATGTTTTGTTTGGTCAGGATGTGATCTGAGTGGGCATTCTATGTTACATGTCTAGTTTGTCTATTTCTGTTTGGCCTGATATGGTTCTCAATCAGAGGCAGGTGTTAGTCATTGTCTCTGATTGGGAACCATATTTAGGTAGCCTGTTTGGTGTTGGGTTTTGTGGGTGATTGTTCCTGTCTCTGTGTTTGCACCAGATAGGACTGTTTTGGGTTTTCACGTTTCTTGTTTTTGTTAGTTTGTTCATGTGAAGTGCTTTATTAAACATGAATCAAAATAACCACGCTGCGATTTGGTCCGCCTCTCCTTCAAGTCAAGAAAACCGTTACAGTAGTTAAGATTCTGAGAAGAAAAGTGACAAAAGATCAGCCAGAATAAGACAGAATAAAAACATACAGTAACCTATCGAACCCACAGTACAATGTGTCTGGGTGCCAGTCTGATGCTATATGGCCCATATAACTTCTAATGAAATTGTCATGTTTGGGCATGACAATGAGTGAGAAGGAGTTGACAAGACAGCAGAAACAGACTGGCACCCAGGCTGGAAAGTTTCTGAAAGTCTTTGGAACATGGGCAAGACCAGGATTTAAGTTGTGTAGCGAGAATGGTGCTGGAATTCATTTGAGATGTTCCTGACCTAGTCTGCTTTTAACTGGGTTTTTTTTTGGCGCCGTTCTTAACTTTTTTTTTTCATAACCCTATGACCGAAAAGAGCTTCTGCAAATCAGATCAGAACGACCATTTAACCTCGATTTGGATGAAGATTTCTACTTCAAGGAGCAGGACATACTGCTGAGGCCGGGGCCAGGCCCTAATCCCAGAATCCCAGAAAAGAAAGAGACGGGGATATAGAGACTGACGTGGAGGTGCCCTGATGGAACTATGGAGACGCTGATATAGAGACTGACGTGGAGGCGCCCTGATTAAACTATGGAGACGCTGATATAGAGACTGATGTGGAGGTGCCGTGATGAAACTATGGAGACTGATATAGAGACTGATGTGGAGGTGCCCTGATGGAACTATGGAGACGCTGATATAGAGGCTGATGTGGAGGTGCCCTATTGGAACTATGGAGACGCTGATATAGAGACTGATGTGGAGGTGCCCTGATGGAACTATGGAGACTCTGATATAGAGACTGATGTGGAGGTGCCCTGATGGAACTATGGAGACTCTGATATAGAGACTGATGTGGAGGTGCCCTGATGGAACTATGGAGACGCTGATATAGAGGCTGATGTGGACCTGCCCTGATGGAACTATGGAGACGCTGATATAGAGGCTGATGTGGAGGTGCCCTGATGGAAATATGGAGACGCTGATATAGAGACTGATGTGGAGGTGCCCTGATGGAACTATGGAGATGTTGATATAGAGGCTGATGTGGACCTGCCCTGATGGAACTATGGAGACGCTGATATAGAGACTGATGTGGAGGCGCTCTGATGGAACTATGGAGACGCTGATATAGAGGCTGATGTGGAGGCGCCGCGATGAAACTATGGAGACGAGTAAATAAACCGCCTATACACTCTGTTCTATTGGCAAATGTGCTATCACTGGAGAACAAACTGGACCTGCTCCATTCAAGACTAGCCTATCAACGGGTCCTGAAGAACTGTAATATCCTATGTTTCTCGGAGACTTAGCTAACAAGGATATGGATAATATTCTAGCTGGTTTTTCTATGCGTTGGCAGGACAGAACAATAGCGTCGGGTAAGTATCAAGAGGGGAGATGTGTATCTCTTTGTCAACAACCACTGGTGCACGGTTTCTAATGTTATTAAGGAAGTCTGGAGGTTCTGCTCGCCAGAGTTAGAATACCTCATGATAAGCTGTAGACCATACTATTATTTTTCATAGCTGTTTATTTACCACCACTTACCGATGCTTGCACTTAGACCGCACTCAACAAGCTGTTTAGGGCCAGCGAGGGTAGCGTGTGTGATCACGCTCTCCGTAGCTGATGTGAGTAATACCTTTAAACAAGTTAAAATTCACACAGATTACAAGGACGCTTACTCTGAGCATGTGCTGAACAGCTGGCAAATGCCTTCACTGACATTTTCAACCTCTCCCTGACCCAGTCTGTAATACCTACATGTTTCAAGCAGACCACCATAGTCCCTGTGCTCAAGAACGCCAAGGTAACCCGTGCCAAAGAACGCCAAGGTATCCTGTGCCAAAGAACGCCAAGGTATCCTGTGCTCAAGAACGCCAAGGTAACCTGTGCTCAAGAACGCCAAGGTAACCTGTGCCCAAGAACGCCAAGGTAACCTGTGCCCAAGAACGCCAAGGTAACCTGTGCTCAGGAACACCAAGGTAACCTGTGCCCAAGAACGCCAAGGTAACCTGTGCTCAAGAATGCCAAGGTAACCTGTGCCCAAGAACGCCAAGAAGGTAACCTGTGCTCAAGAACGCCAAGGTAACCTGTGCCCAAGAACGCCAAGGTAACCTGTGCCCAAGAACGCAAGGTAACCTGTGCTCAAAGGTAACCTGTGCCCAAGAACGCCAAGGTAACCTGTGCCCAAGAACGCCAAGGTAACCTGTGCCCAAGAACTGTGCAAGAACGCCAAGGTAACCTGTGCCCAAGAACGCCAAGGTAACCTGTGCCCAAGAACGCCAAGGTAACCTGTGCCCAGGAACGCCAAGGTAACCTGTGCCCAAGAACGCCAAGGTAACCTGTGCCCAAGAACGCCAAGGTAACCCGTGCCAAAGAACACCAAGGTAACCTGTGCCCAAGAACGCCAAGGTAACCCGTGCCCAAGAACGCCAAGGTAACCTGTGCCCAAGAACGCCAAGGTAACCTGTGCCCAAGAACGCCAAGGTAACCTGTGCCCAAGAACGCCAAGGTAACCTGTGCCCAAGAACGCCAAGGTAACCTGTGCCCAAGAATACCAAAGCTGTCATCAAGGCAAAGAGTTGTTAATTAGAAGAATCTCAAATCTGAAATTTATTTAGATTTGTTTAACACTTTCTTTTGGTTAATACGTGATTCTATGTGTTATTTCGTAGTTTTGATGTCTTCACTATTATTTTACAATGTAGAAAATAGTAAAAATAAAGAAAAACACTTGAATGAGTAGGTGTGTTCAAACTTTTGACTGGCACTGTATATACCCCAAAAAGATATGGAGGATTGGAAATGATGCAGACAATTCGTGTCAACTCGTGTCAGTCAAGGTACTCCACTATTGAACAAGAGACGCTGGCTTTATTGCTTGCCTTACAGTTCTTTGAGGTATATGTGGGCTCCAGTGCCTTGCCTGTTATTGTCTTCACGGACCATAATCCGTTGGTGTTCTTGAAACAAATGTACAACCAGAACCGCCGCCTTATGCGGTGGGCTCTGATTGTACAAGGATATAATGTACAGATAGCTTATATGAAGGGCTCGGCGAATGTGGTTGCTGACGCTCTATCACGGGTTTACTAACTGGGGATGCGTTGGCTTTTGTTATTGCAAAACTAGGTTTGCAATTTTTGTGGTGGGCGTGTTACGTTCCCCAGTTTACGTTCCCCAATTACCCATTCAATCTGAAGCTATATAAAAGCCAGTGTTCTGTTCAGGAGAGAGAGATTTTCTGAGAGGTCATTGCAGAGATATTTTGGTAGAGAGATTTTCTGGGAGGTCATTGCAGAGAGATTTTGATAGAGGTTGATTTTGCTGGGAGTTCATTGCTGGGAAGTTGGTATGTTTTGTGAGTTTGTTGCTCAGATAGAGCTTATTTGATGTCCTTTGTTTCTTAGTTTGTTTGTGAAATTGTTTAAAATTCTGTTTCATTTGTTCCCAGGGGGGAAGGGGAAGGCACCTAGGGAGTGCTTAGGCAAGAGTCCCGCGGGCATACATATACCCGTAGCATATTCGCTGTCTAGACACACTAGGTAAGACCTGGGCGGACCACCCCCTGTATTTTGGTTAGGGCACCAGGTGGTGCTAAATTAGGTAAGTAGTGGGTAGGCAGGTAAGATAGGAGAGGGGGGGACTTTGAGATTTACTTTCTTTGCTTTGGTTCCGTCCAGCCCCTTTTCCCCATATTACCGTGTAAAGGAATAAAGTCCTTGTAAACGGTACCACATTCTGCCTGTTGTCATTCTTACTCGCACCTACAGTCCATACCTTTTTCGCTTCACGGAGAGTTTAGTTGTAGCAGGGTGTTGCGTTCCCTCTTCATAGAGGCGTGCGTAACATAATGGGGGCTCATCCGGGATTTTTCCATTAAACCCACCGGACCCTGCTGCTCTGAGCTCTCTCTGGTTAGTGATTGAGGTGTGATGGTAGGTTGTGAGTTTGGATGACTTGTTTAGTTAGTGTGTTCAGGAGACTGCATTGTATAAGATGGCTGCATCAGCCATCTTATAAGGGGGGGGGTGAGAGGGATTACTTTATCCTATCCTAGGTATTCCTTAAAGAGGTGGGGTTTCAGGTGTCTCCGGAAGGTGGTGATTGACTCCGCTGTCCTGGCGTCGTGAGGGAGTTTGTTCCACCATTGGGGGGCCAGAGCAGCGAACAGTTTTGACTGGGCTGAGCGGGAACTGTACTTCCTCAGTGGTAGGGAGGCGAGCAGGCCAGAGGTGGATGAACGCAGTGCCCTTGTTTGGGTGTAGGGCCTGATCAGAGCCTGGAGGTACTGAGGTGCCGTTCCCCTCACAGCTCCGTAGGCAAGCACCATGGTCTTGTAGCGGATGCGAGCTTCAACTGGAAGCCAGTGGAGAGAGCGGAGGAGCGGGGTGACGTGAGAGAACTTGGGAAGGTTGAACACCAGACGGGCTGCGGCGTTCTGGATGAGTTGTAGGGGTTTAATGGCACAGGCAGGGAGCCCAGCCAACAGCGAGTTGCAGTAATCCAGACGGGAGATGACGAGTGCCTGGATTAGGACCTGCGCCGCTTCCTGTGTGAGGCAGGGTCGTACTCTGCGGATGTTGTAGAGCATGAACCTACAGGAATGGGCCACCGCCTTGATGTTAGTTGAGAACGACAGGGTGTTGTCCAGGATCACGCCAAGGTTCTTAGCGCTCTGGGAGGAGGACACAATGGAGTTGTCAACCGTGATGGCGAGATCATGGAACGGGCAGTCCTTCCCCGGGAGGAAGAGCAGCTCCGTCTTGCCGAGGTTCAGCTTGAGGTGGTGATCCGTCATCCACACTGATATGTCTGCCAGACATGCAGAGATGCGATTCGCCACCTGGTCATCAGAAGGGGGAAAGGAGAAGATTAATTGTGTGTCGTCTGCATAGCAATGATAGGAGAGACCATGTGAGGTTATGACAGAGTCAAGTGACTTGGTGTATAGCGAGAATAGGAGAGGGCCTAGAACATAGCCCTGGGGGTCACCAGTGGTGAGAGCACGTGGTGTAGAGACGGATTCTCGCCACGCCACCTGGTAGGAGCGACCTGTCAGGTAGGACGCAATCCAAGCGTGGGCCGCGCCAGAGATGCCCAACTCGGAGAGGGTGGAGAGGAGGATCTGATGGTTCACAGTATCGAAGGCAGCCGATAGGTCTAGAAGGATGAGAGCAGAGGAGAGAGAGTTAGCTTTAGCAGTGCGGAGCGCCTCCGTGATACAGAGAAGAGCAGTCTCAGTTGAATGACTAGTCTTGAAACCTGACTGATTTGGATCAAGAAGGTCATTCTGAGAGAGATAGCGGGAGAGCTGGCCAAGGACGGCACGTTCAAGAGTTTTGGAGAGAAAAGAAAGAAGGGATACTGGTCTGTAGTTGTTGACATCGGAGGGATCGAGTGTAGGTTTTTTCAGAAGGGGTGCAACTCTCGCTCTCTTGAAGACGGAAGGGACGTAGCCAGCGGTCAGGGATGAGTTGATGAGCGAGGTGAGGTAAGGGAGAAGGTCTCCGGAAATGGTCTGGAGAAGAGAGGAGGGGATAGGGTCAAGCGGGCAGGTTGTTGGGCGGCCGGCCGTCACAAGACGCGAGATTTCATCTGGAGAGAGAGGGGAGAAAGAGGTCAGAGCACAGGGTAGGGCAGTGTGAGCAGAACCAGCGGTGTCGTTTGACTTAGCAAACGAGGATCGGATGTCGTCGACCTTCTTTTCAAAATGGTTGACGAAGTCATCTGCAGAGAGGGAGGAGGGGGGAGGGGGAGGAGGATTCAGGGGGAGGAGAAGGTTGCAAAGAGCTTCCTAGGGTTAGAGGCAGATGCTTGGAATTTAGAGTGGTAGAAAGTGGCTTTAGCAGCAGAGAGAGAAGAGGAAAATGTAGAGAGGAGGGAGTGAAAGGATGTCAGGTCCGCAGGGGAGGCGCGTTTTCCTCCATTTCCGCTCGGCTGCCCGGAGCCCTGTTCTGTGAGCTCGCAATGAGTCGTCGAGCCACGGAGCGGGAGGGGAGGACCGAGCCGGCCTGGAGGATAGGGGACATAGAGAGTCAAAGGATGCAGAAAGGGAGGAGAGGAGGGTTGAGGAGGCAGAATCAGGAGATAGGTTGGAGAAGGTTTGAGCAGAGGGAAGAGATGATAGGATGGAAGAGGAGAGAGTAGCGGGGGAGAGAGAGCGAAGGTTGGGACGGCGCGATACCATCCGAGTAGGGGCAGTGTGGGAAGTGTTGGATGAGAGCGAGAGGGAAAAGGATACAAGGTAGTGGTCGGAGACTTGGAGGGGAGTTGCAATGAGGTTAGTGGAAGAACAGCATCTAGTAAAGATGAGGTCGAGCGTATTTCCTGCCTTGTGAGTAGGGGGAAGGTGAGAGGGTGAGGTCAAAAGAGGAGAGGAGTGGAAAGAAGGAGGCAGAGAGGAATGAGTCAAAGGTAGACGTGGGGAGGTTAAAGTCGCCCAGAACTGTGAGAGGTGAGCCGTCCTCAGGAAAGGAGCTTATCAAGGCATCAAGCTCATTGATGAACTCTCCGAGGGAACCTGGAGGGCGATAAATGATAAGGATGTTAAGCTTGAAAGGGCTGGTAACTGTGACAGCATGGAATTCAAAGGAGGCGATAGACAGATGGGTAAGGGGAGAAAGAGAGAATGACCACTTGGGAGAGATGAGGATCCCGGTGCCACCACCCCACTGACCAGAAGCTCTCGGGGTGTGCGAGAACACGTGGGCAGACGAAGAGAGAGCAGTAGGAGTAGCAGTGTTGTCTGTGGTGATCCATGTTTCCGTCAGTGCCAAGAAGTCGAGGGACTGGAGGGAGGCATAGGCTGAGATGAACTCTGCCTTGTTGGCCGCAGATCGGCAGTTCCAGAGGCTACCGGAGACCTGGAACTCCACGTGGGTCGTGCGCGCTGGGACCACCAGATTAGGTGGCCGCGGCCACGCGGTGTGGAGCGTTTGTATGGTCTGTGCAGAGAGGAGAGAACAGGGATAGACAGACACATAGTTGACAGGCTACACAAGAGGCTACGCTAATGCAAAGGAGATTGAATGACAAGTGGACTACACGTCTCGAGTGTTCAGAAAGTTAAGCTTACGTAGCAAGAATCTTATTGACTAAAATGATTAAAATGATACAGTACTGCTGAAGTAGGCTAGCTGGCAGAGGCTGCGTTGTTGACTATGTAGGCTAGCTGGCATTGGCTGCGTTGTTGACACTACACTAATCAAGTCGTTCCGTTGAGTGTAATAGTTTCTACTGTGCTGCTATTCAGGGCTAGCTGGCTAGCTAGCAGTGTTGATTACGTTACGTTGCGTTAAAAGAACGACAATAGCTGGCTAGCTAACCTAGGAAATCGCTCTAGACTACACAATTATCTTTGATACAAAGACGGCTATGTAGCTAGCTACGATCAAACAAATCAAGCCGTTGTACTGTAATGAAATTAAATGAAAAATGTGATACTACCTGTGGAGCGAAGCGAAATGCGACCGGATTGTTGAGTGCAGAAGTTCTGTTCGGTAGACGTTGGCTAGCTGTTGGCTAGCTAGCAGAGTCTCCTACGTTAAGGACGACAAATAGCTGGCTAGCTAACCTCGGTAAATTAAGATAATCACTCTAAAACTACACACTCTAAACTACACAATTATCTTGGAGACGAAGACAGCAAAGACAACTATGTAGCTAGCTAACACTACACTAATCAAGTCGTTCAGTTGAGTGTAATAGTTGTGCTGCTAATCGGTAGACGGTGGACTAGCTAACGGTGGACGTTAGCTAGCTGGCTAGCTGCAGGGCAGTGTAGACTGCGTTAGGACGACGAAATACGATAATTACGCAATTATCTATGATACAAAGACGGCTATGTAGCTAGCTAAGAAGAAATTGCTAAGATTAGACAAATCAAACCGTTGTACTATAATGAAATGTAATGAAATGTGCAGATGCGACCGCTCGCTCCAACCCGGAGCGAGCAAACAAAGTTCTGTTCGATCAAGTTTTAGTTTTGTTGCCAATCCCTGGCTCATCTCTGTCAGCACGTTTTTCTGGACCATATCTGGTGGAAAAGACTCTCGATGACACCAATTATGTGATAAAGACACCAGATCGAAGGCGTTCTTCCCGTGTGTGTCATGTTAACATGCTGAAAACATATTATGTGCGTGATTCTCCCGACAGCTCCTCAAGTAAGCCGGTCCAGCCCGCCGTCTCCAGTGTGGCTGCGGTGGTACTGAAGCCTGGCTGGGACCTAGATGAGGATAAGGAGGACGGGTTGGAGTTACGCCATACGTTACAGCAAGGTGAACGCCTATGTAATTCAGAGATGCTGAAGAAGTTACCCTCTCAAATGGAACATTTGGATAGCGATCAAACTAAGGATCTTATCCTATTGATAAACAGTTTTCTCAGTGTGTTTCAGGATATTCCAAGTCGCACATCCATCTTGGAACATGACATGGATGTGGGGAACGCTGTTCCTATACGTCAGCATCCGTACCGGGTTAATGCTAAGAAAAGGGAGGTAATGAAAAGTGAGGTAGCTTATTTATTACAGAATGACATGGCAAAACCCAGTAACAGCTCCTGGAGTTCCCCATGTATTCTTGTTCCTAAGCCAGACGGTACGTCCCGTTTATGTACGGACTATCGTCGCGTAAATGCAGTTACAAAGTCTGATTATTTTCCTATACCTCGCTTAGATGACTGTATTGATAGAATTGGTTCTGCTGCTTACGTTAGTAAGTTAGATTTGTTAAAAGGTTATTGGCAGGTGCCTCTGACCTCTCGAGCTTCTGACATATCGGCTTTTGTTACGCCAGATAACTTTGTACAATACACTGTGATGCCCTTTGGCATGTGTAATGCACCTGCTACTTTTCAGCGGCTAGTTAACATTGTGTTTGAAGATGTGCCAAATTGTACTGCTTACCTTGACGATGTGGTGATTCATTCGTCTACTTGGTCTGATCATCTCTCCACTTTGAAAAGTGTGATTCAGCGGTTGGAGAAGGCTTCTTTAACCCTCAATTTGGCCAAGTGTGAGTTTGGGAAGGCTACAGTGACTTACTTAGGGAAACAAGTGGGACGAGGTCAAGTGCGCCCAGTAACTGGCAAAGTGGAAGCAATTGTTGCCTTTCCTGCTCCCACTACTCGCCGTCAGTTGCGCAGATTCCTAGGGATGGTAGGGTACTATCGTACATTCTGTAAGAATTTCTCGACGGTAGTTGCTCCCCTTTCATCTCTGCTTAGTCCCAATGTACCTTTCAAGTGGTCCAAGGACTGTAACTACGCTTTTGAGTCCGCTAAAGCGCTACTTTGTAGTGCCCCAGTGCTTGCCGCCCCCAACTTTGACAAACCTTTTAAGTTGGAGGTAGATGCTAGTATAGTGGGGGTGGGTGCGGTTCTCTTACAGGAAGATGAAGACGGAGTGGATCGGCCCGTCAGTTTCTTCTCCCGTAAGTTCAACTCGTGTCAGTCAAGGTACTCCACTATTGAACAAGAGACGCTGGCTTTATTGCTTGCCTTACAGTTCTTTGAGGTATATGTGGGCTCCAGTGCCTTGCCTGTTATGGTCTTCACGGACCATAATCCGTTGGTGTTCTTGAAACAAATGTACAACCAGAACCGCCGCCTTATGCGGTGGGCTCTGATTGTACAAGGATATAATGTACAGATAGCTTATATGAAGGGCTCGGCGAATGTGGTTGCTGATGCTCTATCACGGGTTTACTAACTGGGGATGCGTTGGCTTTTGTTATTGCAAAACTAGGTTTGCAATTTTTGTGGTGGGCGTGTTACGTTCCCCAGTTTACGTTCCCCAATTACCCATTCAATCTGAAGCTATATAAAAGCCAGTGTTCTGTTCAGGAGAGAGAGATTTTCTGAGAGGTCATTGCAGAGATATTTTGGTAGAGAGATTTTCTGGGAGGTCATTGCAGAGAGATTTTGATAGAGGTTGATTTTGCTGGGAGTTCATTGCTGGGAAGTTGGTATGTTTTGTGAGTTTGTTGCTCAGATAGAGCTTATTTGATGTCCTTTGTTTCTTAGTTTGTTTGTGAAATTGTTTAAAATTCTGTTTCATTTGTTCCCATGGGGGAAGGGGAAGGCACCTAGGGAGTGCTTAGGCAAGAGGCCCGCGGGCATACATATACCCATAGCATATTCGCTGTCTAGACACACTAGGTAAGACCTGGGCGGACCACCCCCTGTATTTTGGTTAGGGCACCAGGTGGTGCTAAATTGGGTAAGTAGTGGGTAGGCAGGTAAGATAGGAGAGGGGGGGACTTTGATATTTACTTTCTTTGCTTTGGTTCCGTCCAGCCCCTTTTCCCCATATTACCGTGTAAAGGCATAAAGTCCTTGTAAACGGTACCACATTCTGCCTGTTGTCATTCTTACTCGCACCTACAGTCCATACCTTTTTCGCTTCACGGAGAGTTTAGTTGTAGCAGGGTGTTGCGATCCCTCTTCATAGAGGCGTGCGTAACAGGATGGGTGAAGGTAGAGGTGGAGGTGGAGGGAGGTGGGGATGGGTGAAGATGGAGGGAGGGAGTGGGGATGGGTGAAGGTGGAGGGAGGGGGGTGAGTGAAGGTGGAGGGAGCGAGGTGGGGATGGGTGAAGGTAGAGGTGGAGGTGGAGGGAGGTGGGGATCGGTGAAGATGGAGGGAGGGAATGGGGGTGAGTGAAGGTGGAGGGAGCGAGATGGAGATGGGTAAGGACATGGCCAGGTATACAGTTTAGCTGAGGGGAGTGGTTAGACATATGAACTCAACTTGAACAGTATAATGATATCTGTATTTGTCCTTGGAGGGTTTTTTCTGAAGAAGCAACATATCTGACAACAGGCTATCTTTCACTCTGTTGTCTTTTGGTGTAGTGGAACAGGGACAGAAGTCTACGTTCCTGTTTTGCTGCCAGGATCTGTGTCCAGATCTCCCTTAGAGACCAGTTCTTCTGAATTCCAGTTAGGCTTCTCATAATATATGCATAGGGAGATTGCGTATAAACGGTACCGATTCAAACATTGTTTGTCTTGTTGTTTGACAAGTGAGTATCATAGAGATGGAGGGTAAACATTGAGACAAGTGCATCCTGGTTTAACACAAACAGGTGTCAATGTTCCTGGCAAAAGTACAACATCCTCATGTCGTGTGGATTATACCTAGATTCATCTTTCCTCTTGATTGATTCTATTCCCATGAATACATTGCCTGAAACGTCTGTACAGCCTCCGTACCTGCCGTTGACCTTACCCTCCGTGTCACTCATGACAACTTTGTCACAACACTACACCTACAGTACAGACCATTGTTCAATCACAACCCTCAGAGGGGTTTGGGTTAAATGCGGAAGACACATTTCAGTTAAATGCATTCAGTTGTACAACTGACTAGGTATCTCCCCTTTCCCTTTCCCTTTGTACCTACAATACAGACCATTCTTCAATCACAAGTCAAGCTACAACTAAACACTGCAAATCACCTACAGTGCCAAGTTTGATCAGAATATGTGGTATACATTTTTATTTGAAGGGTACTTACATAAGGACTTCATAACACATTTATAACCCTTACATACATTCATAAGATGTGTGTCAACCATTACCATCTGGCGATTGTTGACATGAGAATTCAGGGAATGCTTATGTACTGCCTTTGATGAGGTATGAGGTTAGATACCCTTAAAATAAACTGGTAGTTAATATTCTGAGAAGAAAAGTGACAAAAGATCAGCCAGAATAAGACAGAATAAAAACATACAGTAACCTATCGAACCCACAGTACAATGTGTCTAGGTGCCAGTCTGATGCTATATGGCCCATATAACTTCGAATGAAATTGTCATGTTTGGGCATGACAATGAGTGAGAAGGAGTTGACAAGACAGCAGAAACAGACTGGCACCCAGGCTGGAAAGTTTCTGAAAGTCTTTGGAACATGGGCAAGACCAGGATTTAAGTTGTGCGGCGAGAATGGTGCTGGAATGCATTTGAGATGTTCCTGACCTAGTCTGCTTTTTACTGGGTTTTTTGGCGCCGATCTTAACTTTTTTTTTCTTCATATGATGAAATTATGGAGACGCTGATATAGAGGCTGATGTGGAGGTGCCCCGATGAAACTATGGAGACGAGTAAATAATCTGCCTATACACTCTGTTCTATTGGCAAATGTGCTATCACTGGAGAACAAACTGGACCTTCTCCGTTCAAGACTATCCTATCAACGGGTCCTGAAGAACTGTAATATCCTATGTTTCTCGGAGACTTGGCTAACAAGGATATGGATAATATTCTAGCTGGTTTTTCTATGCGTTGGCAGGACAGAACAGCAGTGCCGGGTAAGTATCAAGAGGGGATATGTGTATCTCTTTGTCAACAACCACTGGTGCACGATTTCTAATGTTATTAAGGAAGTCTGGAGGTTCTGCTCGCCAGAGTTAGAATACCTCATGATAAGCTGTAGACCATACTATTAACTAAGAACGTTTTCATCTATATTTTTCATAGCTGTTTATTTACCACCACTTACCGATGCTTGCACTTAGACCTCACTCAACAAGCTGTTTAGGGCCAGCGAGGGTAGCGAGAAAGCTATGGAGAGTGTGTGATCAAGCCCAGGTAACCTGTGCCCAAGAACGCCAAGGTAACCTGTGCCCAAGAACGCCAAGGTAACCTGTGCCCAAGAACGCCAAGGTAACCTGTGCCCAAGAACGCCAAGGTAACCTGTGCCCAAGAACGCCAAGGTAACCTGTGCTCAAGAACGCCAAGGTAACCTGTGCCCAAGAACGCCAAGGTAACCTGTGCTCAAGAACGCCAAGGTAACCTGTGCCCAAGAACGCCAAGGTAACCTGTGCTCAAGAATACCAAAGCTGTCATCAAGGCAAAAATCTAAAATAGATTTTGATTTGTTTAACACTTTCTTTTGGTTAATACGTGATTCTATGTGTTATTTCGTAGTTTTGATGTCTTCACTATTATTTTACAATGTAGAAAATAGTAAAAATCAAGAAAAACCCTTGAATGATTAGGTGTGTCCAAACCTTTGACTGCCACTGTATATACCCCAGAAATATATGGAGGATTGGAAATGATGCAGACAATTACGTTGATGGAAGGTACAATCTAACTGCAATATTAAAGCTGATCTATCCCCTTAAAAATAAAAATGGATTAATTCATGAATTAATTACAGTTTTTTACAATCACTTTGGCACGAATTTCGGAACCTTGATGTAATTTTTACAAACTCTAGACGCAAAACTCACAACCAATGATCAAAATGCACATTTATCAAAACTCAAAAACTTTTTCCAATTTCTTGGATACAATACACATAAAGCTAAGATAATTTGTTCATTGAACTAAAATCACCTGTTCAAAATGACACAACTTGACATCAAAGTATTACCATTTCAAAATGAAATTCACACATTACATCTGAGATGACCGTCTATTCATTTCATTACAATGATCTAACTATCAATTGATACAACTGCTCAAAATGATAAGTAACTGTTGCATTACTCTTAATGCATATTTTTGGGGAAACTGACAAACAATATTCCATGTTTAGATCATGAAAGTTTCAGGATAACGAGATCCATTGACACCAATTACTGTGGACCATGAACCAATTGGACTACATTATCTATGGATGTAATATTTCATCATCATTCTTTATCAGACACTGTTTCTATGGTCCCATGTACCACTTTTCCAGACCATGTTTTCAGATTTGACAGATTTGACATTACTGTACACTCACCGGCCACTTTATTAGGGTCACCTATCTAGTACTGGGTAGGACCAGCATTTGTGGCCTTTCTGTTAGCTTGAATGAGTCTGGACATTCTCCTCTGACCTCTCTCATTAACCTCTTCAGTCGACCCTCTACTTTTTTGAACATTCTGTTAAAAATCGCGCAACATTTCAGCGCCCTGCTACTCATGCCAGGAATATAGTATATGCATTTGCTTAGTCTGTGTGGATAGAAAACACTCAGACGTTTAAAAAACTGGTTATATCACTGCTGTGGCTTTACCAGAACGGCATATACATCGAAAAGCACAGGAAAAACTGATCACTGAAAATGGGGAAAATATATCCATGCGCTACTTGAACCCATTGATAAACGTGAACCACAATTAATTGACTGAGGTTGCAGTACCTACAGCTTCCACAGGGTGTCTAGAGTCTTGTCATTTCCCTTCGAGTTTTTCTTGGTCAAACACATACAGGACACCGTATCTAATCCGGTCTAGGACCGGATATTTTTTGAGTTTCTAGCCGGACATTTTTCCAGACGGACAGCTAATGATCTTTACATCGCCTCCTGATGAATTTTATCGCTTATTAACGTTTACTAATACCTAAAGTTGCATTACAAACGTATTTCGAAGTGTTTTGTGAAAGTTTATCGTCGACTTTTTGAATTTTAAAAAATGACGTTACGTTTTGAAACAATGTTTTTTTCGTTTATCACACAGTCTACATATAACGATATCTAGGCTTTATATGGACCGATTTAATCGAAATAAAGACCCAAATAGTGTTTATGGGACATCTAGGAGTGCCAACAAAGAAGATGGTGAAAGGTAATGAATGTTTTCTATTTTATTGTGCGGTTTGTGTAACGCCGAAATGCTAATTATTTTGTTTACGTCCCCTGTGGGTCTTTTGGGGTGTTGCATGCTATCAGATAATAGCTTCTCATGCTTTCGCCGAAATCATTTTAAAAATCTGACTTGTTGCCTGGATTCACAACGAGTGTAGCTTTAATTCGATACCCTGCATGTGTATTTTAATGAACTTTTGAGTTTTAACTAATACTATTAGCATTTAGCGTAGTGCATTTGCATTTCCAGAGCTCTAGTTGGGACGCAAGCGTCCCGAGTAGAAGCAACAGGTTAACAAGGTGATTTTGCCCACAGAACTGCCGCTCACAGAATGTGTTTTGTTTATCGCACCATTCTCTGTAAACTCTAGAGACTGTAGTGCGTACAAATCCCAGGAGGGCAGCTGTTTCTGAGATGCTGGAATCACCATGTGTGGCATTAACAATCATACCACGGTCAAAGTTGCTTAGATTACGCATCTTGCCCATTCTATTGGTAGGTCGAACAACAACTAAAGCTCTCTACTCCATATACTCTATATATTGAGTTGCAGGCAGCCACATGATTCGCTGTTCGAATATAAGCTTCCTTGAAAGGCTAAATCAGGTCTGTAGAGCTGATGGCGTGACCTATGTCATTGTGTGGGATAATATCAGGTTCCACCATGCTCAAATGGTGCAAGCATGGTTTCAGGCCCATCCACGATTTACCACCCTGTACTTACCCCCATACTCTCCTTTCCTAAATCCCAAATGAAGATTTTTTTCTCCACATGGAGGTGGAAGGTATATGATAGGTGCCCTCACAAACAAGTCACCATTCTCCAGGCCATGGATAACGCATGCAATGACATCACGGCAGACCAACCGATTCACCCGAAGATTCTTCCCAAGATGTTTGGCTAATGAAAACATCCATTGTGATGTGGATGAGAACCTGTGGCCAAATCCACATGACAGGGTTGAGGGAAATATAGAAGTACAGTAATCAATCCTTTGCTTTTTACAGTAAGCCAGGTGAGGAACACTGCAGTGAAGTTTTACAGTAAGCCAGGTGAGGAACACTGCAGTGATGTTTTACAGTAAGCCAGGTGAGGAACACTGCAGTGATGTTTTACAGTAAGCCAGGTGAGGAACACTGCAGTGATGTTTTACAGTAAGCCAGGTGAGGAACACTGCAGTGATGTTTTACAGTAAGCCAGGTGAGGAACACTGCAGTGATGTTTTACAGTAAGCCAGGTGAGGAACACTGCAGTGATGTTTTACAGTAAGCCAGGTGAGGAACACTGCAGTGATGAACATTTACAGTAAGCCAGGTGAGGAACACTGCAGTGATGTTTTACAGTAGGTGAGGAACACTGCAGTGATGTTTTACAGTGAGGAACACTGCAGTGATGTTTTACAGTAAGCCAGGTGAGGAACACTGCAGTGATGTTTTACAGTAAGCCAGGTGAGGAACACTGCAGTGATGTTTTACAGTAAGCCAGGTGAGGAACACTGCAGTGATGTTTTACAGTAAGCCAGGTGAGGAACACTGCAGTGATGTTTTACAGTAAGCCAGGTGAGGAACACTGCAGTGATGTTTTACAGTAAGCCAGGTGAGGAACACTGCAGTGATGTTTTACAGTAAGCCAGGTGAGGAACACCGCATTTGATGTTTTACTGTAGTTTTTTTCTTATTGTAGCTAATTATTTTTGATTTGATTCAAATAAACCTATGAGTGATTTCATCAATACATTTCAGATTTTGTTCAATGATTCCACTGTGTCTGTTGTATTCTCTCTACTAGTCCTTTTACAGTGATGTATATACGTGTAGTACCATAATGAAACATGTATCACATATTTTGTACTACAATATCTAATGATTGAACAAACAACTACGCAGTGAAACTACCGGTATCTTGTGGGTGATCTAAATTAATGTTCCTATGGTATTTCATGATAAATTTGTTATATGAACCAATGATTCTGCAAGTGCAAGGTTTCTTTAATTAAATATATGAATGCACAATGCAATGTTTTGAACATTGGACAGCCTGTGTTACAAGTGATGACCGTTTTGAGTTCTGTGTCTAGAGTTTTCAAAAATGTCCACAAGGTTCTGAAATTAGTGCCAAAGGGATTGTAAAAAAACGATTAAAAAAAACAGGACCCTGAACAGCTTCTACCCCCAAGCCATAAGACTGTTAAATAGTTAAATTGTTAATCAAATAGCTACCCAAACTATCTGCATTGATCCTTTTTTAACTAACATTTTTGACTCATCACACACAGAGCATTATGAGAGTATTCAGGACCCCTTTCCTTTTACCACATGTTGTTACGTTACAGCCTCTAAAATGGATTAAATAGATTGTTTTCCTTTTCAATCTGCACACAATAACCCAGACTGACAATGCGAGTAATCAGGGGCCTTTGGTCAAGAACCGATGGTCACTCTGACATGTGTCTGTGTGTGTGTGTATTTGTGTGTGTGTTGTCTGTGTCTGTGTGTGTGTGTGTGTGTGTTTCTGTGTCTGTGTGTGTGTGTGTGTCTGTGTCTGTGTCTGTGTCTGTGTCTGTGTCTGTGTCTGTGTTTGTGTGTGTGTGTGTCTGTGTTTCTGTGTCTGTGTCTGTGTGTGTGTGGGTGTGTGTGTGGGTGTGTCTGTGGGTGTGTGTTGTTTGTGTCTGTGTCTGTGGGTGTGTGTTGTTTGTGTCTGTGTCTGTGTGTGTCTTTGTGTTGTGTGTGTGTGTGTGTGTATTGTGTGTGTGTGTTTGTCTGTGTGTGTGTTTGTCTGTGTGTGTGTTGTTTGTGTCTGTGTGTGTGTCTGTGTGTGTGTCTGTTTGTGTGTGTGTGTGTGTCTGTGTGTGTGTCTGTGTGTGTGTCTGTGTGTATATGTGTGTGTAGATAAATGATCAAATTTAAGACGGAGAATACCGGAGATAAAAGTACGCACACTCACCGGAACGTGCTACAAACACTACAGCCAAAATGGGAGCCACTTAGAAAAACTACAAATTCTAGGTCATTTTTCAAAAACCAGCCTGAAACTCTTTCTAAAGACTGTTGACATCTAGTGGAAGCCTTAGGAACTGCAATCTGGGAGGATTTATATTCCCATTCCCAGCCATTGTAATCAGATGTGAGCTGAAAATAACATTCTGAATGGATTGTCCTTGGGTTTTTGCCTGCCATATCAGTTCTGTTATACTCAGAGACATTATTTGAACTGTTTTGGAAACTTTAGAGTGTTTTCTATCCAAATCTACCATCATATGAATATCCTAGCTTCTGGGCCTGAGTAACAGGCAGTTTACTTTTTTTTCAATGTATTTTATTTTACCTTTATTTAACTAGGCATGTTGTTTCCACGTCATTTCAACAACAACAACAACAACAGGTATGTGATGACGTTGAATCAACATGGGAAAACTGATTGGATATTTCATTTTTATTTAACCTTTATTTAACTAGGCAAGTCAGTTGAGAAAAATTCTTATTTTCAATGACGGCCTAGGAACAGTGGGTTAACTGCCCTGTTCAGGGGCAGAACGACAGATTTGTACCTTGTCAGCTAGGGGGTTTGAACTTGCAACCTTCCGGCTACTAGTCCAACGCTCTAACCATGAGGCTACCCTGCCACTTTGGGGAGTGGGGGTCAACAGTCAATCACTCCCTCCAACAGAGAATAGGCCCCCTAAGGTCTATAAGTTCATTCCCAACAATGTCCCAGTTAGGTAACATAGGCTCATCTGAAAACTCTTTTCATGTCTTTAAAAATCTGTATGGTTTGTTTCCCCTTCGGCAACCCTTTACACATGGAGAATTTTGAAGGTGAGTTGCAATTACCCTCTAAAGAATGCTTGTCATATATACAATCGTATGAAAAAGTTTGGGCACCCCTGACAATTTCCATGATTTCCATTTATAAATAATTGGGTGTTTGGATCAGCAATTTGATTTTGATCTATCAAATAACTGATGGACACAGTAATATTTCAGTAGTGAAATAACGTTTATTGGATTAACAGAAAATGTGCAATATGCATCAAAACAAAATTAGACAGGTGCATAAATCTGGGTACCCCAATAGAAAAATCACGTCAATATTTAGTAGAGCGTCCTTTTGCTAAAATAACAGCCTCTAGACGCTTCCCATAGCCTCTAATGAGTGTCTGGATTCTGGATGAAGGTATTTTGGACCATTCGTCCTTACAAAACATCTCCAGTTTAGTTAGGTTTGATGTTTGCCGAGCATGGACAGCCCGCTTCATATCATCCCACAGATTCTCAATGATATTCAGGTCTGGGGATGGCCATTCCAGAACATTGTACTTGTTCCTCTGTATAAATGCCTGGGTAGATTTTGAGCAGTGTTTTGGGTCGTTGTCTTGTTGAAATATCCAGCCCCGGCGTAACTTCAACTTTGTGACTGATTCTTCAACATTTTCCCAAGAATCTGCTGATATTGAGTGGAATCCATGTGACCCTCAACTTGAACAAGATTCCCAGTACCGGCACTGGCCACACAGCCCTACAGCATGATGGAACTCCCACCAAATTGTACTGTGGGTAGCAAGTGTTTTTCTTGGAACGCTGTGTTCTTTTGCCGCCATGCATAACGTCCCTTGTTATGACCAAATAACTCAATCTTTGTTTCATCAGTCCACAGCACCTTATTCCAAAATGAAGCTGGCTTGTCCAAATGCGTTTGTATACCTCAAGCGACTCTGTTTGTGGCGTGTGTGCAGAAAAGGCTTCTTCCGCATCACTCTCCCATACAGCTTCTCCTTGTGCAAAGTGTGCTGAATTGTTGAACGATGCACAGTGACACCATCTGCAGCAAGAAGATGTTATAGGTCTTTTGGAGGTGGTCTGTGTGAGCTGTTTCTGACTGGTCTCACCATCCTTCGCCTTTGCCTCTCCGATATTTTACTTGGACTGCCACTTCTGGCCTTAACAAGAACTGTGCCTGTGGTCTTCCATTTCCTCACTATGTTCCTCACAGTGGACACTGACAGCTTAAATCTCTGCGATAGCTTTTTGTAGCCTTCCTCTAAACCATAATGTTGAACAATCTTTGTTTTTGTTTTCAGGTCATTTGAGAGTTGTTTTGAGGACCCCATGTTGCCACTCTTCAGAGGAGAGCCAAAGAGAACAACAACTTGCAATTGGCCACCTTAATGGGGATTTCCATGTTTCCCAGAGACAAGATATCTTAAAGGGGTACACTCACATAAGTAGGGGGGCTTTCCAGGAGGGAGTAGAAAGGAGGGCTGTGAGGCATAGAGTTCTTAGTGTCTGGTACCCATGACCTATCAGTGTCCTGATATGGTATATGAATATCCATGGTATATGCTGAAAATGAAGAACCAGAGGCTTTATGGTCACCCCTTTAGTTGTTGAGCCATTCCTTTGGTATCGGGCGTGGTTAACGTAACAGCCACGTAGTTCGTTTTTTTCAGGGGTTGATCTTTCTGGGGGTTCCTTTTAATCATAATCCTTAGGATTCACATGTATCATGCACTGCCGTTGTTGGCTCTGTACAAAGAGCGTTCACTAACTCTAACATTTTCAATTCCATTAGATCTCAACTTTTAAAAGGAATAAGCGCAACCTAAAATCCCCAGTCAGGCCACCATCATGAATGTTTTGGTTGCGGGTTTCCTCGTTGCTGATATTGAACTCCACACATCCACATGGAAGTCCATTCTTTCTTTGTATTTTCACCCTATGAAATAATCTTCCTGAGGAGTCAGGGGCACCTTCCCAATGGGTCTCGTAGCCAGTGAACACGCTATACCCCTTTGTGATAACTCTCAGTTTGCGAAACACACGCCAGTCTTCAAGCCTGTAGTCCACTTCTAAAGCCTGGTCTGTATATTCTTCTCCTTCGGTTACGGTATAGTTTCTCTCTACAGGCCAGGTAATCAAACTGATACTCCCATTGCTGTCCATTAGACATCAACACTTGATCTTTCAACACAGTTGCGGGCGGTATTTGGGTTCTATACATATTTAGAAAACCATTTTTTGGCGCATCATATATTGATGCTTTATACTCTTCCTTTTCTCAATGTATTAACCGGGGTCCTGCGTCCGTTGCTATGGTCATCAAGGGTGTGTCAGTGATCAAAAAATCTGTTACAACAGCCAGGCCCTAAGTTCACTACAACACATTCCACAGTTCAACGAGGTTACTACACATCAATCATCATGACAGCTTTTAGCATAAACAGATGCCCTATCAGGTTACATAAACACTCACTCGATAGCGTGAGAATGGAAGGACAGGATGTCCATATATGGGCGTAACCACTCACTCCATAGCGTGAGAATGGAAGGACAGGATGTACATAAAGGGGCATAAACACGTGACCCGTAAAATATCTCATCAATCACTTTTTGACGTGTGCAGTCTACAATATTCTCTCTGTGTGTGTGTCTGTATGTGTCTGTGGGTGTGTTTGTCTGTGTGTGGCTGTGTGTGTTTGTGCTTCTGTGTGTGTTTCTGTGTGTGTCTGTGGGTATTTGTGTCTGTGTGTGTGTGTGTTTCTGTGTGTGTGTGTGTGTGTGTGTGTGTGTGTGTGTGTGTGTGTGTGTGTGTGTGTGTGTGTGTGTGTGTGTGTGTGTGTGTGTGTGTGTGTGTGTGTGTGTGTGTGTGTGTGTGTGTGTGTGTGTGTGTGTGTGTGTGTGTGTGTGTGTGTGTGTGTGTGTGTGTGTGAGTGTCTGTGTCTATTTGTGTCTGTGGGTGTGTGTTTGTCTGTGTGTGTGTGTGTGTCTGTGTGTGTGTGTGTGTGGGAGTGTGTGTGTGTGTGTGTGTGTGTGTGTGTGTGTGTGTGTGTGTGTGTGTGTGTGTGTGTGTGAGTGTCTGTGTATTTGTGTCTGTGTCTGTTTGTGTCTGTGTGGGTGTCTGTGTGTGTGTGTGTGTGTGTGTGTGTGTGTGTGTCTGTGGGAGTGTGTGTGTGTGTGTGTGTGTTTGTGTGTATGTGTGTGTCTGTGTGAGTGTTTGTGTATTTGTGTCTGTGTGTGTTTGTGTGTGGTGTGTGGTGTGTGTGTGTGTGTGTGTGTGTGTGTGTGTGTGTGTGTGTGTGTGTTTGGGTGTGTGTGTGTGTGTGTGTGTGTGTGTGTCTGTGTATTTGTGTCTGTGTCTGTTTGTGTCTGTGGGTGTGTGTGTGTCTGTGTGTGTGTGTGTGTGTCTGTGTCTGTGTGTGTCTGTGGGTGTGTGTGTCTGTGTGTGTGTGTGTGTCTGTGTGTTTGTGTGTGTCTGTGTGTGTGTGTGTGTGTGTTTGTGTGTGTGTGTGTGTGTGTGTGTGTGTGTGTGTGTGTGTGTGTGTGTGTGTGTGTGTGTGTGTGTGTGTGTGTGTGTGTGTGTGTGTGTGTGTGTGTGTGTTTCCAGCATGGAAATGCTTGTTCAGCTGGTAAAAAGTGTCACATACTGAAAAAGCTGCATACCAACATGGTCTCTTTTTTGCTTTCTTGAGTAAGAGAGGACTTTCTTAAAACAGCTCCAAAATGCAGATGTTTCAGCTCAGTGCTTTCTGTGGTGGTGGGGCAGCCAGAGGAAAATATGGAGCATAGGGGTTGGTAAAGATCTCTAGTTACGCCGTGATTGGCTAGGTGTTCTGTCACTCATGTGGACACTATGTAGCTAAATCTACAGTGAGAGCTCAAATAATTCAAGCCTGCTTGGGTGCTGCCATAGATTGACATTCAAGAAGGCTCAAGGTCATCGGCCACAGATAAAATTATGTCAAAACAATCAAATCAAGTTGTATTTGTCAAATGCCCCTAATACAACAGTTTTAGACCTTACAGTGAAACTGCCCTGAAAACCTTTTACGGCTCAGGGTTCTTCTAGCGTTTTACTAAAACAACATCCGGTGAATTTGCAGAGCGCCAAATTCAAATGACAGAAATCGTAATATTAAACATTTATGAAAATACAAGTGTCTTACATAATTTAAAAGCGTAACTTCTTGTTAATCCAACCGCATTGTCAGATTTCAAAAAAGGCTTTACGGCAAAAGCATGCCATGCGATTATCTGAGGACTGTGCCCCACATCAAAATACCTTTCCAAATCAGCACAAGCATCACAAAATCAGAAATAGCGATAAAATAAACCACTTACCTTTGAAGATCTTTCTCTGTTTGCAATCCCAAGGGTCCAGGCTACGTAATGAATGGTCATTTTGTTTGATAAAGTCCTTCCTTATATCCAAAAAAAGTCAGTTTAGTTGACGCCATTGATTTCAGTAATCCTCTTGTTCAACATACATTCAAACGAATAAAAAAAATTACAGGTAATGTTAGGTCCAAACAAGTCAAACTATGTTTCTAATCCTCAAGTGATCTAATATCTACATAAATAATATTAAAGACAGAGAATAGTATGTTCAATATTGAAGATAAATAACGAAGAGTGCGCACCTCATTCACTCGCGCAAGAAGACTACTTTTCTAATGAGGGTCACCTTGGAGAAACTACAACTGCTTGTTCGTTTTTCAAGGAACAAGCCTGAAACCCTTTGTAAAGACTGTTGACATCTCTGCAAAAAGGGGTCCTTTTTTTGTTTATCCCATAGGCTAGCATTGAAATGGCCTTTAACCCCCAAAAGAAACATCTGGATGGATTGTCCTCGGATTTTGGCCTGCCATATCAGTTCTGTTATACTCACAGGCATGATTGTAACAGTTTTAGAAACTGCAGAGTGGTTCCTATCTAATGCTACTAATTATACGCATATCATAGCTTCTGGGCCTGAGTAACAAGCAGTTTAATTTGGGCATTCATCCGAACTTCCAAACACTGCCCCCTAGCCCTAAGAGGTTTTAACCAACAATGCAGTTTTAAGAAAATACCCCAAAAAAAAGTAAGGGATAAGAACAACAAATAATTAGAGAGCAGCAGTAAATAACAATAGTGTGTTTATATACAGGGGTTACCGGTCAATTTGCGGTGACACCGGTGTCGAGGTAATTAAGGCAATATGTACATTTAGGTAGAGTTATTAACATGCGGAATAAGCGTGATCAGAAAATGGCTGACTGCCAGACACCTGATAGATTCTGCTCTCATTCACTCCCACAACACCGTAGAAGTCTCATTCAAATTTTTATAGATGGTTGACATCTAGTGGAACCCCTAGGCAGTGCAACATAATTCATATCTCAAGGGGATTTCATTGGGGATTCTGGTGAATGCATACAAAGCTCAGATTTCTCACTTCCTGTTTTGATTTCTCCTCAGTATTTTGCCTGCCATATGAGTTCTGTTATACTCACATACATCATTCAAACCGTTTTAGAAACGGAAATGTTTCTGATTGAGAGGGGTTCAAATCCTTATTTCCCCCATTAAAATGCAATCAATTTATAACATTTTTGACATGCGTTTTTCTGGATTTTTTTATTGTTATTCTGTCTCTCACTGTTCAAATAAACCTATCATTACAATTATAGACTGATCATTTCTTTGCCAGTGGGAAAACGTACAAAATCAGCAGGGGATCAAATACTTTTTTCCCTCACTGTATGTTACGTAGTAAGCTGTTAGTAGCCCATGTGCCTCACCCTAATTATTTGGTCCCTTTCCACCCATAACTTATCCTACTGTTCTGACTTGGTGTTGCACATGTAGCCTATAGCCCGTTTTAGATCAATTTAATCATGGAATATTGTAAGAGCTTTCATTGTCAACTCATATGCTCCCTTTATTTATCCTACGCTTCTGACTTCACTACTCTACATATACTGTAGAACGTGTTCTGAATTCTGTCGCTGTACTTTTTAAAAGTGCAGAAAAAAAGTTATATTGACTATGTCCATCCTAGCTCACTCATTAATGTCTTAATCTAAATTACCGATTGCCTCTTGTCCATAGTTTGTATATCTCAATTGTCAGTAGAAACACATTTGTTTTATCAGCCATCAGTTTGTATCACTACTCTGTTCTATCTCAATTGTCAGTTCTATCTAGAAACTATCATCATTTGTTCTATCTTTTAAGCAAAGTATCACTACTCTGTTCTGAAGTATCACCACATCTGAAGCTATGTTGAAGTATCACTACTCTGTTCTATCTGAAGTATCACTACTCTGTTCTATCTGAAGTATCAACTCTATCTGGAAGTATCACTACTATCTGGAAGTTGTTATCTGAAGTATCACTATCATCTACTCTGTTCTATCTGAAGTATCACTACTCTGTTCTATCTGAAATATCACTACTCTGTCTCACTACTCTATCTGAAATATCACTTCTCTGTCTGAAATATCACTACTGTGTTGACACCTCATCTTGTACTGTGTGACTGTGTAGTGTGTTCACCAAATCTGATGATGAATTGTAAATATCAGTTGTTAAGTCAATATTTGTCCACGTCTGGAAATGACTGACTGGTGGAGTTGATGATACAACGTTTCCTCCACAAAATCAACAAGCTGAAGACACTACCTCTGAGCTTGAACAACTGTTGCATATCTCTGTTGAATCCCAAATGTCACCCTATTCCCTATATAGTATAACAACTTCTGAAAGAGCCTTTCGGGCTAGGAAATAGGGTGCTATTTGGGATTGACACCCATCAACTTTGTGGTCCAGTTTGGCTGTGAAGCAGACTGTGTCCATTTTTTAAGTTTTTTTTTCCTTTATTTAAATGACTGACAAGTCAGTTAAGAACAAATTCTTATTTTCAATGATGGCAGAGCTTGAACAAGTGGGTTAACTGGTCTAGGAACATATAGGGTTACCTGGTCTAGGAACAGGGGTTAACTGGATTAGGAACAGTGGGTTAACTGGTCTAGGAACAGTGGGTTAACTTTTCTAGGAACAGTTATTTAACTGGTCTAGGAACAGTGGGTTAACTGGTCTAGGAACAGTGGGTTAACTGCCTGTTCAAGGGCAGAATGACAAATTCGTTCCTTGGCAGCTCAGGGATTTGAACTTGCAACCTTCGGTTACTAGGCCAATGCTCTAACCACTAGGCTAATCTGCCACCTCCCATAATAAGACTCACACAAATTTTCATGGTAGGGATTGAAATAATACTGAACGGTAGCTTAGAAAAGCAATAAAATAAAATAATTGTTAAATAACTAAAGTACAATTACAAGATAGGGACATACAATTACTAGTGTTCAAGTTTCCATTTATAGTATTTTATAAATGGAATAGACAGCATTAGAAGAAAGGATAACTAGCAAAATAACACAACTTCAAATATATGACTAATTGGAACACAAAAGCATCATTTATTTATCCGTTTTTTTACCAGGTAAGTTGATTGAGAACACGTTTTCATTTATAGCAACAACCTGGGGAATAGTTACAGGGAGAGGAGGGGGATGAATGAGCCAATTGTAAACTAGGGATTATTACATGACCATGATGTTTTGAGGGCCAGATTGAAATTTAGCCGACACCAGGGTTAACACCCCTACTCTTACAACAAGTGCCATGGGATCTTTAATGACCTCAGAGAGTCAGGACACACGTTTAATGTCCGATCTGAAAGACAGCACCCTACACAGGACAGTGTCCCCAATCACTGCCCTGGGGAATTGGGATATTTTTTAGACCAGAGGAAAGCATGCCTCCTACTGGCCCTCCAACAACACTTCCAGCAGCATCTGGTCTCCCATCCAGGGACTGACCAGGACCAACCCTGGTTACCTTCAGAAGCAAGCCAGCAGTGGGATGCAGGGTGGTATGCTCCAGGGACAACATAGGAGGAAGAGCAATAATTGTTTGCTAAAATAATAATTACTTGACAAAAAGTAATGTAATGCATTGGCCGTCCTGGTTATAGGTAACAATCCTTTGCACAAACTTTCGACATTATTATTATTGTAAATTATGAAAAAATTAGATACGTAAGATATTTGAATATGCATATATTTTTAATAGCAATATATAAAACAAATTGAGGTGAGAGCATTGGAAATACATTTAGC
>NC_088404.1:4466492-4524853 GCF_034236695.1 Oncorhynchus nerka
TAACCACTAGGCAACCTGCCCCCTCCACTCTAACCACTAGGCTACCTGCCGCCCCTCCACTCTAACCACTAGGCAACCTGCCGCCCCTCCACTCTAACCACTAGGCTACCTGCCGCCCCTCCACTCTAACCACTAGGCTACCTGCCACCCCTCCACTCTAACCACTAGGCTACCTGCCGCCCCACCACTCTAATCACTAGGCTACCTGCCGCCCCTCCACTCTAACCACTAGGCAACCTAGTGGAGTCAATCACCACCTTCCGGAGACACCTGAAACCCCACCTCTTTAAGGAATACCTAGGATAGGATAAAGTAATCCTTCTCACCCCCCCCTTAAAAGAATTAGATGCACTATTGTAAAGTGGCTGTTCCACTGGAT
Source organism: Oncorhynchus nerka (assembly GCF_034236695.1). Classification (NCBI taxonomy): domain Eukaryota; kingdom Metazoa; phylum Chordata; class Actinopteri; order Salmoniformes; family Salmonidae; genus Oncorhynchus; species Oncorhynchus nerka. The sequence goes on from NC_088404.1 coordinate 4,466,872, forward strand.
GTCATAAGGTGAACGCACCAATTTGTAAGTCGCTCTGGATAAGAGCGTCTGCTAAGTGACTTAAATGTAAATGTAAATGTAGGCTACCTGCCGCCCCTCCACTCTAACCACTAGGCAACCTGCCACCCCGATGCTTTCTCCAAGGTTGAAAATATTGTCAATCAAGAATAATAATAATAATAATAATAATAATAATAATAATAATCACTCTAAAGCCCCGTAGAACTAAGATTGTTGACCGACAGCATCGATCCACACATTTCTTCAACCAAATGACTGAATCTCCTCATTCACCTTCTGGTTTCTTCCCTCCTTCTCTCCAGGCCTTCGTCTCCCAGTCTACAAGGCACTGGCATCCAGAGCCCCTGTGCTGCCTATGTTCCCCTCGGTCCCTGCATCCCTGACTGAGCCCAAACTCTCGGATATAGATGTATCGGACCTGGGATCGCGCAACTACGGAGCTCGCAATGACTTCTACTGCCTGGTTACAGAGGACAACATCTAAGACTGTATAGCTTCTGAAGAAAAAAGGAGAACAAGATCTCCGACTTCTACTCTTCACTCTTCACTTCAGTCTGAATGTAAAACAGGTTCTCTCACCAACACTATCTTCAACTTCCTGGTGTATGTTTCCATATTCAAGCAAGTGTTACATAAAAAAAAATGTTTTAAATGAATAATTTGGATCTTGGAACAAGTTTGATTTTGTCAGTTTATTGAGATTTGTTCATATTTGAAACCTTTCACATATACACTGAGTGTACAAAACATTAGGAACACTCTCTATCCACAACATAGACTGACCAGGTGAATCCAGGTGAAAGCTATGATCCCTTATTGATGTCACTTGTTCAATCCACTTCCAGCAGTGTAGATAAAGGGGAGGAGACATGTAGATGAAGGGGAGGAGACATGTAGATGAAGGGGAGGAGACATGTATATGAGGGGGAGGAGACATGTAGATGAAGGGGAGGAGACATGTAGATGAAGGGGAGGAGACATGTAGATGAAGGGGAGGAGACAGGTTAAATAAGGATTTTTAAGCCTTGAGACAATTGATACATGGATTGTGTGTGTGCCATTCAGAGGGTGAATGGGCAAGATAAAATATTGATGTGCCTTTGAACAGGAGTTTGGTAGTAGATGCCAGGTGTACCGGTTTGTGTCAAGAACTGCAATACTGCTGGGTTTTTCCACACTCAACAATTTCCAGTGTGTATCAAGAATGGCCCATCATCATCCAAAAGACATCCAGCCAATTTGACACAACTGTGGCAAGCATTGGGATCGACATGGGCCAGCATCCCTGTGGAACGCTTTCAACACCCTGTAGAGTCCATGACCAGCATCCCTGTGGAACGCTTTCGACACCTTGTAGAATCCATGCCCCTACGAAATGAGACTGTTCTAAGGGGGGGGGTGCAACTCAATATCAAGGAGATGTTTTGTACACTCAGTGTATAAAATTTGATTCCAATGATCATTTCACTGAAATGTTTTGAATGACCCTGGTATATTGAATGACCCTACATGTTATTATATGCAATTTGTATAAGATACCTGTTATGTGAAACTGTATGTGGAAAAATAGGAGAAGTGGTTGAGGGGTCTACTGCAGTAGTCTGGGATTTTGTTTTTACGTTAAAGTGGAAATGCATTCATTTTAATTTCGTAATGTTTGTTTAGAATTATGTTCAATAGAAATATTTATCGATCAAAGCTACCCTTTCTGTAGTTTAGGGCAGTTTACTAGTCCAGCCCTTCTTCATAGGTAACTCATCTTGGACGAGCCTTGGCTTGTACGAACCAATCTCATGTTTCTTTTTGGTAGGGGTTGATACAATTTTCCTTAGAGGAAATAAAGTCAGACATTTTAAAGTGGAATTTCCAAACTTTAGAAGCATTTTTAAAACCTTGAACACACTACAAGTTTGCATTTTCTTCTTGGTGTACAAGTATACCTCCTGGACTGGACGCTATTCTATTGCCCAGTGTTACCCCAAATCTGTCTCATAAATGCTGAATGCCAAGCAGAGTCGCACGTGATCTTTGGTATGACTCGGCCGGAAGAATAAACTCCCAGTGTTCCAATCTCAGGGCGGACACCCGAACCACATGGCCACTGATTTGTTCTCTTTATATTTAACTATTTAGTGTTTTCTTCAGATATTACTTTCCCTCACCAGCAGAGGGCAGAGTTGAGTCGACCTGGGGGGGTGGACGACCTTTCTTATCATAACAATAATCTCAGTGCCCCATTCCCTAGGGGTTATTTGTTTATTGGGATCCACAAAATATCACAAGTAACAAAGCACTGATACACTGATAGACAAGGACAGTCACACAAATGTAAAATACAATGATTAACAAACAATACAACTAAATAATATTGTGCGTTAAAGTGTGTCTGTGTGTGTGTTCATGTGTGTCCCCCTCACAGTCCCCCGCCGTTATATAAGTTGTTGTCTGATCCAGTTTTAAAAGGTCATTTTACTGTTTACTTCAGTAATTGGAGATGGTAGGGTAGTTCCATAGGATCATGGCCTCTGGATAATACTGTGTGTTGCCGTGAATTTGTTTTGGGACTGTGAAGAGACCCCTGGTGGCATGTCTTGTGGGGTATGTACGGGTGTCTGAAGAGACCCCTGGTGGCATTTCTTGTGGGGTATGTACGGGTGTCTGAAGAGACCCCTGGTGGCATGTCTTGTGGGGTATGTACGGGTGTCTGAAGAGACCCCTGGTGGCATGTCTTGTGGGGTATGTACGGGTGTCTGAAGAGACCCCTGGTGGCATGTCTTATGGGGTATGTACGGGTGTCTGAAGAGACCCCTGGTGGCATGTCTTGTGGGGTATGTACGGGTGTCTGAAGAGACCCCTGGTGGCATGTCTTGTGGGGTATGTACAGGTGTCTGAAGAGACCCCTGGTGGCATGTCTTGTGGGGTATGTACGGGTGTCTGAAGAGACCCCTGGTGGAATGTCTTGTGGGGTATGTACGGGTGTCTGAGCTGAATGTTATTACAGGGGCTGAGTCACTGGCTTACAAGGGCTCTTTCATACCGTGCCTAGGAGGGGTGCGTCACTTGAGTGGGTTGAGTCACTGATGTGATCTTCCTGTCTGGGTTGGCGCCCCCCCCCTTGGGTTGTGTCGTGGCGGAGATCTTTGTGGGCTATACTCGGCATTGTCTCAGGATGGTAAGTTGGTGGTTGAAGATATCCCTCTAGTGGTGTGGGGGCTGTGCTTTGGCAAAGTGGGTGGGGTTATATACTTCCTCTTTGGCCCTGTGTCATCGGATGGGGCCACAGTGTCTCCTGACCCCTCCTGTCTCAGCCTCCAGTATTTATGCTGCAGTAGTTTATGTGTCGGGGGCTAGGGTCAGTGTGTTATATCTGGAGTACTTCTGTCCTATCCGGTGTCCTGTGTGAATTTAAGTATGCTCTCTCTAATTCTCTCTTTCTTTCTCTCTCTCGGAGGACCTGAGCCCTAGGACCATGCCTCAGGACTACCTGACATGATGACTCCTTGTTGTCCCCAGTCCACCTGGCCATGCTGCTGCTCCAGTTTCAACAGTTCTGCCTGTGATTATTATTATTTGACCATGCTGGTCATTTATGAACTTTGAACACCTTGGCCATGTTCTGTTATAATCTCCACCCGGCACAGCCAGAAGAGGACTGGCCACCCCACATAGCCTGGTTCCTCTCTAGGTTTCTTCCTAGGTTTTGGCCTTTCTAGGGAGTTTTTCCTAGCCACCGTGCTTCTACACCTGCATTGCTTGCTGTTTGGGGTTTTAGGCTGGGTTTCTGTACAGCACTTTGAGATATCAACTGATGTACGAAGGGCTATATAAATAAATTTGATTTGAAATTTGATGTGAATGTTATTTGATTATGCAGACAATCTGGAATTTTCATCACAGTAATATTTCTCATGAAAACTAGGCGAAGCAGTTCATGTCTCATCAACCCTCAACCAGACATGCATGTTTTTGATGTTAGTTTTGTATGTGTAATTAAGGGCAACCACACCCTCCTTCCACTCCCTCCCTCCCACTCCCTATCACTGGAAACAATCCACTTGAATGGCCCGACAACTGGTAATTACTAGTGGGAAACGTGTCTATCATCCCCGGGCTCCAACTACTCCACCTACTAAGGAAATTACTTCAATGAAGGCATTTTCTGGCAGTTAAATGCACCAAAGAAGGGAAGGGAAAGGGGGATACCTAGTCAGTTGCAAAACTGAATGCATTCAACTTAAATATGTCTCGTATTTAACCCAACCCCTATGAATCAAAACATTATTTATAAAAAGCTATTTATTAATATATATATATATATTTTTTAATACTGTAATTTACTTTCTGATAGCTGTACTTTTAGTTTATGGTTGACGCAGCTTGTTGGCAATTCTAACATTTTATTTCTCAACGAGTTCAAAGCACGTATTTATTTGTATATACAGTGGGGCAAAAAAGTAGTTAGTCAGCCACCAATTGTGCAAGTTCTCCCACTTAAAAAGATGAGAGAGGCCTGTAATTTTCATCATAGGTACACTTCAACTATGACAGACCAAACGAGAGAGAAAAAAATCCAGAAAGTCACATTGTAGGATTTTTTATGAATTTATTTGCAAATTATGGTGGAAAATAAGTATTTGGTCACCTACAAACAAGCAAGATTTCTGGCTCTCACAGACCTGTAACTTCTTCTTTAAGAGGCTCCTCTGTCCTCCACTCGTTACCTGTATTAATGGCACCTGTTTGAACTTGTTATCAGTATAAAAGACACCTGTCCACAACCTCAAACAGTCACACTCCAAACTAACAATTACTTTTGTCTTTATTAGTTATAAAATATGATGTTTATTTGACACACATCCACAGTGAACAGTTAAAAAAGCACGACGTAAAAATAAAAAAAATAGGTTTTCCATATGGTAGATAGAGTTAAGAGTAGTCTCACGGTCCAATTATAGACACAGCAGATCAGATGTCAATGCATGAAATATATTTTATCAAAACATTCATGTTATTCTAATACCAATATTCATTAGAACATACTTTATGAAGAGAATAGAGTTAAAATATATAAATTTGCTTTATATTTACCCATTGAATATATATATATATATATATATATATATATATCAATACCAAAAATAGAGTTGAACAAGACCTTTCAGGAGGAACGTCTTATTTAAATACAGTGCGGTCCACAATTAGTGACACCCTTGATAAAGATGAGCAAAAATGACTCTATAAAATCATTGTAAAATGTCAAATGCTATATTGTATGATCCATATATACATACATACATACATACCACTGGTGTATGTGTGGCCAGAGAGCTCTATTTCCATGTTATCCAACAAATGTAAACTCCTGGAGTTGGATAAACAGCATTGGCACTTGGATTGGATACCAGTGCTGTGGTCAGATGACATGAAAACACTTTGGCCACGCCCACCAGTGGTGTTGTATCAGTATAGTATAAAATAATAGCTCCGTATATGAATTATGTCTTTTATACAGTTAGTTTTACTCATCTTTATCAAGGATGTCAATCATTTGGGACCCCATTGCACTTGTATGCTCTGTTTACAAAACATGTTATATTTACATTATGCTTAAGATACAAATCCGGTATTGCAGCATACAACGAACGCATGCTCCCCCCCCACCCCCCCCAAAAGCCTTAAAAACATAAATATTGGACTATGTTTGTTGACTTAATCCATAAAATACATGACAACACCCCAGACATTAAAACAAACAGTATGTCATATGGCAAGTGATCAACTTAAAACATTGCATTGACCACATGAGTTTGATATGACAAATCCGCTTAACTTTGTAAAACGAACGTTGTTGAAAACAAGGAAGGATCCATTCATAAATATATATTCAACATGTAGGCTACTTCATATTGCTCCTGTAAAGCTTAATCATAATACCCAGGACATTCATGCAGGTGTCAGTAGTTTCTTTTTTCCCCCCATACATTCATAAAAACATTCATTCAAGTTCTAATTTATGTCTCATTGTAACTCTCAGTGATTACTCTGGTTTATAACTCATTATAACGCTGTGATACTCTGGTTTATAACTCATTATAATTATCAGTGATACTCTGGTTTTGTCTGAGAAATAAACCCCCTAGACAACACAAAAAAACCAATACAAAAACACAATGAACAACATCAATAATTCAACCACTTAGTACAACCACCATTGATGGTGTATGAAAGAGAACAGTTTCATTCCACAGAGCAAGCCGTCCCTTACAGTAGCTGCTATCTGTAGTCAGCCATGGGTGGGGGCTGGTCCCAGATCAGTTGTGTGCCGTCTTGTGACAATGACCATAGGAGTTGGCTGTACAGCACAAACAGATCTGGGACCAGGTTAACATAACAGAGGTCTATTGGGATTGATGCCAAACCATCTATGGGTGGGGCAGGAGAAACTGTAAGAGTCATGATTAGTTACAGCAGTATGATTTGTTGCATTAAGAGAAAAAAAAGTCCCTGAATCCACCATAAAGTCCATACAGCGTTCAACATACAGCATCGAATACATACAGCATTAAAACAAGGGAAGGTGAGGATCCGTTGGCATCATAGAACAACATCAAGGTCGTCCCTATACAGGTTCCATCTTTATTGTCACTTTCTTTAGAGTCCATCTAACTCTATAGTGTAGTCCATCTAACTCTATAGTGTAGTCCATCTAACTCTATAGTGTAGTCCATCTATAACTCTATAGTGTAGTCCATCTATAACTCTATAGTGTAGTCCATCTAACTCTATAGTGTAGTCCATCTAACTCTAGTGTAGTCCATCTATAACTCTATAGTGTAGTCCATCTATAACTCTATAGTGTAGTCCATCTAACTCTATAGTGTAGTCCATCTATAACTCTATAGTGTAGTCCATCTATAACTCTATAGTGTAGTCCATCTAACTCTATAGTGTAGTCCATCTAACTCTAGTGTAGTCCATCTATAACTCTATAGTGTAGTCCATCTAACTCTATAGTGTAGTCCATCTAACTCTATAGTGTAGTCCATCTAACTCTATAGTGTAGTCCATCTATAACTCTATAGTGTAGTCCATCTATAACTCTATAGTGTAGTCCATCTATAACTCTATAGTGTAGTCCATCTAACTCTGTAGTGTAGTCCATCTAACTCTATAGTGTAGTCCATCTATAACTCTAGTATAGTCCATCTATAACTCTATAGTGTAGTCCAGCTAACTCTATAGTGTAGTCCATCTATAACTCTATAGTGTAGTCCATCTAACTCTGTAGTGTAGTCCATCTAACTCTGTAGTGTAGTCCATCTAACTCTATAGTGTAGTCCATCTATAACTCTATAGTGTAGTCCATCTATAACTCTATAGAGTAGTCCATCTATAACTCTATAGTGTAGTCCATCTAACTCTGTAGTGTAGTCCATCTAACTCTATAGTGTAGTCCATCTAACTCTGTAGTGTAGTCCATCTAACTCTGTAGTGTAGTCCATCTAACTCTATAGTGTAGTCCATCTATAACTCTATAGTGTAGTCCATCTATAACTCTATAGTGTAGTCCATCTATAACTCTATAGTGTAGTCCATCTAACTCTGTAGTGTAGTCCATCTAACTCTGTAGTGTAGTCCATCTAACTCTATAGTGTAGTCCATCTATAACTCTATAGTGTAGTCCATCTATAACTCTATATTGTAGTCCATCTATAACTCTATAGTGTAGTCCATCTAACTCTATAGTGTAGTCCATCTAACTCTATAGTGTAGTCCATCTATAACTCTATAGTGTAGTCCATCTAACTCTATAGTGTAGTCCATCTAACTCTATAGTGTAGTCCATCTAACTCTATAGTGTAGTCCATCTATAACTCTATAGTGTAGTCCATCTATAACTCTATAGTGTAGTCCATCTATAACTCTATAGTGTAGTCCATCTAACTCTGTAGTGTAGTCCATCTAACTCTATAGTGTAGTCCATCTATAACTCTATAGTGTAGTCCATCTATAACTCTATAGTGTAGTCCATCTAACTCTGTAGTGTAGTCCATCTAACTCTGTAGTGTAGTCCATCTAACTCTATAGTGTAGTCCATCTATAACTCTATAGTGTAGTCCATCTATAACTCTATAGTGTAGTCCATCTATAACTCTATAGTGTAGTCCATCTAACTCTGTAGTGTAGTCCATCTAACTCTGTAGTGTAGTCCATCTAACTCTATAGTGTAGTCCATCTATAACTCTATAGTGTAGTCCATCTATAACTCTATAGTGTAGTCCATCTAACTCTGTAGTGTAGTCCATCTAACTCTGTAGTGTAGTCCATCTAACTCTATAGTGTAGTCCATCTATAACTCTATAGTGTAGTCCATCTATAACTCTATAGTGTAGTCCATCTAACTCTGTAGTGTAGTCCATCTAACTCTGTAGTGTAGTCCATCTAACTCTGTAGTGTAGTCCATCTAACTCTGTAGTGTAGTCCATCTAACTCCATGTTCTCAGTTTGACAGATGGTCCTTGATCACTGAAGTGTTCACGTGTTTCCAGCCACTTGACAGAAAGAGAGGTTCCTTTTTAGATGGTCACGTCTGCAAAGTCAGGCCGTGTGAATCCTTTCTGTAAAACACAAAACACGAGAGACATTTTTGTCAGGACATATATCAAAAGGATGATCTCAAACTGTTACGCTGTCCACTTGGCATTGTGTTGTAGGCTTTCAGTTTGACTGTTCTTTCAAGATACAAGACAAAAACTTAGTTCCCAGTAACTAATACGTAACTGTAATGTTTAAACACCAGGGACAGTAAATATTATATAGCTGCTACCAATCAATACTGTCATGACGTTGCCCTTTTTGGGTACAGCAAGCCCCACCCCCCTCTCTCTGCCTCCTACACACAGGCAGCTGTGGCCTGCTCGCCTCCCTACCACTGAGGAAGTACAGTTCCCGCTCAGCCCAGTCAAAACTGTTCGCTGCTCTGGCCCCCCAATGGTGGAACAAACTCCCTCACGACGCCAGGACAGCGGAGTCAATCACCACCTTCCGGAGACACCTGAAACCCCACCTCTTTAAGGAATACCTAGGATAGGATAAAGTAATCCCTCTCACCCCCCTTAAAATATTTAGATGCACTACTGTTCCACTGGATGTCATAAGGTGAATGCACCAATTTGTAAGTCGCTCTGGATAAGAGCGTCTGCTAAATGACTTAAATGTTAAATGACTTAAATGTCAGAGAGAGGTCGTAAATTCCTGGAGGAGATGATCTCCTCATGGCCACAGTATAGAGACAGAGTGAATTTTCACAGAGAAACAAAGGAATTTCTTCCACCTCACAGAACTTGAGGTTCGAACACAACATTTATGTTCTGGAGAAGGTATAAAAAAAAAGATTGTTGAAGAATCCAGCTACGAACTGGTCCGTTTGGTACCATTTTGTGAAACTCATGGGAGGCAATACGGCCACATCACCATAACGCTGTTTATATAATAGCCTCAGATATGAGGTTTAGATCTAATTGTTGTATAAGATGGATGAGTGAAGAGGAAACTGTTTGTAAAAATTGTGTCATGTGATTTTGGACTGTTTAATGAAGTAAACTCCAATTCCCTTTTTCAGTTGAACTAAATCAGAGGACCGCCCATGAGCACAGTTCGGACCTGGCGTCATGAGACAGCCTTTTTCTGCTCTCCCGAATAAAACCCCACTTTGAGAATTTCTCAGGAGACCATGTTTCTCTCAATTACGAGAGGACAAAGGTTGCAGACCAGCTTACTTCGACAACGAGAGGGCCAAGTTTTGAGACGATTGCTGAATCTTTTAACCATCCCACGTGGTTAAACTCTTAGACTATCGATACCGACAGAATAAGAACAAGTCTTTGATATTAATTACTAGTCTGCAGCTAGGAATTCGTTATCATTGAGACGCAAAGAAACGACAACCGCCGAAACATCCATTCCACAACAACATCGCTGAATGTTACTCTGAAGTATCCATTTAAACCAGACAGAGAGAGACGGACAAACTCTCCAACAGAAACAAACTTTTCAATAGAGATCACAACGACACACTGAGCGTAAATATATATATTGATTGCAATTGTTCCCGAATGAGTGAGCGTTCATGTGCAAAGGATTAGCATTTCAATTGTTATAATTATCAACTGTGTGTTGTCTTATCTCAGTTGACCCCCACTTCCCCACCAAGCCGCGATGCCGGTTTATCCCACTAGGGAAACTCTGTTATCATTTCCTTGTAACTATCTACTGTTTGTTTATGCATTTCTGTGAATTACTTAGTTAGTAAATAAATGATTAAGACAATTGATGCATGCATGACTCATAGTGAAGACTGGGTTCGTGCAGATAACCAACAATTTACAACGTTTGGAATGAGACTAACGTGAGGTAAATAAATAATTCATTAATTAAGAAGGCTAATTGATCAGATATTAAAATATCTGAAAATTATAACTTTGAAATCTGAATATTTTCCTTGGTGCCCCGACTTCCTAGTTAATTACATTTGCCTGATTAGTTAATCACGAATGCTAATTACAGAGAATCTTTGATAAAAACTAAAAGTCTTAATTTAATGATAGTAAAGACACTACAATACACTGGGGAACAGTAAATATTCTATAGCTGCTACCAATCAATGTTTTGAATAGATTATTTTAAGATGAAACTGTTGAAATAGTTCTGCAGGTACTGTAGAGGGAGGTAAATATAGTAGGAGTGTTCGGACTTGTTCATCAGGAAATGCCTTGAGAGAGAGGGAGAGACCATTGTAAATACAACCCTTATTTATGCTTATTTATTTTCCCTTGTGTACACTTAACCATTTGTACATCGTTGCAACACTGTATATATACGAAACATGACATTTGTAATGTCTTTATTGTTTTGAAACTTCTGTATGTCTAATGTTTACTGTTAATTTGTATTGTTTATTTCACTTTTGTATATTATCTACCTCACTTGCTTTGGCAATGTTAACACGTTTCCCATGCCAATAAAGCCCATTGAATTGAATTGAATTGAGAGAGAGTGAGCGAGCGATGGAGCATCGAGAGAGACAGAGACAGAGGGACAGAGAGACAGACACACAGAGAGAGAGAGCAAGAGACAGAGACAGAGACAGAGAGAGAGACACACAGAGAGAGAAAGAGAGAGCTGCACCCTTTAGGCGAGGCAGACAACCATCTAAACAGCAATCATTCTAGCAAGCCACTCCCTGGGTGTCTTTGTGTGTGAACATACAGACTACAGCATATAGGAACAGTTAGGGAAGTATTTTTATTTTAATATGGACCCCCCTCCAATCCTCAAGGCTGGTTAATGGACCCCCCCAATCCTCAAGGTTAGTTAATGGACCCCCCCCCCCTCCAATCCTCAAGGCTAGTTAATGGACCCCTTCAATCCTCAAGGCTAGTTAATGGACCCCCACCATCCTCAAGGCTAGTTAATGGACCCCCAATCCTCAAGGCTGGTTAATGGACCCCCCAATCCTCAAGGCTGGTTAATGGACCCCCCAATCCTCAAGGCTGGTTAATGGACCCCCTCCAATCCTCAAGGCTGGTTAATGGACCCCCCAATCCTCAAGGTTCAAGGTTAGTCCAAGGCTAGTTAATGGACCCCCCTCCAATCCTCAAGGCTGGTTAATGGACCCCCCCAATCCCCTGGTTAAGGCTGGTTAATGGACCCCCCAATCCCCAATCCAATCCTCAAGGCTGGTTAATGGAGGCTGGTTAATGGACCCCCCCAATCCTCAAGGCTGGTTAATGGACCCCCCCAATCCTCAAGGCTGGTTAATGGACCCCCCCCCCAATCCTCAAGGCTGGGTAATGGACCCCCCCCAATCCTCAAGGCTGGTTAATGGACCCCCCAATCCTCAATGCTGGTTAATGGACCCCCCAATCCTCAAGGCTGGTTAATGGACCCCCAATCCTCAAGGCTGGTTAATGGACCCCCTCCAATCCTCAAGGCTGGTTAATGGACCCCCCAATCCTCAAGGTTAGTTAATGGACCCCCTCCAATCCTCAAGGCTGGTTAATGGACCCCCCAATCCCCAAGGCTGGTTAATGGAAACCCCCCCCCAATCCTCAAGGCTGGGTAATGGACCCCCAATCCTCAAGGCTGGTTAATGGATCCCCCAATCCTCAAGGCTAGTTAATGGACCACCCCAATTTTCAAGGCTAGTTAATGGACCCCCAATCCTCAAGGCTAGTTAATGGAACCCCCAATCCTCAAGGCTAGTTAATGGACCCCCCAATCCTCAAGGCTAGTTAATGGACCCCCTCTCCCATCCTCAAGGCTAGTTAATGGACCCCCCAATCCTCAAGGATAGTTAATGGACCCCCCATCCTCAAGGCTAGTTAATGGACCCCCCATCCTCAATGCTAGTTAATGGACCCCCCAATCCTCAAGGCTAGTTAATGTCCCCCCCCTCTCTCCCATCCTCAAGGCTAATTAATGGACCCCCCAATCCTCAAGGCTAGTTAATGGACCCCCCCTCTCCCATCCTCAAGGCTAGTTAATGGACCCCCAATCCTCAAGGATAGTTAATGGACCCCCCATCCTCAAGGCTAGTTAATGGACCCCCCCCATCCTCAAGGCTAGTTAATGGACCCCCAATCCTCAAGGCTAGTTAATGGACCCCCCTCTCCCATCCTCAAGGCTAATTAATGGACCCCCAATCCGCAAGGCTAGTTAATGGACCCCCCCATCCTCAAGGCTAGTTAATGGACCCCCCATCCTCAAGGCTAGTTAATGGACCCCCCCAATCCTCAAGGCTAGTTAATGGACCCCCAATCCTCAAGGCTAGTTAATGGACCCCCCTCTCCCATCCTCAAGGCTAGTTAATGGACCCCCCAATCCTCAAGGCTAGTTAATGGACCCCCCCATCCTCAAGGCTAGTTAATGGACCCCCTCTCCCATCCTCAAGGCTAGTTAATGGACCCCCAATCCTCAAGGCTAGTTAATGGACCCCCCCCATCCTCAAGGCTAGTTAATGGACCCCCCCATCCTCAAGGCTAGTTAATGGACCCCCAATCCTCAAGGCTAGTTAATGGACCCCCTCTCCCATCCTCAAGGCTAATTAATGGACCCCCCCCCCAATCCATCTCAAGGCTAGTTAATGGACCCCCCATCCTCAAGGCTAGTTAATGGACCCCCCCATCCTCCTCAAGGCTAGTTAATGGACCCCCCAATCCTCAAGGCTAGTTAATGGACCCCCCATCCTCAAGGCTAGTTAATGGCCCCCCTCTCCCATCCTCAAGGCAAACATTCACAACACACACATGTTTGTGGACATGATTGTGGACATGATAGTGGAGAGGGTAGCAAGTTTTAAGTTCCTCGGCATACACATCACAGACAAACTGAACTGGTCCACTCACACAGACAGCATCGTGAAGAAGGCGCAGCAGCGCCTCTTCAACCTCAGGAGGCTGAAGAAATTCGGCTTGTCACCAAAAGCACTCACAAACTTCTACAGATGCACAATCGAGAGCATCCTGGCGGGCTGTATCACCGCCTGGTACGGCAACTGCTCCGCCCACAACCGTAAGGCTCTCCAGAGGGTAGTGAGGTCTGCACAACGCATCACCGGGGGCAAACTACCTGCCCTCCAGGACACCTACACCACCCGATGTTACAGGAAGGCCATAAAGATCATCAAGGACATCAACCACCGGAGCCACTGCCTGTTCACCCCGCTATCATCCAGAAGGCGAGGTCAGTACAGGTGCATCAAAGCTGGGACCGAGAGACTGAAAAACAGCTTCTATCTCAAGGCTATCAGACTGTTAAACAGCCACCACTAACATTGAGTGGCTGCTGCCAACACACTGACACTGACACTGACTCAACTCCAGCCACTTTAATAATGGGAATTGAAGGGAAATGATGTAAATATATCACTAGCCACTTTAAACAATGCTACCTTATATAATGTTACTTACCCTACATTATTCATCTCATATGCATACGTATATACTGTACCCTATATCATCGACTGCATCTTTATGTAATACATGTATCACTAGCCACTTTAACTATGCCACTTTGTTTACATACTCATCTCATATGTATATAATGTACTCGATACCATCTACTGTATCTTGCCTATGCTGCTCTTGTACCATCACTCATTCATATATCTTTATGTACATATTCTTCATCCCCTTACACTTGTGTGTATAAGACAGTAGTTTTGGAATTGTTAGTTAGATTACTTGTTGGTTATTACTGCATTGTCGGAACTAGAAGCACAAGCATTTCACTACACTCGCATTAACATCTGCTAACCATGTGTATGTGACAAATAAAATTTGATTTGATTTGATTTGATTTAGGTGCAGTACCACAGACACACGTGCAGACACAGGAATGAGGGTTGGGTTTTCCAGTCAGCCATTCACTATGAGGGGAATGTTTTAGTGGATTGTTTCTCAACTGTATATTATAGATAAGCACTAATCATTTACTTGATGTGCACGTGTGTGTGTGTATGTGTGTGTGTGTGTATGTATGTGTGTGTGTATGTGTGTGTGTGTGCATGTGTATGTGTGTGTGTGTATGTGTGTGTGTATGTGTGTATGTATGTGTGTGTGTATGTGTGTGTGTGTATGTGTGTGTGTGTGTATATGTGTGTGTATGTGTGTGTTGTAAGTCGCTCTGGATAAGAGCGTCTGCTAAATGACTTAAATGTAAATGTAAATGTGTATATGTGTGTGTGTGTGTGTGTATGTGTGTGTGTGTGTGACAGATAAACAGCTCTGATTCCTCTACCAGACAAGAGAAGACAGCCTTGTAGTTACTGTAGTTGAAAATAGAGCAACAGGAAAAGGAGAGGAATCATACAAGAAATCCCCCTCAGTACTCGTTATTATCCAATGGTGCATATAGCCATAGAAGCACAGTGACATACTGTATTAACCAATGTCCGCAGGTATTCGGGTTCCTGATATTGTATTCACGTAGCTATTTTATATATACATGAACATTTATTTTTTCGGGGAAGCAGCTTCCTTAAGTTCCTTAAGTTTTACACATTTTGCCATTGGGGAAAGAGAAAAATGTTGCTGTTTTTAAGCTAATGAAAGCTGAAATTGAGTTGCGTTGACTAATAAATAAATAAATAATGAACTAATAAAGCTGTCTTGTTTGCTAAATGAACAAATGAAGTAGTCAGAGCATTGGTGCATATAGCCATAGAAGCACAGTGACATACTGTATACCTCAATCGAGTCATATTCGTGGCTTATTAGGAGGATGTGGCTTTCAGTTAGTTATTTTTGGCAACCCATCCTATGAGAGTGAATGTCATTCTAGGTCAACTGTTCTGTTATATTTAATCAAATCTGACTATATAATAATCTGCTCAGACCAAAACCAAGGAGCATCAAAAGTTGTGCTATAAATTCCCAGACAACACAAAGATTCCTTGATGCCCTTCCAGACTCCCTCTGCCTACCCAAGGACGTCAGAGGACAAAAATTTGTTAACAACCTAAGTGAGGAACTCCATTTAACCTTACGCAATACCCTAGATGCAGTTGCACCTCTAAAACCTAAAAACATTTGTCATAAGAAACTAGCTCCCTGGTATACAGAAAATACCCGAGCTCTGAAGCAAGCTTCCAGAAAATTGGAACGGAAATGGCGCCACACCAAACTGGAAGTCTTCCGACTAGCTTGGAAAGACAGTACCGTGCAGTACCGAAGAGCCCTCCCTGCTGCTACACCAAACTGGAAGTCTTCCGACTAGCTTGGAAAGACAGAACCGTGCAGTATCGAAGAGCCCTCCCTGCTGCTACACCAAACTGGAAGTCTTCCGACTAGCTTGGAAAGACAGTACCGTGCAGTACCGAAGAGCCCTCACTGCTGCTCGATCATCCTATTTTTCTAACTTAATTGAGGAAAATAAGAACAATCCGAAATGTATTTTTGATACTGTCGCAAAGCTAACTAAAAAGTAACATTCCCCAAGTGAGGATGGCTTTCACTTCAGCAGTAATACATTCATGAACTTCTTTGAGGAAAAGATCATGATCATTAGAAAGCAAATTACGGACTCCTCTTTAAATCTGCGTATTCCTTCAAAGCTCAGTTGTCCTGAGTCTGCACAACTCTGACAGGACCTAGGATCAAGAGATACACTCAAGTGTTTTAGTACTATATCTCTTGACACAAGGATGGAAATAATCATGGCCTCTAAACCTTCAAGCTGCATACTGGACCCTATTCCAACTAAATTACTGAAAGAGCTGCTTCCTGTGCTTGGCCCTCCTATGTTGAACATAATAAACGGCTCTCTATTCACCGGATGTGTACCAAACTCGCTAAAAGTGGCAGTAATAAAGCCTCTCTTGAAAAAGCCAAACCTTGACCCAGAAAATATAAAAAATTAGCGGCCAATATTGAATCTTCCATTCCTCTCAACATTTTTAGAAAAAGCTGTTGCGCAGCAACTCACTGCCTTCCTGAAGAGAAACAATGTATATGAAATGCTCCAGTCTGGTTTTAGACCCCATCATAGTACTGAGACTGCACTTGTGAAGGTCGTAAATGACCTTTTAATGGCATCAGACTGAGGCTCTGCATCTGTCCTCGTGCTCATAGACCTTAGTGCTGCTTTTGATACCATTGATCACCACATTCTTTTGGACAGATTGGAAACCCAAATTGGTCTACACGGACAAGTTCTGGCCTGGTTTAGATCTTATCTTTCGGAAAGATATCAGTTTGTCTCTGTGAATGGTTTGTCCTCTGACAAATCCACTGTAAATGTTGGTGTTCCTCAAGGTTCCGTTTTAGGACCACTATTGTTTTCACTATATATTTTACCTCTTGGTGATGTCATTCCAAAACATAATGTTACCTTTCACTGCTAAGCAGATGACACACAGCTGTACATTTCAATGAAACATGGTGAAGCCCCAAAATTGCCCTCGCTAGAAGCCTGTGTTTCAGACATAAGGAAGTGGATGGCTGCAAACGTTCTACTTTTAAACTCGGACAAAACAGAGATGCTTGTTCTAGGTCCCAATAAACAAAGAGATCTTCTGTTGAATCTGACAATTAATCTTGATGGTTGTACAGTCGTCTCAAATAAAACTGTGAAGGACCTCGGCATTACTCTGGACCCTGATCTCTCTTTTGATGAACATATCAAGACTGTTTCAAGGACAGCTTTTTTACATCTCTGTAACATTGCAAAATCAGACACTTTCTGCCCAAAAATGATGCAGAAAAACTATCCATGCTTTTGTTACTTCTAGGTTAGACTACTGCAATGCTCAACTTTCCGGCTACCCGGATAAAGCACTAAATAAAATTCAGTTAGTGCTAAATACGGCTGCTAGAATCCTGACTAGAACCCCAAAATGTGATCATATTACTCCAGTGCTAGCCTCCCTATACTGGCTTCCTGTTAAGGCAAGGGCTGATTTTAAGGTTTTACTGCTAACCTACAAAGCATTACATGGGCTTGCTCCTACCTATCTCTCTGATTTGGTCCTGCCGTACATACCTACACGTACGCTTCGGTCACAAGACGCAGGCCTCCTAATTGTCCCTAGAATTTCTAAGCAAACAGCTGGAGGCAGGGACTTGCTGTCTCTGCCTGGCTGGTTCCCCTCTCTCCACTGGGAGTCTGTGCCTCTAACCCTATTACAGGGGCTGAGTCACTGGCTTACTGGTGCTCTTTCATGCCTTCCCTAGGAGGGGTGCGTCACTTGAACGGGTTGAGTCACTGACGTGATCTTCCTGTCTGGGTTGGCACCCCCCCTTGGGTTGTGCCGTGGTGGAGATCTTTGTGGGCTATACTCGGCCTTGTCTCAGGATGGTAAGTTGGTGGTTGAAGATATCCCTCTAGTGGTGTGGGGGCTGTGCTTTGGCAAAGTGGGAGGAGTTATATCCTTCCTGTTTGGCCCTGTATCATCGGATGGGGCCACAGTGTCTCCTGACCCCCCCCTGTCTCAGCCTCCAGTATTTATGCTGCAGTAGTTTATGTGTTGGGGGGCTAGGGTAAGTTTGTTATATCTGGAGTACTTCTCCTGTCTTATCCGGTGTCCTGTGTGAATTTAAGTATGCTCTCTCTAATTCTCTCTTTATCTCAGAGGACCTGAGCCCTAGGACCATGCCTCAGGACTACCTGGCATGATGACTCCTTGCTGTCCCCAGTCCACCTGGCCGTGCTGCTGCTCCAGTTTCAACTGTTCTGCCTGTGGCTATGGAATCCTGACCTGTTCACTGGACGTGCTACCTGTCCCAGACCTGCTGTTTTCAACTCTCTCGAGACAGGAGGAGTGGTAGACATACTCTTAATGATTGGCTATGAAAATCCAACTGACATTTACTCCTGTGGTGCTGACATGCAGCACCCTTGACAACTACTGTGATTATTATTATTTGACCATGCTGGTCATTTATGAACATTTGAACATCTTAGCCATGTTCTGTTATAATCTCCACCCGGCACAGCCAGAAGAGGACTGGCCACCCCTCATAGTCTGGTTCCTCTCTGGGTTTCTTCCTAGGTTTTGGCCTTTCTAGGGAGTTTTTCCTAGCCACCGTGCTTCTACACCTGCATTGCTTGCTGTTTGGGGTTATAGAATGGGTTTCTGTGCAGCACTTTGAGATATCAGCTGATGTACGAAGGGCTATATCAATACATTTGATTTGATTTGATTTTGATCCTCCTCTCTACCATTCTCCAGTAGTCTGTGATCCACCTCTCTACCGTTATCCAGTAGTCTATGATCCACCTCTCTACCATTCTCCAGTAGTCTATGGTTCTCCTCTCTACCATTCTCCAGTAGTCTATGGTTCTCCTCTCTACCATTCTCCAGTAGTCTATGGTTCTCCTCTCTACCATTCTCCAGTAGTCTATGGTTCTCCTCTCTACCATTCTCCAGTAGTCTATGGTTCTCCTCTCTACCGTTCTCCAGTAGTCTATGGTTCTCCTCTCTACCATTCTCCAGTAGTCTGTGATCCACCTCTCTACCATTCTCCAGTAGTCTATGATCCACCTCTCTACCATTCTCCAGTAGTCTATGGTTCTCCTCTCTACCATTCTCCTCCTCTCTACCATTCTCAGTAGTCTATGGTTCTCCTCTCTACCATTCTCCAGTAGTCTATGGTTCTCCTCTCTACCATTCTCCAGTAGTCTATGGTTCTCATTCCTCTACCATTCTCCATGGTTCTCCTCTCTACCATTCTCCAGTAGTCTGTGGATTCACCCTCTCTACCATTCTCCAGTAGTCTCCAGTAGTCTATGGTTCTCCTCTCTACCATTCTCCAGTAGTCTGTGATCCACCTCTCCACCATTCTCCAGTAGTCTATGATCCACCTCTCTACCATTCTCCAGTAGTCTATGGTTCTCCTCTCTACCATTCCACCATTCTCCAGTAGTCTATGATCCACCTCTCTATTCTCCCATTCTCCAGTAGTCTATGGTCCTACCATTCTCCAGTAGTCTACCACCATTCTTCTCCAGTAGTTCTCCTCTCTACCATTCTCCAGTAGATCCTCAGTAGTCTATGGTTCTCCTCTCTACCATTCTCCAGTAGTCTATGATGGTTCTCCTCTCTACCATTCTCAGTAGTCACCTCTCTACCATTCTCTACCATTCTCCAGTAGTCTATGATCCACCTCTCTACCATTCTCCAGTAGTCTGTGATCCACCTCTCTACCATTCTCCAGTAGTCTGTGATCCACCTCTCTACCGTTCTCCAGTAGTCTATGGTTCTCCTCTCTACCATTCTCCAGTAGTCTATGGTTCTCCTCTCTACCATTCTCCAGTAGTCTATGATCCACCTCTCTACCGTTCTCCAGTAGTCTATGATCCACCTCTCTACCATTCTCCAGTAGTCTATGGTCCTCCTCTCTACCATTCTCCAGGGGTGGTTCTCACCTGTTTGTAGTCCTTGTGCAGCTTCTTGTATTGGAACATGTTGCAGAGGACTGTGGCCGCTGCTTTGGATGCTTTCAGCTTCCCAGGGCTACAAGAGAGACAACATAAAGATTATATTTAATCAAAGCTGCTACCGATCAATACACTGGGGGACAGTAAATATGATATACCAGGGCCAGTAAATATGATATACCAGGAACAGTAAATATGATATACCAGGGCCAGTAAATATGATATACCAGGAACAGTAAATATGATATACCAGGGCCAGTAAATATGATATACCAGGAACAGTAAATATGATATCCCAGGGCCAGTAAATATGATATACCAGGGACAGTAAATATGATATAGCAGGGACAGTAAATATGATATACCCTGGGCTGATCAAGTAGACATTGTCCTAGTTGGAGAGGTTAGCATCCTTATCATGGGAGTGAAATTAGGTATGTCTCGATTGTTTCTACCCATTTATTTGTATTGTTATTTAACCTTGTATTTAACCTTCACTTAACCAGGGGGGAATACTATTTTTTGAGGGGGACCTGGCAAGATGTCAACAGGAAGTAGTCAATGTGTACACACTACACAAGACAAAACATTAAACATCACAATGGTCAACAACATTATCCTATATCAGAGATTTACTCGGCAAGTGATTCCCTCTCCTCCAGCTTTAAAGTATTTTGCAGCTTGATCCAAGACCAAAGAGCATTATAAGAGAAGGTTATTTTTCTCATTTCAGTCATGGCCTCATAATACTACATCTGTGTGCTTGGGGCAGGGACAGGCAGACAGGGCTGGGTAAATGCTTGGGAAACGTGTTACCAAATTGTCTGAAAGATAGTATATAGTATGCAAATTGTATTCTGTATCCACTCCTCTAGGAAACACTGTTACTATGGGGACCAGTAGTGAAGAAGTGGCCATCTGAATGGATATCACTCATAATAACTGACCAGCAAAAACTCTAGGCACTAGTATAGCCGAGAGCCTGTATGCATAATAACAAGTCTAACTCCTCGCTGTTGCAGAACGAGACAGGGCTGTCTACTCTCGCCTTTACTATTACCATTCACACTCGAAGCCTGGACATTTCCTGGTCAAATCATGTGGTCAGTAAAATCTTTTGCCACAACATTCCTACTCATTTTCCATATACCTGCTGTCATGAGAGTTCTTAATGGCCACCCAGTTTCTATTAAACATCAGGTTAAATACCAGCAGAAACACTGCTACCAATATTCCTCCCATTTCATACCTGCTGTCGTGGGAGTTCTTAATGGCCACTAGTTTCTGCAGCCCGTCGAAGAAGGCGATGTCCCGGGCTGCGATGGAGCTGGAGGTCACCAGGTTGTTCAGCGTTCCACAGATGTTGACCACCACGTCGCTCGACGGCTCCTTCTGCTGACCGTCAGCAGGCAGTTCGGTCACCAGGTTGTTCACTACCTTTGTGGCTGGAGAGAGGAACCTTTTATTGGTTGACCTGTAGTTGTGTTGTTGGTCCTTGCTCTAACATGAAATAAATGCCCCCCCCCCCCCAGCTGGTTTCGCTTATATGTCATTCAAGGACAAATTCTGACTTTGTGTTCCACATGTGCAATGCAAATGTTAATGCAAATCTCACATTGCCATGAAATCAATCCCTAATATCCATGAAAGTCTGATTTCTGCCGAGATCTGCTGTTCCCGTGATGTCATGTTTAAAAAAGAAACCGTATGCCGCAACCAATTTCCCATCTGTGACAAAATTACAACTACTTTTTTATTGAAGTGGGTCAAAGGTACTACTGCGTTACACACGTATTTTGTCTATGGTTACTGACCCATGGCGTTCTTGTCCTTGGCATGGCGTGACAGGTTTCTGAGGAAGCCGGTGAGGGATCTCAGCTCCAGGTCATTATTGGTCCTCAGTTTGTCCAACATCACAGGAAGCATCCTCTCCTGCTCCAGAGCCACATGACTCAGCACCTCCGCCCACTGAGGATGGAGAGAGAGAGAGAGAGATTCATTGAAAGGTATGTCCAAGTCAAGAACACTTTAAATGCTGTATTTGGCCTTGTCCATAAACAACCCCCAGAGATTTGCTCAACTCTTCAGATCCCCACAAGTGTCTGGGATAGGGCTTGTTTCTGGACAGAGTTATCAACCTGATCCATGTCAGTGATCTGACTTGGAGCTGCTCCCTCTCTTGGGAGAGAGAGAGGTCATTCTACACCTTCATAAAAAAGGGTTCCAAAAGGCTTATTAGGGTGTCCCCATAGGAGCCCTTTGGTTCCAGGTAGAACCCTATTGGGTTCCACGTAGATTCTTCTGTGGAAAGGGTTCTACATGTAACCCAAAGGTGTTTTAGCTGGAACCAAAAGGATTCTTCAAAGGGGACAGCTTATTTTCTAAGAGCGTTGAGACAGTGTTCCCAAGTGTTACTGTACGTTGTAACCCAATCACATCTTGCTCTGGCTGCTGGCATGGGCAACTCTCAACACTCACCCTCTTGTCTCCT
The DNA here is from genome assembly GCF_034236695.1 of Oncorhynchus nerka. NCBI lineage: Eukaryota > Metazoa > Chordata > Actinopteri > Salmoniformes > Salmonidae > Oncorhynchus > Oncorhynchus nerka. The sequence continues at coordinate 4,489,322 of NC_088404.1, forward strand.
GCGGTGATGTTCTGCAGAGCCCCGGCTGCAGCCTCGCGGGTAGTGGAGTTATTCTCACAGCCCTGCAGCACGCTGTTATACAGCCCCACCACCTGGGGGTGCCACAGCCACTCCAGACCCTTGGGTACGCGGGCCACCTCCGTGAACGTAGCCATGTCCTTGTTCTTCCTCTGACAGAAGGGAAAGGAGTCAATGTGATAAAGGAGTTACATTTTCACACAGACAGGGTCATTCTGAAAACCATTAAGACAATTAGGGTCATCCTGAATACCATTAACACAATTAGGGTCATTCTGAACACCATTAAGACAATTAGGGTCATTCTGAATACCATTAAGACAATTAGGGTCATTCTGAATACCATTAAGGCAATTAGGGTCATTCTGAACACCATTAAGACAATTAGGGTCATTCGGAATACCATTAAGACAATTAGGGTCATTCTGAATACCATTAAGACAATTAGGGTCATTCTGAATACCATTAAGACAATTAGGGTCATTATGAATACCATTAAGACAATTAGGGTCATTCTGAATACCATTAAGACAATTAGGGTCATTCTGAATACCATTAAGACAATTAGGGTCATTCTGAATACCATTAAGACAATTAGGGTCATTATGAATATCATTAAGACAATTAGGGTCATTCTGAATACCATTAAGACAATTAGGGTAATTATGAATACCATTAAGACAATTAGGGTAATTATGAATACCATTAAGACAATTAGGGTCATTCTGAATACCATTAAGACAATTAGGGTCATTTTGAATACCATTAAGATAATTAAGGTCATTCTGAATACCATTAATTAAGACAATTAGGGTCATTCTGAATACCATTAAGACAATTAGGGTCATTATGAATACCATTAAGACAATTAGGGTCATTCTGAATACCATTAAGGCAATTAGGGTCATTCTGAATACCATTAAGACAATTAGGGTCATTCTGAATACCATTAAGACAATTAGGGTCATTCTGAATACCATTAATTAAGACAATTAGGGTCATTCTGAACACCATTACTTAAGACAATTAGGGTCATTCTGAATACCATTAAGACAATTAGGGTCATTCTGAATACCATTAAGACAATTAGGGTCATTCTGAATACCATTAAGACAATTAGGGTCATTCTGAATACCATTAAGACAATTAGGGTCATTATGAATACCATTAAGACTATTAGGGTCATTCTGAACACCATTAACTAAGACAATTAGGGTCATTCTGAATACCATTAAGACAATTAGGGTAATTCTGAATACCATTAAGACAATTAGGGTCATTCTGAATACCATTAAGACAATTAAGGTTCAACTGCTAAACTGCCAGAAGAACAAGAACATTGAAGAACAACGACGACGGAAGAAGGAGGACCAGAAGACTATAAGAGGATTGACAGTGAGATACATACATCTTTGACTTTCTTGCTCTGAGGGGTAAAGCAACCAATGGCTTCACTCTTGCTTGTTTCCTGGCCTCTGGTTGGTCCTTCCAGACGTAGCTGGGCTGAGGGCGGGATCTCACTGTACAGTTGGTAGGAGAGGTTCCTCAGGACACATAAAGAGTTCTCCACACCCTGGAAACATACAGAGAAATGATTAGGTCCATACTCAAATGAGATAATCTGATGTGTGGTAAGGGGTCTGGTGCAAAATGCCTGCTGTGGCATCACCCAGGTAGGAAATTATTGGTTGAGGTGAGTTCCCCCTTTCGTTGCAAAGCGCTTTGAGCATCTGGAAAGGCACTATATATATATATATATATATATATATATATATATATATATATATATATATCCAATCGATAATGAAATGATTATTCTACAATGTGCTTGGCCTCACCTTTTCCTCCACCTTGCCATCCTGTACCGAGGCCTGGATGTATCCTACCAGGGCATCCACCAGACCGTTGGTCTCGCGCATCTGACGTCTGGTCTTCTCATTCACTGAGCTCAGGTTCCTGGGGACAGCAGGGTGAGAGGTTAGAGGTTCCTGGGGACAGCAGGGTGAGATGTTAGAGGTTCCTGGGGACAGCAGGGTGAGAGGTTAGAGGTTCCTGGGGACAGCAGGGTGAGAGGTTAGAGGTTCCTGGGGACAGCAGGGTGAGATGTTAGAGGTTCCTGGGGACAGCAGGGTGAGAGGTTAGAGGTTCCTGGGGACAGCAGGGTGAGAGGTTAGAGGTTCCTGGGGACAGCAGGGTGAGAGGTTAGAGGTTCCTGGGGACAGCAGGGTGAGATGTTAGAGGTTCCTGGGGACAGCAGGGTGAGAGGTTAGAGGTTCCTGGGGACAGCAGGGTGAGAGGTTAGAGGTTCCTGGGGACAGCAGGGTGAGAGGTTAGAGGTTCCTGAGGACAGCAGGGTGAGAGGTCAGGGACGGGATAGGCAAACAGAAATCAGAGCTGACATGGAACTCTATAGTGCAGGTGAGAACAGTGTCCTTACCCGAAAAATAATGTGAAGAATGAGAAGAATAACAGAAAGTGTACTATACTGTACTATACTAGTGTACTATACTGCAGTGAACTATATAGTGTACTATACTAGTGTACTATACTACAGTGAACTATATAGTGTACTATAGTGTACTATACTGCAGTGAACAATGTAGTGTACTATACTGTACTATACCAGTGTACTATAGTGTACTATACTGCAGTGAACTATATAGTGTACTATAGTGTATTATACTGTACTATCCTATAGTGTACTATAGTGTATTATACTGTACTATATTATAGTGTATTACACTGTACTACAGCTTATAATACTGTACTATTGTGTATTATACTGTACTATACTATACTGTATTATCCTATAGTGTACTATAGTTTATTATACTGTACTATCCTATAGTGTACTATAGTTTATTATACTGTATTATCCTATAGTGTACTATAGTTTATTATACTGTACTATCCTATATCCTAATTTCTTCTTAGCTAGCTACATAGCCGTCTTTGTATCATAGATAATTGCGTAATTATCGTATTCCGTCGTCCTAACGCAGTCTACACTGCCCTGCAGCTAGCCAGCTAGCTAACGTCCACCGTTAGCTAGTCCACCGTCTACCGATTAGCAGCACAACTATTACACTCAACTGAACGGCTTGATTAGTGTAGTGTTAGCTAGCTACATAGTTGTCTTTGCTGTCTTCGTCTCCAAGATAATTGTGTAGTTTAGAGTGTGTAGTTTTAGAGTGATTATCTTAATCTACCGAGGTTAGCTAGCCAGGTATTTGTCGTCCTTAACGTAGGAGACTCTGCTAGCTAGCCAACAGCTAGCCAACGTCTACCGAACAGAACTTCTGCACTCAACAATCCGGTCGCATTTCGCTTCGCTCCACAGGTAGTATCACATTTTTCATTTCATTTCATTACAGTACAACGGCTTGATTTGTTTGATCGTAGCTAGCTACATAGCTAGCTACATAGCCGTCTTTGTATCAAAGATAATTGTGTAGTCTAGAGCGATTTCCTAGGTTAGCTAGCCAGCTATTGTCGTTCTTTTAACGCAACGTAACGTAATCAACACTGCTAGCTAGGCAGCTAGCCCGAATAGCAGCACAGTAGAAACTATTACACTCAACGGAACGACTTGATTAGTGTAGTGTCAACAACGCAGCCAATGCCAGCTAGCCTACATAGTCAACAACGCAACCTCTGCCAGCTAGCCTTCTTCAGCAGTACTGTATCATTTTAATCATTTTAGTCAATAAGATTCTTGCTACGTAAGCTTAACTTTCTGAACACTCGAGACGTGTAGTCCACTTGTCATTCCAATCTCCTTTGCATTAGCGTAGCCTCTTGTGTAGCCTGTCAACTATGTGTCTGTCTATCCCTGTTCTCTCCTCTCTGCACAGACCATACAAACGCTCCACACCGCGTGGCCGCGGCCACCCTAATCTGGTGGTCCCAGCGCGCACGACCCACGTGGAGTTCCAGGTCTCCGGTAGCCTCTGGAACTGCCGATCTGCAGCCAACAAGGCAGAGTTCATCTCAGCCTATGGCTCCCTCCAGTCCCTCGACTTCTTGGCACTGACGGAAACATGGATCACCACAGACAACACTGCTACTCCTACTGCTCTCTCTTCGTCTGCCCACGTGTTCTCGCACACCCCGAGAGCTTCTGGTCAGCGGGGTGGTGGCACCGGGATCCTCATCTCTCCCAAGTGGTCATTCTCTCTTTCTCCCCTTACCCATCTGTCTATCGCCTACTTTGAATTCCATGCTGTCACAGTTACCAGCCCTTTCAAGCTTAACATCCTTATCATTTATCGCCCTCCAGGTTCCCTCGGAGAGTTCATCAATGAGCTTGATGCCTTGATAAGCTCCTTTCCTGAGGACGGCTCACCTCTCTCACAGTTCTGGGCGACTTTAACCTCCCCACGTCTACCTTTGACTCATTCCTCTCTGCCTCCTTCTTTCCACTCCTCTCCTCTTTTGACCTCACCCTCTCACCTTCCCCCCCTACTCACAAGGCAGGAAATACGCTCGACCTCATCTTTACTAGATGCTGTTCTTCCACTAACCTCATTGCAACTCCCCTCCAAGTCTCCGACCACTACCTTGTATCCTTTTCCCTCTCGCTCTCATCCAACACTTCCCACACTGCCCCTACTCGCATGGTATCGCGCCGTCCCAACCTTCGCTCTCTCCCCCGCTACTCTCTCCTCTTCCATCCTATCATCTCTTCCCTCTGCTCAAACCTTCTCCAACCTATCTCCTGATTCTGCCTCCTCAACCCTCCTCTCCTCCCTTTCTGCATCCTTTGACTCTCTATGTCCCCTATCCTCCAGGCCGGCCCGGTCCTCCCCTCCCGCTCCGTGGCTCGACGACTCATTGCGAGCTCACAGAACAGGGCTCCGGGCAGCCGAGCGGAAATGGAGGAAAACTCGCCTCCCTGCGGACCTGACATCCTTTCACTCCCTCCTCTCTACATTTTCCTCTTCTCTCTCTGCTGCTAAAGCCACTTTCTACCACTCTAAATTCCAAGCATCTGCCTCTAACCCTAGGAAGCTCTTTGCAACCTTCTCCTCCCTCCTGAATCCTCCTCCCCTCCCCCCTCCTCCCTCTCTGCAGATGACTTCGTCAACCATTTTGAAAAGAAGGTCGACGACATCCGATCCTCGTTTGCTAAGTCAAACGACACCGCTGGTTCTGCTCACACTGCCCTACCCTGTGCTCTGACCTTTCTCCCCCCTCTCTCCAGATGAAATCTCGCGTCTTGTGACGGCCGGCCGCCCAACAACCTGCCCGCTTGACCCTATCCCCTCCTCTCTTCTCCAGACCATTTCCGGAGACCTTCTCCCTTACCTCACCTCGCTCATCAACTCATCCCTGACCGCTGGCTACGTCCCTTCCGTCTTCAAGAGAGCGAGAGTTGCACCCCTTCTGAAAAAACCTACACTCGATCCCTCCGATGTCAACAACTACAGACCAGTATCCCTTATTTCTTTTCTCTCCAAAACTCTTGAACGTGCCGTCCTTGGCCAGCTCTCCCGCTATCTCTCTCAGAATGACCTTCTTGTTCCAAATCAGTCAGGTTTCAAGACTAGTCATTCAACTGAGACTGCTCTTCTCTGTATCACGGAGGCGCTCCGCACTGCTAAAGCTAACTCTCTCCTCTGCTCTCATCCTTCTAGACCTATCGGCTGCCTTCGATACTGTGAACCATCAGATCCTCCTCTCCACCCTCTCCGAGTTGGGCATCTCCGGCGCGGCCCACGCTGGATTGCGTCCTACCTGACAGGTCGCTCCTACCAGGTGGCGTGGCGAGAATCCGTCTCCACACCACGTGCTCTCACCACTGGTGTCCCCCAGGGCTCTGTTCTTGGCCCTCTCCTATTCTCGCTATACACCAAGTCACTTGGCTCTGTCATAACCTCACATGGTCTCTCCTATCATTGCTATGCAGACGACACACAATTAATCTTCTCCTTTCCCCCTTCTGATGACCAGGTGGCGATTCGCATCTCTGCATGTCTGGCAGACATATCAGTGTGGATGACGGATCACCACCTCAAGCTGAACCTCGGCAAGACGGAGCTGCTCTTCCTCCCGGGAAGGACTGCCCGTTCCATGATCTCGCCATCACGGTTGACAACTCCATTGTGTCCTCCTCCCAGAGCGCTAAGAACCTTGGCGTGATCCTGGACAACACCCTGTCGTTCTCAACTAACATCAAGGCGGTGGCCCGTTCCTGTAGGTTCATGCTCTACAACATCCGCAGAGTACGACCCTGCCTCACACAGGAAGCGGCGCAGGTCCTAATCCAGGCACTTGTCATCTCCCGTCTGGATTACTGCAACTCGCTGTTGGCTGGGCTCCCTGCCTGTGCCATTAAACCCCTACAACTCATCCAGAACGCCGCAGCCCGTCTGGTGTTCAACCTTCCCAAGTTCTCTCACGTCACCCCGCTCCTCCGCTCTCTCCACTGGCTTCCAGTTGAAGCTCGCATCCGCTACAAGACCATGGTGCTTGCCTACGGAGCTGTGAGGGGAACGGCACCTCAGTACCTCCAGGCTCTGATCAGGCCCTACACCCAAACAAGGGCACTGCGTTCATCCACCTCTGGCCTGCTCGCCTCCCTACCACTGAGGAAGTACAGTTCCCGCTCAGCCCAGTCAAAACTGTTCGCTGCTCTGGCCCCCCAATGGTGGAACAAACTCCCTCACGACGCCAGGAGAGCGGAGTCAATCACCACCTTCCGGAGACACCTGAAACCCCACCTCTTTAAGGAATACCTAGGATAGGATAAAGTAATCCCTCTCACCCCCTTAAAAGATTTAGATGCACTACTGTTCCACTGGATGTCATAAGGTGAATGCACCAATTTGTAAGTCGCTCTGGATAAGAGCGTCTGCTAAATGACTTAAATGTAAATGTAAATAGTGTACTATAGTGTATTATACTGTACTATCCTATAGTGTACTATAGTGTATTATACTGTACCATCCTATAGTGTACTATAGTGTATTATACTGTACTATCCTATAGTGTACTATAGTGTATTATACTGTACTATCCCATAGTGTACTATAGTGTATTATACTGTACTATCCTATAGTGTACTATAGTGTATTATACTGTACTATCCTATAGTGTACTATAGTGTATTATACTGTACTATCCTATAGTGTACTATAGTGTATTATACTGTACTATCCTATAGTGTACTATAGTGTATTATACTGTACTATCCTATAGTGTACTATAGTGTATTATACTGTACTATCCTATAGTGTACTATAGTGTATTATACTGTACTATCCCATAGTGTACTATAGTGTACTGTACCTGAGACATCCGGTGGTGTTGTAGAAGATATCAACCTCAGAGGGGCTCTGCTGGATGACCTCAGGGTCTCCACTTCCTGAGAGCGGGATCAGAATCGTCTCTGTGAGCTCAGCTAGCGTCTCCTTGGCTAGTTTCTCCTTCAGGTTGTCTTTGGATGACAGGTTCCACAGAATACCTGACAGAAAACCCAGAGAGAGACACGCACGCTCAGTAAAGTGGGCCGCAGGGTGGTTCACAAACACATCGTAGAAAGCATGATTCTCAGCGGGCAAATTGCATCTTCATAACATACTTTTCTCGTTGTAAACTGGTCAACTGGTATCTTAAAAAAAAAATTAAATCAGGTTAATATGTCTTTTGGTGACAATATCAACTAGCAAACATGTGTAGTGTGTTACCACTATGACCAGTCTCGTAGGACCTAACCAAGTTGTCATTACAGCTCTCGACAGCCTGTCTTTCTCTCTCTCTCTCCACTACAGCAGTTCCCCATCGCTGTGCACAAACAACCTGAGCGTGTAGAGGGCCAGACAGTGATTGTGTTCTAACAGCTTGACTAGAGGGAGTGAAAGGACTGTGAGTCATACTGGGTGTGGTAGAGAGAACACTACATGTGGAGACAACTCCGTCCTATACACTATGTACTCCTCACACACACGAAAACAGACACCACCTTTTCATGGATGTGTCTTATTCAGGTCCCATAAAGGGTAATGGGTCCTCAGCTCTCCACTCCCTCACCACCACCCCGCAACCCAAATATTCCTTATTGGGGTTGACGAACTCACTTAAACCCCAGAATCTGTTGTAGAAAGCTAGGCGTTGAGGAGTTTCCTTTGAGTCCAAAAGAGAGTTTCAGTTCAACCCTCAGCCTGCTACCGGTCTAGACAGGAGGATGGAAAGGTTAAGATAGACTACAGAGAGGCAGGGACAGTTAACTAGAGCAGAGAAAAGCCCTCAGATCTCAGCAATTCAACATGGCCGCCAGTCCACCTATCACAGAACGTTGACTCGGATGTGAATGCCAGTTCTACTCATTCTATTTCCATGGAGTCAACTCTATTGAGAGGCCATGGTGTGAGTGACAGACAGGGTTCTCATACCTGTTATATGACCTAGTTATTTCACCTAAAGTTATTTCACCTAAAGTTCTTTCACCTAAAGTTATTTCACCAGGTACGTTACGTTCTTTAATTTTTTGTTACCCCTTTTTCTCCCCAATTTTGTGGTATCCAGTTGGTAGTTACAGTCTTGTCTCATCGCTGCAACTCCCGTACGGAATCGGGAAAGGCGAAGGTCGAGAGACGTGCGTCCTCCGAAACACAACCCAGCCAAGCCACACTGCTTCTTGACACAATGTCCACTTAACCCAGAAGCACCAATGTGTCGGAGGAAACGCCGTACACCTGGCGACCGTGTCAGCGTGCACTGAGCCCGGCCCGCCACAGGAGTCGCTAGCGGGCGATGGGACAAGAACATCCCTGCCGGACAAACCCTCCCCTAACCCGGACGACGCTGGGCCAATTGTGCGCCGCCCCATGTGTATCCCGGGCACGGCCGGCTGCGACAGAGCCTGGACTTGAAACTAGCACTGCGAAGCAGTGCCTTAGACCACGGTGCCACTCGGGAGGCAGAACACATTCTCTTTTCCAACAATGGCCTGTCAGCGTATCTTACCTGGCTACCTTAGAGATGAATGCACTAACTGGAGGTTTCTTTGGATACGATACTATATGACTTTGTTGTCCATATGTTACAGGCAAACAATGGACATGTGTCTTCCGCTCCGTCCTCACCCCCCCGCCCCCCCACCCCCCCACCACCAGACAGCATAAATCACACAGTCTGCTAAATGACAAACATTTAAAATGTCCCGACCTGTGATGTTCTTGCGTAGCTCGTCGTCATTCTCCTTCAGAGCATTTATGAGCTGTGGAATTCCTCCCTCCTCGATGAGAGACATCTTGTTGTCCATGTTCTCATAGATGACGTTCCTCATAGCCCCTGTGGCGTAGCGAGCCACCTCCTGGTTCTCACTGTTGAACAGCCTCACCAGCTCCGGGATGGCCTTATATTGCCGCACCTAGTGATGGAAGAGAGAGAGACAGAGGGACAACTCTGTAAGGTTCAGACTCAAACGTATGGTACTAATTCACTCCCTACCCCTTCTCCTTGTCCCCAACCAGTCAATGTTTTTGCAGGTCTGGAGAGGTGAAGGCCGAAGGGAAGAGGTATAGAATTCATTGGGACTGGCTGGAGCTCCTTAGTGAACCCTGCTACCCCTCCAACAAGAGGATACATAAAGAACTATCTGTAATGCTGCTAGTTAACAGAACGAGTTCCTACAACAGGAGTAGTCAACCCTGTTCCTGGGGTACTGCGGGATTGTGTTCCAACTAGGCACCACACCTGACCAACTGAGCTAATTGATCAGTTCAGTGATTACCTAAATTCCACACACCTGGTCTTCCGGCGACACTCCAGGACCAGGGTTGCCTACCCCTGTCCTACACAATACCTGTCTGTGACAAACTACTACATACCTGCTTGAAACAAAATTGTGTCTGTCTGTCTGTCTGTCTGTCTGTCTGTCTGTCACATCAACAAGACCACATTCTTTTATAATGACTAAGATCACAGGAACGCCTGCTGAACTGTGACATAAATCAAAGTTGAGACTTTTATAATAAGCTGCTATGACAAGATTGCCAGTTGATACACAATAGTTCTTATGCAACTAACAACTTCACCACTATTAAAGTATGTCCCTTATATTCTGCTAAGGAATACTGTACCACACCGACTGGGGATGCATGTCTGAGGGTTCGTCAGTTAGTCGTCTTTTCCACATCAGACAGTGGAAACATCACAAAGAAGGAAACATCAGACATAATTGCATCACTTTATTTGTATTTTTATAAGAAACATTAATGTGTTGAAAATCCCAAATGGTTTGCATAGTCAACTTCCACACAGCTCTGACACACACACTTACCCCACCAGACATGCCACCACGGGTCTTTTCACAATCCGCAAATCCATAACAAATTCAAGAAAGCGTACCCACATTATATAGAGCCATTATTGCCGTTCCATCTCATATTGCTCAAATAAACAGCAAACCAGGTTTAAAAAAACAGATAAATGGACAACCTGTGGACAACCTATTCCCCATGGGTCCCAAATGGACAACCTATTCCCCATGGGTCCCAAATGGACAACCTATTCCCCATGGGTCCCAAATGGACAACCTATTCCCCATGGGTCCCAAATGGACAACCTATTCCCCATGGGTCCCAAATGGACAACTATTCCCCATGGGTCCCAAATGGACAACTATTCCCCATTGGTCCCAAATGGACAACCTATTCCCCATGGGTCCCAAATGAACAACTATTCCCCATGGGTCCCAAATGGAAAACATATTCCCCATGGGCCCTGGTCTAAAGTAGTGCACTATATAGGGAATAGGGTTCCATTTGAGAACCAGACAAAAAAGGAACTCCCTTATTACCTGGTTCTTGGAATCGCTGTTGTTGTAGCATTCGTGTTGAATATAAGCTGCTCCCAGAACCTGCATGTCAGCATCGTCCTCTTTCAGGTACCTCACCGCCGTGCCCATGTCCAAGTTATTAATCCTGTCCAATCACAAAGAGAGCAATCAATCATTATGGCCCCCCGGGGGATTCAATCTGATCACGATGGTGAACAACGCAGCTTTTACAGGCAATGTTATACCGCGTTCATTTAAGGTAAACACTGCAGATGTCGGCTCGTTTAAAAATGGCATATCAATTGTCAAGCCCGCTATAATGTGTATCCGCCGTGGATCAGAATGAATGAAAGCCACCTGCAAGCCGGGCCTAATCCGCCCACATCAGTGCCCAACCTCACTAATGCTCTTGTGGCTGAATGGAATCAAGTCCCCACAGCAATGTTCCAACATCTAGAGGAAAGCCTTCCCAGAAAACTGGAGGCTGTTATAGCAGCAATGTTCCAACATCTAGTAGAACGCCTTCCCAGAAGAGTGGAGGCTGTTATAGCAGCAATGTTCCAACATCTAGTGGAATGCCTTCCCAGAAGACTGGAGGCTGTTATAGCAGCAATGTTCCAACATCTAATGGAAAGCCTTCCCAGAAGACTGGAGGCTGTTATAGCAGCAATGTTCCAACATCTAAAGGAAAGCCTTCCCAGAAGAGTGGAGGCTGTTATAGCAGCAATGTTCCAACATCTAGTGGAAAGCCTTCCCAGAAGAGTGGCGGCTGTTATAGCAGCAATGTTCCAACATCTAAAGGAAAGCCTTCCAAGAAGAGTGGAGGCTGTTATAGCAGCGATGTTCCAACAACTAGTGGAAAGCCTTCCCAGAAGAGAGGAGGCTGTTATAGCAGCAATGTTCCAACATCTAGTGGAAAGCCTTCCCAGAAGAGTGGAGGCTGTTATAGCAGCAATGTTCCAACATCTAGTGGAAAGCCTTCCCAGAAGAGTGGAGGCTGTTATAGTAACAATGTTCCAACAACTAGTGGAAAGCCTTCCCAGAATACTGGAGGCTGTTATAGCAGCAATGTTCCAACATCTAAAGGAAAGCCTTCCCAGAAGAGTGGCGGCTGTTATAGCAGCAATGTTCCAACAACTAGTGGACAGCCTTCCAAGAAGAGTGGAGGCTGTTATAGCAGCGATGTTCCAACAACTAGTGGAAAGCCTTCCCAGAAGAGAGGAGGCTGTTATAGCAGCAATGTTCCAACATCTAATGGAAAGCCATCCCAGAAGACTGGAGGCTGTTATAGCAGCAATGTTCCAACAACTAGTGGAAAGCCTTCCCAGAAGACTGGAGGCTGTTATATTAGCAATGTTCCAACAACTAGTGGAAAGCCTTCCCAGAAGAGTGGAGGCTGTTATAGCAGCAATATTCCAACATCTAGTGGAAAGCCTTCCCAGAAGAGTGGAGGCTGTTATAGTAACAATGTTCCAACAACTAGTGGAAAGCCTTCCCAGAATGCTGGAGGCTGTTATAGCAGCAATGTTCCAACATCTAAAGGAAAGCCTTCCCAGAAGAGTGGCGGCTGTTATAGCAGCAATGTTCCAACAACTAGTGGACAGCCTTCCAAGAAGAGTGGAGGCTGTTATAGCAGCGATGTTCCAACAACTAGTGGAAAGCCTTCCCAGAAGAGAGGAGGCTGTTATAGCAGCAATGTTCCAACATCTAATGGAAAGCCTTCCCAGAAGACTGGAGGCTGTTATAGCAGCAATGTTCCAACAACTAGTGGAAAGCCATCCCAGAAGACTGGAGGCTGTTATAGCAGCAATGTTCCAACAACTAGTGGAAAGCCTTCCCAGAAGAGTGGCGGCTGTTATAGCAGCAATGTTCCAACATCTAAAGGAAAGCCTTCCAAGAAGAGTGGAGGCTGTTATAGCAGCGATGTTCCAACAACTAGTGGAAAGCCTTCCCAGAAGAGAGGAGGCTGTTATAGCAGCAATGTTCCAACATCTAGTGGAAAGCCTTCCCAGAAGAGTGGAGGCTGTTATAGCAGCAATGTTCCAACATCTAGTGGAAAGCCTTCCCAGAAGAGTGGAGGCTGTTATAGTAACAATGTTCCAACAACTAGTGGAAAGCCTTCCCAGAATGCTGGAGGCTGTTATAGCAGCAATGTTCCAACATCTAAAGGAAAGCCTTCCCAGAAGAGTGGCGGCTGTTATAGCAGCAATGTTCCAACAACTAGTGGACAGCCTTCCAAGAAGAGTGGAGGCTGTTATAGCAGCGATGTTCCAACAACTAGTGGAAAGCCTTCCCAGAAGAGAGGAGGCTGTTATAGCAGCAATGTTCCAACATCTAATGGAAAGCCTTCCCAGAAGACTGGAGGCTGTTATAGCAGCAATGTTCCAACAACTAGTGGAAAGCCATCCCAGAAGACTGGAGGCTGTTATAGCAGCAATGTTCCAACAACTAGTGGAAAGCCTTCCCAGAAGAGTGGCGGCTGTTATAGCAGCAATGTTCCAACATCTAAAGGAAAGCCTTCCAAGAAGAGTGGAGGCTGTTATAGCAGCGATGTTCCAACAACTAGTGGAAAGCCTTCCCAGAAGAGAGGAGGCTGTTATAGCAGCGATGTTCCAACATCTAGTGGAAAGCCTTCCCAGAAGAGTGGAGGCTGTTATAGCAGCAATGTTCCAACATCTAGTGGAAAGCCTTCCCAGAAGAGTGGAGGCTGTTATAGCAGCAATGTTCCAACATCTAGTGGAAAGCCTTCCCAGAAGAGTGGAGGCTGTTATAGTAACAATGTTCCAACAACTAGTGGAAAGCCTTCCCAGAATACTGGAGGCTGTTATAGCAGCAATGTTCCAACATCTAAAGGAAAGCCTTCCCAGAAGAGTAGAGGCTGTTATAGCAGCAATGTTCCAACATCTAGTGGAAAGCCTTCCCAGAAGAGAGGAGGCTGTTATAGCAGCAATGTTCCTACATCTAGTGGAAAGCCTTCCCAGAAGAGTGGAGGCTGTTATAGCAGCAATGTTCCAACATCTAGTGGAAAGCCTTCCCAGAAGAGTGGAGGCTGTTATAGTAACAATGTTCCAACAACTAGTGGAAAGCCTTCCCAGAATGCTGGAGGCTGTTATAGCAGCAATGTTCCAACATCTAAAGGAAAGCCTTCCCAGAAGAGTGGAGGCTGTTATAGCAGCGATGTTCCAACAACTAGAGGAAAGCCTTCCCAGAAGAGAGGAGGCTGTTATAGTAACAATGTTCCAACAACTAGTGGAAAGCCTTCCCAGAAGACTGTAGGCTGTTATAGTAACAATGTTCCAACAACTAGTGGAAAGCCTTCCCAGAAGACTGTAGGCTGTTATAGTAACAATGTTCCAACAACTAGTGGAAAGCCTTCCCAGAAGACTGGAGGCTGTTATAGTAACAATGTTCCAACAACTAGTGGAAAGCCTTCCCAGAAAACTGGAGGCTGTTATAGCAGCAATGTTCCAACATCTAAAGGAAAGCCTTCCCAGAAGAGTGGAGGCTGTTATAGCAACAATGTTCCAACATCTAGTGGAAAGCCTTCCCAGAAGAGTGGAGGCTGTTATAGCAGCAATGTTCCAACATCTAGTGGAAAGCCTTCCCAGAAGAGTGGAGGCTGTTATAGTAACAATGTTCCAACAACTAGTGGAAAGCCTTCCCAGAATGCTGGAGGCTGTTATAGCAGCAATGTTCCAACATCTAAAGTAAAGCCTTCCCAGAAGAGTGGCGGCTGTTATAGCAGCAATGTTCCAACAACTAGTGGACAGCCTTCCAAGAAGAGTGGAGGCTGTTATAGCAGCGATGTTCCAACAACTAGTGGAAAGCCTTCCCAGAAGAGAGGAGGCTGTTATAGCAGCAATGTTCCAACATCTAATGGAAAGCCTTCCCAGAAGACTGGAGGCTGTTATAGCAGCAATGTTCCAACAACTAGTGGAAAGCCTTCCCAGAAGAGTGGCGGCTGTTATAGCAGCAATGTTCCAACATCTAAAGGAAAGCCTTCCAAGAAGAGTGGAGGCTGTTATAGCAGCGATGTTCCAACAACTAGTGGAAAGCCTTCCCAGAAGAGAGGAGGCTGTTATAGCAGCAATGTTCCAACATCTAGTGGAAAGCCTTCCCAGAAGAGTGGAGGCTGTTATAGCAGCAATGTTCCAACATCTAGTGGAAAGCCTTCCCAGAAGAGTGGAGGCTGTTATAGTAACAATGTTCCAACAACTAGTGGAAAGCCTTCCCAGAATACTGGAGGCTGTTATAGCAGCAATGTTCCAACATCTAAAGGAAAGCCTTCCCAGAAGAGTGGCGGCTGTTATAGCAGCAATGTTCCAACAACTAGTGGACAGCCTTCCAAGAAGAGTGGAGGCTGTTATAGCAGCGATGTTCCAACAACTAGTGGAAAGCCTTCCCAGAAGAGAGGAGGCTGTTATAGCAGCAATGTTCCAACATCTAATGGAAAGCCATCCCAGAAGACTGGAGGCTGTTATAGCAGCAATGTTCCAACAACTAGTGGAAAGCCTTCCCAGAAGACTGGAGGCTGTTATATTAGCAATGTTCCAACAACTAGTGGAAAGCCTTCCCAGAAGAGTGGAGGCTGTTATAGCAGCAATATTCCAACATCTAGTGGAAAGCCTTCCCAGAAGAGTGGAGGCTGTTATAGTAACAATGTTCCAACAACTAGTGGAAAGCCTTCCCAGAATGCTGGAGGCTGTTATAGCAGCAATGTTCCAACATCTAAAGGAAAGCCTTCCCAGAAGAGTGGCGGCTGTTATAGCAGCAATGTTCCAACAACTAGTGGACAGCCTTCCAAGAAGAGTGGAGGCTGTTATAGCAGCGATGTTCCAACAACTAGTGGAAAGCCTTCCCAGAAGAGAGGAGGCTGTTATAGCAGCAATGTTCCAACATCTAATGGAAAGCCTTCCCAGAAGACTGGAGGCTGTTATAGCAGCAATGTTCCAACAACTAGTGGAAAGCCATCCCAGAAGACTGGAGGCTGTTATAGCAGCAATGTTCCAACAACTAGTGGAAAGCCTTCCCAGAAGAGTGGCGGCTGTTATAGCAGCAATGTTCCAACATCTAAAGGAAAGCCTTCCAAGAAGAGTGGAGGCTGTTATAGCAGCGATGTTCCAACAACTAGTGGAAAGCCTTCCCAGAAGAGAGGAGGCTGTTATAGCAGCAATGTTCCAACATCTAGTGGAAAGCCTTCCCAGAAGAGTGGAGGCTGTTATAGCAGCAATGTTCCAACATCTAGTGGAAAGCCTTCCCAGAAGAGTGGAGGCTGTTATAGTAACAATGTTCCAACAACTAGTGGAAAGCCTTCCCAGAATGCTGGAGGCTGTTATAGCAGCAATGTTCCAACATCTAAAGGAAAGCCTTCCCAGAAGAGTGGCGGCTGTTATAGCAGCAATGTTCCAACAACTAGTGGACAGCCTTCCAAGAAGAGTGGAGGCTGTTATAGCAGCGATGTTCCAACAACTAGTGGAAAGCCTTCCCAGAAGAGAGGAGGCTGTTATAGCAGCAATGTTCCAACATCTAATGGAAAGCCTTCCCAGAAGACTGGAGGCTGTTATAGCAGCAATGTTCCAACAACTAGTGGAAAGCCATCCCAGAAGACTGGAGGCTGTTATAGCAGCAATGTTCCAACAACTAGTGGAAAGCCTTCCCAGAAGAGTGGCGGCTGTTATAGCAGCAATGTTCCAACATCTAAAGGAAAGCCTTCCAAGAAGAGTGGAGGCTGTTATAGCAGCGATGTTCCAACAACTAGTGGAAAGCCTTCCCAGAAGAGAGGAGGCTGTTATAGCAGCAATGTTCCAACATCTAGTGGAAAGCCTTCCCAGAAGAGTGGAGGCTGTTATAGCAGCAATGTTCCAACATCTAGTGGAAAGCCTTCCCAGAAGAGTGGAGGCTGTTATAGTAACAATGTTCCAACAACTAGTGGAAAGCCTTCCCAGAATACTGGAGGCTGTTATAGCAGCAATGTTCCAACATCTAAAGGAAAGCCTTCCCAGAAGTGTAGAGGCTGTTATAGCAGCAATGTTCCAACATCTAGTGGAAAGCCTTCCCAGAAGAGAGGAGGCTGTTATAGCAGCAATGTTCCTACATCTAGTGGAAAGCCTTCCCAGAAGAGTGGAGGCTGTAATAGCAGCAATGTTCCAACATCTAGTGGAAAGCCTTCCCAGAAGAGTGGAGGCTGTTATAGTAACAATGTTCCAACAACTAGTGGAAAGCCTTCCCAGAATGCTGGAGGCTGTTATAGCAGCAATGTTCCAACATCTAAAGGAAAGCCTTCCCAGAAGAGTGGCGGCTGTTATAGCAGCAATGTTCCAAAAACTAGTGGACAGCCTTCCAAGAAGAGTGGAGGCTGTTATAGCAGCGATGTTCCAACAACTAGTGGAAAGCCTTCCCAGAAGAGAGGAGGCTGTTATAGCAGCAATGTTCCAACATCTAATGGAAAGCCTTCCCAGAAGACTGGAGGCTGTTATAGCAGCAATGTTCCAACAACTAGTTGAAAGCCTTCCCAGAAGAGTGGAGGCTGTTATAGCAGCAATATTCCAACATCTAGTGGAAAGCCTTCCCAGAAGAGTGGAGGCTGTTATAGTAACAATGTTCCAACAACTAGTGGAAAGCCTTCCCAGAATACTGGAGGCTGTTATAGCAGCAATGTTCCAACATCTAAAGGAAAGCCTTCCCAGAAGAGTAGAGGCTGTTATAGCAGCAATGTTCCAACATCTAGTGGAAAGCCTTCCCAGAAGAGAGGAGGCTGTTATAGCAGCAATGTTCCTACATCTAGTGGAAAGCCTTCCCAGAAGAGTGGAGGCTGTTATAGCAGCAATGTTCCAACATCTAGTGGAAAGCCTTCCCAGAAGAGTGGAGGCTGTTATAGTAACAATGTTCCAACAACTAGTGGAAAGCCTTCCCAGAATGCTGGAGGCTGTTATAGCAGCAATGTTCCAACATCTAAAGGAAAGCCTTCCCAGAAGAGTGGCGGCTGTTATAGCAGCAATGTTCCAACAACTAGTGGACAGCCTTCCAAGAAGAGTGGAGGCTGTTATAGCAGCGATGTTCCAACAACTAGTGGAAAGCCTTCCCAGAAGAGAGGAGGCTGTTATAGCAGCAATGTTCCAACATCTAATGGAAAGCCTTCCCAGAAGACTGGAGGCTGTTATAGCAGCAATGTTCCAACAACTAGTGGAAAGCCTTCCCAGAAGACTGGAGGCTGTTATATTAGCAATGTTCCAACAACTAGTGGAAAGCCTTCCCAGAAGAGTGGAGGCTGTTATAGCAGCAATGTTCCAACATCTAGTGGAAAGCCTTCCCAGAAGAGTGGAGGCTGTTATAGTAACAATGTTCCAACAACTAGTGGAAAGCCTTCCCAGAATACTGGAGGCTGTTATAGCAGCAATGTTCCAACATCTAAAGGAAAGCCTTCTCAGAAGAGTAGAGGCTGTTATAGCAGCAATGTTCCAACATCTAGTGGAAAGCCTTCCCAGAAGAGAGGAGGCTGTTATAGCAGCAATGTTCCTACATCTAGTGGAAAGCCTTCCCAGAAGAGTGGCGGCTGTTATAGCAGCAATGTTCCAACATCTAGTGGAAAGCCTTCCAAGAAGTGTGGAGGCTGTTATAGCAGCAATATTCCAACAACTAGTGGACAGCCTTCCAAGAAGAGTGGTGGCTGTTATAGCAGCAATGTTCCAACAACTAGTGGACAGCCTTCCAAGAAGAGTGGAGGCTGTTATAGCAGCGATGTTCCAACAACTAGTGGAAAGCCTTCCCAGAAGAGAGGAGGCTGTTATAGCAGCAATGTTCCAACATCTAGTGGAAAGCCTTCCCAGAAGAGTGGAGGCTGTTATAGCAGCAAAGGGGGGGGGGACCAACACCTTATTAACGGCCATGATTTTTGAATGAGATGTTTGACAAGCAGGTGTCCACATACTTTTGGTTATGTAGTTATTCAAGACAAGCCTATACCTGGAATGAAAATCATAGGCTACTCAATTGAGAATCACCTTTGAATAAGTTTTTTGTCCTG
Source organism: Oncorhynchus nerka (assembly GCF_034236695.1). NCBI lineage: Eukaryota > Metazoa > Chordata > Actinopteri > Salmoniformes > Salmonidae > Oncorhynchus > Oncorhynchus nerka. The sequence goes on from NC_088404.1 coordinate 4,508,146, forward strand.
TGTCTGGGAAACTGGCCCTCTGTGTATGACAGGGTTGAGGTCAATTACATTCAAAGGAAGTACACTGAAATGAGGCAAACTGAGGTAAAACTCAACCCTGGTATCTGATTAGGTAAACTGAGGTAATACTTGACCAGCTAGGCCAACATGATTCACAGATTTCACTGCCATGGTATAATTATGTGCCTGTGTGAATGGTAACTCATCTTAATTAAGGTAGCACACTGTGTTTTTTTTTCTCCATCTGCTGCGCTAACCGCTAGGCGCCAGGTGTTTGTGTGTGACATGTGAAGCCTAAAACTGCTGTGGTACCACACCCAAACCAGTCCTGCAACTTAAGGGAGCAACGCGGGAGTCGTCTCAGAATCCATAGCTGTTACACACATAGAAACACTTACACACTCTTCACATACACTGCTGCTACTGTTAATGATCTATCCTGATTGGTCACTTTTAACTGACTTTTAACTCTGCGTTGTTGGTTAAGGGCTCGTAAGTAAGCATTTCACAGTAAAGTCTACACCTATTGTATTAGGCATGTGACCAATAACATGTGACCAATAACATGCGACCAATAACATTTGACCAATAAGATGTGACCAATAACATGCAACCAATAAGATGTGATTAATAACATGTGACCAATAACATGTGACCAATAACATGTGACCAATAACATGTGATTTATATTATTACAGTACATGTAACATACATGCACCCAGGGGTATTTGCAGCTTGACCCTCATGTACTGCACCCAGGGGCAATGCAGCTTAACCCTCATGTTCTGCACCCAGGGGCAATGCAGCTTGACCCTCATGTTCTCGTCTTAACTGTGTATGAAATTTCTGTTGTTCGCTACACATGGACAATAAAGTTGTATTCTATTCTATTATATTGTCATTGTGTATCCAGTCCTTACTCTTGAGGTTTCCCATGGTGCCAGTCATGTCTTACCCACTGAGGTTTCCCCCATGCTGCCAGTCATGTCTTACCCACTGAGGTTTCCCATGCTGCCAGTCATGTCTTACCCACTGAGGTTTCCCATGCTGCCAGTCATGTCTTACCCACTGAGGTTTCCCCCATGCTGCCAGTCATGTCTTACCCACTGAGGTTTCCCATGCTGCCAGTCATGTCTTACCCACTGAGGTTTCCCATGCTGCCAGTCATGTCTTACCCACTGAGGTTTCCCCCATGCTGCCAGTCATGTCTTACCCACTGAGGTTTCCCATGCTGCCAGTCATGTCTTACCCACTGAGGTTTCCCCCATGCTGCCAGTCATGTCTTACCCACTGAGGTTTCCCATGCTGCCAGTCATGTCTTACCCACTGAGGTTTCCCCCATGCTGCCAGTCATGTCTTACCCACTGAGGTTTCCCATGCTGCCAGTCATGTCTTACCCACTGAGGTTTCCCCCATGCTGCCAGTCATGTCTTACCCACTGAGGTTTCCCATGCTGCCAGTCATGTCTTACCCACTGAGGTTTCCCATGCTGCCAGTCATGTCTTACCCACTGAGGTTTCCCATGCTGCCAGTCATGTCTTACCCACTGAGGTTTCCCATGCTGCCAGTCATGTCTTACCCACTGAGGTTTCCCATGCTGCCAGTCATGTCTTACCCACTGAGGTTTCCCCCATGCTGCCAGTCATGTCTTACCCACTGAGGTTTCCCATGTTGCCAGTCATGTCCATCTGTCCGTCGTAGATGTCCATGCCCCTCCCGACACTGTGCATGCTCTTGATAGACATGGTCCTGGGAAGAGAGGCCTGTCTCTGTTGCTGCATCATCATCAGATTCCCCTGAGACCCTGACGACACCTACAAATAATACATCATAATAATAATAAAAATACAAAATTATAATATGAATAATAATTATAGGTTTGAATTTGTATAGCGCTAAGGCATTTCAAAAATATATATAATAGCTAATAATAGTAATATGACAGATAAACATCGAGGCAGGTAAAATAGTGATGGTGTAGCAGTTGCTAAGAGTACTTCTCAGATTAGACCCGGCCCGTCATGATCCTTGGGCTATGTGAAAATAAGGGGGCTCACCTCCCAGTGTTGTTATATAGTATATACAGTATACACACATATATATATATATATATATACGGTATATAGTCTTATAGTGTGTTGTATTTCTTATAGTGTATTATAATGTGTTTTATTGTTCTACTGTATTATAATGTGTTTTATTGTTGTACTGTATGATAGTGTGTTGTATTGTTGTACTGTATTATAGTGTGTTGTATTGTTCTACAGTATTATAGTGGGTTCTGTATGTTGACCTCACAAAATACATTTACGTGCAAATGAAATGAACATATCGTTACCCTCACCTGGCCCATCACGAACCCACCTCCTCCATCCCCTCCACCGACGCTGCTGTTCCCCCCGGGGGGGAAGGTAGACGCCCCGGAAGTGGATCCCATGGACATCCTGTTGTTCCTGTTGTTGATCCTGTTGAGGGTGCGAAACGCTGGTCCTTTAAAGGAATGCTGCTGCTGGACTGACATCATCTCCTCTCCCCCCTACCGGATGTTACAAACATATGTATTAAAAAAATATATATATATATTTTTATTTTACTAGGCAAGTCAGTTAAGAACAAATTCTTATTTTCAATGACGGTCTAGGAACAGTGGGTTAACTGCCTGTTCAGGGGCAGAACAACAGATTTGTACCTTGTCAGCTCAGGGATTTGAACATGCAACCTTTTGGTTACTAGTCCAACACTCTAACCACTAGGCTACCCCACTAGGCTATCAAAAAAATACATGTTTTTACAGTGAAAAAGGTGTACTGTGACATGTTAAAAATGCCTTTGCTTTGACAAAGAACCATGTTCTATAAATATGTACATTTATTTTGCAAAGTGAGCGGTGTGGTCAGCATGTAAATCTAGTTAGGAGTGCATTGTTTTTTCCTAAATACATTTCAATTGTATAAGAAACAGGTTATCAAGTCAATTCACATGCCATGCAAACGAAATGTGTTAATCTTGTGTCAAATTTCCGGTAGGGCTCCACCAACCATCATCTCCCCTCCGCTCTGGGCTAGTGTCCCGCTGAGTGAGCGCCTCATGGGTACCATGGACCCCTGTCCTCCTATTCCTCCTCCTCCTGCCTGTCTCATTTGTGTCCCTGAGCTGTAGGCTCCTCCGCTAACAGTGCTGTAGACAGACTGCTGGCGGCTGAATGTGGCATCGCGGTCTGAGACCAGGCTGCAGCCATCGCTGACGTCTGCAGCCACCCAGGCTGCCACCGGAGACGGCTGAGAACAAGAATCAGAAACAGAATCAGGAAGTGTTGTTGCCAAGCGATGAACTGGTACAGGAACAAAGGAATTTATCTTGGTGTGGATATAACAGTTCATCATCAACATCCACATCAATCCACATCCACATCAATCCAGATCCCCATCAATCCAGATCCCCATCAATCCAGATCCCCATCAATCCACATCCCCATCAATCAATATCCCCATCAATCCAGATCATTATCAATCCAGATCATTATCAATCCAGATCATTATCAATCCAGATCCCCATCAATCCAGATCCCCATCAATCCAGATCATTATCAATCCACATCCCCATCAATCAGATCCCCATCAATCCACATCCACATCAATCAGATCCCCATCAATCCAGATCATTATCAATCCAGATCATTATCAATCCACATCATCATCAATCCAGATCCCCATCAATCCACATCCACATCAATCAGATCCCCATCAATCCAGATCATTATCAATCCAGATCATTATCAATCCACATCATCATCAATCCAGATCATTATCAATCCAGATCATTATCAATCCACATCCCCATCAATCCACATCCCCATCAATCCACATCCCCATCAATCCAGATCCCCATCAGTCCAGATCATCATCATCATCATCATCATCATCATCATCAATCCACATCATCATCCATCCACATCATCCACATCATCATCCATCCACATCATCCACATCATCATCCATCCACATCATCCACATCATCATCCATCCACATCATCCACATCATCATCCATCCACATCATCCACATCATCATCCATCCACATCATCCACATCATCATCCATCCACATCATCCACATCATCATCCATCCACATCATCATCCATCCACATCATCCACATCATCATCCATCCACATCATCATCCATCCACATCATCCACATCATCATCCATCCACATCATCCACATCATCATCCATCCACATCATCCACATCATCATCAATCCAGGTAGAAAGACAACAATACAGATACATAGAACAACACTTCACGTTCACACAATAAACACACAAAACATAATATATAAATGACTATACCTGTGCAGGCAGGTTCTGGAGCCTCATGGAACGCAGAGAGGCCTCTGGGTCTGGCCCAGGGCCACGGCTCATCGTCCGGATCACAGTGGACATCTGTTGGCCCCTCATGTTGCCCCCTCCTCCTCCCCGGTAGAACCCTCCTCCCTGTAGAACAAAACATAAATAAACCAGAACCATGGAATTTACAGTATATTACTCTAAACACACTAATTAAAGTAATTATTACTGTATACTAAATACTGTAACTATAGTGAAGTAATTATAATTCATAATTCAAATATATTTCTTATGTGGTATAGATTCAGTACACATAGATGTATACAGTACACAGAATAGAATAAATAATTAAAATACAATAAATGATTAAAATACAATAAACCATTAAATTACAGTAAATAATTCAAATACAGTAAATAATTCAAATACAGTAAATTATTAAAATACAACAAATCATTAAAATACAGTGAATCCTTAAAAAATGTTACCTGGTAGCCCCCTCCTCCTAGGGAACCCCCTCCTGTGCGCATGTCATCAAGGTACTTGTACCCTCCACCTCCTCCTCCACCTCCTCCTCTTCCACCTCTTCCTCCACCTCCCATGGTGACCCTCTGACCACCTCCCAGGTCCACCGCCGAGTGGGAGGAGAAACCGCCTGAGTAGTGAGACATATTGGGAGCCTGGGGGAGGAGGAATAGGAGGGGAGAAAGAGGAGGGGAGGAAGGAGGAGGAATGAGGAGGAGGAGGAGAAGAAGAGGAAGGAGGAGGAGGAGGAGAAGAGGAGGAAGGAGGAGGAGGAGGAGGAGAAGAGGAGGAAGGAGGAGGAGGAGGAGAAGAGGAGGAAGGAGGAGGAGGAGGAGAAGAGGAGGAAGGAGGAGAAGGATGGGAGGAGAAGAAGAAGAATAAAGAAGAAGACGTTTAACTTCTAACCCCCTGAGACACAACCCCCCCTAGAAAGCTTAGGGGCACAATGGAACAGAGGCTTGTTGAATCATCATTCGATTCTGTAAATGCAATAGGTCACTGTCATAAAAGGGAGTGGTTGACGCAAATGAAAGTCTGTGCACCTACATTGTGTAACGCTAATTGTAAAGTCATGGGAAATTGTTGGGGTTTCGATTTTCATTTAATTTATTAATGGAGTTCTTTATGTTGCTGCTATATTACCCTGTCATCTGAATGATGTACTTAAATAATCTACTGGATATTTGCTGAATCTATTACAAAAAAAACACAATATACGTCCGGAAAAATATTACATTCATTAAATCAATGAAAGTTCATTCAACAATGCAGTTGTGTAATGGTGTCATAGTCTAATGACGTCTGCTATGCTAACGTGAGGTTCAAACATTATGACTGTGAGATGTGGAGGAATCTGGAGGGTGGAAACATTATGACTGTGAGATGTGGAGGAATCTGGAGGGTGGAAACATTATGACTGTGAGATGTGGAGGAATCTGGAGGGTGGAAACATTATGACTGTGAGATGTGGAGGAATCTGGAGGGTGGAAACATTATGACTGTGAGATGTGGAGGAATCTGGAGGGTGGAAACATTATGACTGTGAAATGTGGAGGAATCTGGAGGGTGGAAACATTATGACTGTGAGATGTGGAGGAATCTGGAGGGTGGAAACATTATGACTGTGAGATGTGGAGGAATCTGGAGGGTGGAAACATTATGACTGTGAGATGTGGAGGAATCTGGAGGGTGGAAACATTATGACTGTGAGATGTGGAGGAATCTGGAGGGTGGAAACATTATGACTGTGAGATGTGGAGGAATCTGGAGGGTGGAAACATTATGACTGTGAGATGTGGAGGAATCTGGAGGGTGGACTTTACGTCCTGGAGAGATTGGTGCAGAGCTGCTGGGAAAATACCACACTTCCAGAGAAGACCTAACTCACTGGCTCTCTGGCACACTGCCTTGTGAAACCATCCCACTGTGTATTTACAGGAAGCTGCAGAGACCATACACAGAGTATACTGTCCACATGTTCATGGAAACAGATAGTGTCTATAATGTCTCTATCTCTTTATTTGGCGATGACGAACCGCTCAGGTCTTCATGGGCCTTTTGCTTGAACACATTATCTGACATCCAGGAACCACTGGATGTGTAATGGATGCAATATTTTCCTAAGAGTAAGAATATGTTCTGATAGGACGGTAATTGTTTGTAATACCTAGTGCCTAAGACTACCACTCACCACGACAGGTCTGGAGGCTGTGTAGACAGGACTACCACTCACCATGACAGGTCTGGAGCCTGTGTAGACAGGACTACCACTCACCATGACAGGTCTGGAGCCTGTGTAGACAGGACTACCACTCACCACGACAGGTCTGGAGCCTGTGTAGACAGGACTTACCACTCACCATGACAGGTCTGGAGCCTGTATAGACAGGACTACCACTCACCACGACAGGTCTGGAGGCTGTGTAGACAGGACTACCACTCACCATGACAGGTCTGGAACCTGTGTAAACAGGACTACCACTCACCATGACAGGTCTGGAGCCTGTGTAGACGTAGGACTTGGAGCTGAACCCTGGGTTGAAGGTCTGGTACTTCATTGTTGAAGATCCGCCGTGTTCTAGAAAACAAAAGAGAGGGAAAATCTGACGGTCATTAAAGCCTGATCCAAAGCCTGATCCAATTTAAAGACAACACTAAGGAGGGACCTGAATCAGCACACCAAAGCCTGATCCAATTTAAACACAACACTAAGGAGGGACCTGAATCAGCACACCAAAGCCTGATCCAATTTAAAGACAACACTAAGGAGGGACCTGAATCAGCACACCAAAGCCTGATCCAATTTAAACACACCACTAAGGAGGGACCTGAATCAGCACACCAAAGCCTGATCCAATTTAAACACACCACTAAGGAGGGACCTGAATCAGCACACCAAAGCCTGATCCAATTTAAACGCAACACTAAGGAGGGACCTGAATCAGCACACCAAAGCCTGATCCAATTTAAACACAACACTAAGGAGGGACCTGAATCAGCACACCAAAGCCTGATCCAATTTAAACACAACACTAAGGAGGGACCTGACATTTAAAATATATATATATTTTTAATTTAACCAGGCAAGTCGGTTAATGATGAATTCTTATTTCCGACAGCCTACTCCAGCCAAACCCCGACGACGCTGGGCCAGATGTACGCGGCCCTATGGGACTCCCAATCACGTCCGGGTTTTGATACAACCTGGATTCGTACTGGGTACAATAGTGACACCTCCTGCAATGAGAAGCAGTGCCTTAGACCGTCGCGCCACTCGGAAGCCCAACAAAACAACGAGGCCTTGTGTTTTTTTTTTTACCGCAACCAACACACCCATAACAAACATTGAAATGACATTGACATAACTAGTATAATGATATGGGATATGACATCGTAAAACTTGTTGGGACATTTTATTATGACTGGATACAAGGTCCAGTGTGGTTATAACTGTAGGTCCCTTCATAAAGTAAGGTTCACACAGACAGGTGTTGTAGACAGCTACATAGACTGTTAAACAGCCACCACTAACATTGAGTAACTGCTGCCAACACACTGACTCAACTCCAGCCACTTTAATAATGGGAATTGATGGGAAATGATGTAAATATATCACTAGCCACTTTAAACAATGCTACCTTATAGAATGTTTACATACCCTACATTATTCATCTCATATGCATACGTATATACTGTACTCTATATAATCTACTGCATCCTTATGTAATACATGTATCACTAGCCACTTTAACTATGCCACTTTGTTTACATACTCATCTCATATGTATATATTGTACTCGATACCATCTACTGTATGCCGCTCTGTACCATCACTCATTCATATATCTTTATGTACATATTCTTTATCCCCTTACACTTGTGTCTATAAGGTAGTAGTTTTGGAATTGTTAGCTAGATTACTTGTTGGTTATTACTGCATTGTCGGAACTAGAAGCACAAGCATTTCGCTACACTCGCATTAACATCTGCTAACCATGTGTATGTGACAAATAAAATGTGATTTGATTTAGTAGGAGAGTACAGGTGTTAGACAGCTGAGGGGGAATTCCCACCCGAGATAAGCCAGCGTAAATGGAACATAATTCCTTCTTTTGTTTTTTAAATGCACTTTTCTCTCCACGCATATTCTGATCGGGAATATGGAGATCAAATAAATGAAGGTGTGGTCGGAGGTGTCTACAGAAATAACACCATTGTCCACGCACCGTCATTTTCAACTTGATAAGAGCTATTGATAAGAGCTATTGATAAGAGCTATTGATAAGAGCTATTGATAAGAGCTAGGTAAATGAGCATTCCGTTTCGATAAGGGGATTGTAAATTTAAATGATTTTTATTTGATCTATTTGACCTTATAATTGCTGGAGATGAATGTGAACCAAGTCATATATCAACATATATCAACATATCACATTTTCCACGGTGAAGTTGGTGAAATGCTGGCCTTATAACATGCTGAGATGATATTTGGAGACCCAAGCTGTAGGCTTCTGTAGCCATTCACAAATCACAGTATAAACCTACCAGGTCGATTTATGGTTTCTACAATGTTTTAATTATATGCTCAGACTTTTCACTATAATATTTATAATTTGTATCATGCAAAACATTAGCCACTAATCGTTAGCCACCGTCAGTTATACCCATATACATTTATAACTGTCTCTTTAGTGTTAGTTTCCTTACATTTATAACTTTAGTGTTAGTTTCCTTACATTTATAACTTTAGTGTTAGTTTCCTTACATTTATAACTTTAGTGTTTAGTTTCCTCACATTTATAACTTTAGTGTTAGTTTCCTTACATTTATAACTGTCTCTTTAGTGTTAGTTTCCTTACATTTATAACTTTAGTGTTAGTTTCCTTACATTTATAACTTTAGTGTTAGTTTCCTTACATTTATAACTTTAGTGTTAGTTTCCTTACATTTATAACTTTAGTGTTAGTTTCCTTACATTTATAACTGTCTCTTTAGTGTTAGTTTCCTTACATTTATAACTTTAGTGTTAGTTTCCTTACATTTATAACTGTCACTTTAGTGTTAGTTTCCTTACATTTATAACTTTAGTGTTTAGTTTCCTCACATTTATATCTTTAGTGTTAGTTTCCTCACATTTATAACTTTAGTGTTAGTTTCCTCACATTTATAACTTTAGTGTTAGTTTCCTCACATTTATAACTGTCTCTTTAGTGTTAGTTTCCTTACATTTATAACTTTAGTGTTAGTTTCCTCACATTTATAACTGTCTCTTTAGTGTTAGTTTCCTTACATTTATAACTGTCTCTTTAGTGTTAGTTTCCTCACATTTATAACTTTAGTGTTAGTTTCCTCACATTTATAACTTTAGTGTTAGTTTCCTCACATTTATATCTTTAGTGTTAGTTTCCTTACATTTATAACTTTAGTGTTAGTTTCCTTACATTTATAACTTTAGTGTTAGTTTCCTTACATTTATAACTTTAGTGTTAGTTTCCTCACATTTATAACTTTAGTGTTAGTTTCCTCACATTTATAACTTTAGTGTTAGTTTCCTCACATTTATAACTTTAGTGTTAGTTTCCTTACATTTATAACTGTCTCTTTAGTGTTAGTTTCCTCACATTTATAACTTTAGTGTTAGTTTCCTTACATTTATAACTGTCTCTTTAGTGTTAGTTTCCTCACATTTATAACTGTCTCTTTAGTGTTAGTTTCCTCACATTTATAACTGTCACTTTAGTGTTAGTTTCCTTACATTTATAACTTTAGTGTTAGTTTCCTTACATTTATAACTTTAGTGTTAGTTTCCTTACATTTATAACTTTAGTGTTAGTTTCCTCACATTTATAACTTTAGTGTTAGTTTCCTTACATTCTGTCTCTTTAGTGTTAGTTTCCTCACATTTATAACTTTAGTGTTAGTTTCCTCACATTTATAACTGTCTCTTTAGTGTTAGTTTCCTTACATTTATAACTTTAGTGTTAGTTTCCTCACATTTATATCTTTAGTGTTAGTTTCCTCACATTTATAACTGTCTCTTTAGTGTTAGTTTCCTCACATTTATAACTGTCTCTTTAGTGTTAGTTTCCTTACATTTATAACTTTAGTGTTAGTTTCCTCACATTTATAACTTTAGTGTTAGTTTCCTCACATTTATAACTTTAGTGTTAGTTTCCTCACATTTATATCTTTAGTGTTAGTTTCCTTACATTTATAACTTTAGTGTTAGTTTCCTTACATTTATAACTTTAGTGTTAGTTTCCTTACATTTATAACTGTCTCTTTAGTGTTAGTTTCCTCACATTTATAACTTTAGTGTTAGTTTCCTCACATTTATAACTTTAGTGTTAGTTTCCTCACATTTATAACTGTCACTTTAGTGTTAGTTTCCTCACATTTATAACTTTAGTGTTAGTTTCCTTACATTCTGTCTCTTTAGTGTTAGTTTCCTTACATTTATAACTTTAGTGTTAGTTTCCTCACATTTATATCTTTAGTGTTAGTTTCCTTACATTTATAACTTTAGTGTTAGTTTCCTTACATTTATAACTTTAGTGTTAGTTTCCTTACATTTATAACTGTCACTTTAGTGTTAGTTTCCTCACATTTATAACTGTCACTTTAGTGTTAGTTTCCTTACATTTATAACTGTCACTTTAGTGTTAGTTTCCTCACATTTATAACTGTCTCTTTAGTGTTAGTTTCCTCACATTTATAACTGTCTCTTTAGTGTTAGTTTCCTCACATTTATAACTGTCACTTTAGTGTTAGTTTCCTCACATTTATAACTGTCTCTTTAGTGTTAGTTTCCTCACATTTATAACTTTAGTGTTAGTTTCCTTACATTCTGTCTCTTTAGTGTTAGTTTCCTTACATTTATAACTTTAGTGTTAGTTTCCTCACATTTATAACTGTCACTTTAGTGTTAGTTTCCTCACATTTATAACTGTCTCTTTAGTGTTAGTTTCCTTACATTTATAACTTTAGTGTTAGTTTCCTCATATTTATAACTTTAGTGTTAGTTTCCTTACATTTATAACTTTAGTGTTAGTTTCCTTACATTTATAACTTTAGTGTTAGTTTCCTTACATTTATAACTTTAGTGTTAGTTTCCTTACATTTATAACTGTCACTTTAGTGTTAGTTTCCTCACATTTATAACTTTAGTGTTAGTTTCCTCACATTTATAACTTTAGTGTTAGTTTCCTTACATTCTGTCTCTTTAGTGTTAGTTTCCTTACATTTATAACTTTAGTGTTAGTTTCCTCACATTTATAACTTTAGTGTTAGTTTCCTTACATTTATAACTTTAGTGTTAGTTTCCTCACATTTATAACTTTAGTGTTTAGTTTCCTCACATTTATAACTTTAGTGTTAGTTTCCTCACATTTATAACTTTAGTGTTAGTTTCCTTACATTCTGTCTCTTTAGTGTTAGTTTCCTTACATTTATAACTTTAGTGTTAGTTTCCTCACATTTATAACTTTAGTGTTAGTTTCCTTACATTTATAACTTTAGTGTTAGTTTCCTCATATTTATAACTTTAGTGTTAGTTTCCTCACATTTATAACTTTAGTGTTAGTTTCCTTACATTTATAACTGTCTCTTTAGTGTTAGTTTCCTCACATTTATAACTTTAGTGTTAGTTTCCTTACATTTATAACTTTAGTGTTAGTTTCCTCACATTTATAACTGTCACTTTAGTGTTAGTTTCCTTACATTTATAACTGTCACTTTAGTGTTAGTTTCCTCATATTTATAACTTTAATGTTAGTTTCCTCACGTTTATAACTGTCACTAGTTAGTTTCCTTACAATTTGCATCGTTCCATTACATTGTTAGTTTACCTTTCTTTCCTGTTTGACATTTGTGTGGTTGTTCCTGAGGATCGCTTGCTATAGTAGATCATATTAGGCTAACCTATTATAATAATTTGGGACATGAACACTCTTCGGGGGGAAAAAAGGTGGTAAACAGAATCCTCTATGGTTTGTCCCCATAGAGGAATAATTGTTTTGTGCTGCAGTACCATGAGGTTCTAGGTAGAAGCCTGTGCCTTCCAAAGAACTCATTTGGAGTGTTTTTTTTCTATTTGAACCATTATGGAACGCAACCCACATGTTGGAACGCAGCCCACATGTTGGAACGCAGCCCACATATTGGAACGCAGCCCACATGTTGGAACGCAGACCCACATGTTGGAACGCAGCCCACATGTTGGAACTCAGCCCACATGTTGGAACGCAGCCCAAATGTTGGAACGCAGCCCACATGTTGGAACGCAGCCCACATGTTGGAACGCAGCCCACATATTGGAACGCAGCCCACATGTTGGAACGCAGCCCACATGTTGGAACGCAGCCCACACGTTGGAACGCAGCCCACACGTTGGAACGCAGCCCACATGTTGGAACGCAGCCCACATGTTGGAACGCAGCCCACACGTTGGAACGCAGCCCACACGTTGGAACGCAGCCCATATGTTGGAACGCAGCCCACATGTAGCAGTTTGAACCTGGAGCTCACGGTTCAACGATGACCCGGATCGTTGTCATCACAGTTCCACGATTAGTGAGGATTATCAGGGTAGATTTATAGGACTACTGGTCAACCCTTCATGGATTGAACAATTGAATATTGAAGAATAAAACCACTGTATTTTGTTTTTGTCAGGCACTCCAAATCGTTTTTTAAAAATATTATTATTCATAAATACTTTCCTAACACCTATAATAATATAGAAGATCAGAGTATTTTTTTAAATCTAACACTTGGTGCCGAAAAGGAGACCTGTATGCCTGTATTTACTCGGCATTCTTTCATTGATCCGTAATATTCTGAACCGTTCTCTCCATATATTTTAGTGTCGAGAAAATGTAAGGAACACCGTATTTAAAAGGATTAGATACATATACTGAAAACCTAATATAAATAAATATATATAATATATATATAATAATATAATAATATAAATAAACATATACTGAATGAAAACTTCCATGAGAAAATATGCTGGTCTGCAAGTGGGAGGGTTTTCAGTAGTTGAATTACATGTGTTCAGCATGTGAAGGGAACCACGCCTGCAAAGCCCATCCCGCACCTGCATACGCTAAGTCTAAGTCTAAGTCTAAGTCTAAGTCTAAGTCGTAATCAGGCACCTGCATACGCTAAGTCTAAGTCTAAGTCTAAGTATGAAGTCTAAGTCTAAGTCTAAGTCTAAGTCTAAGTCGTAATCAGGCACCTGCATACGCTAAGTCTAAGTCTAAGTCTAAGTCGTAATCAGGCACCTGCATACGCTAAGTCTAAGTCTAAGTCTAAGTCTAAGTCTAAGTCGTAATCAGGCACCTGCATACGCTAAGTCTAAGTCTAAGTCTAAGTCGTAATCAGGCACCTGCATACGCTAAGTCTAAGTCTAAGTCTAAGTCTAAGTCTAAGTCGTAATCAGGCACCTGCATACGCTAAGTCTAAGTCTAAGTCTAAGTCGTAATCAGGCACCTGCATACGCTAAGTCTAAGTCTAAGTCTAAGTAAGTCTAAGTCGTAATCAGGCACCTGCATACGCTAAGTCTAAGTCGTAATCAGGCACCTGCATACGCTAAGTCTAAGTCTAAGTCGTAATCAGGCACCTGCATACGCTAAGTCTAAGTCGTAATCAGGCACCTGCATACGCTAAGTCTAAGTCTAAGTCGTAATCAGGCACCTGCATACGCTAAGTCTAAGTCTAAGTCTAAGTCGTAATCAGGCCCAGAGAGAACAGCGGTAAGAGGAAAGGTATCTCTTGTCATAATTACACCTAATAATGTAAACTAATTAACTGGACCTTCTGCATGAATTATACAATACCGACAACTCAGGTTCCTGTTTACTCACACACACACACACACAAGCACACCTTCGCACACACACACGCACGCACACGCACACACACACACACACACACGCACGCACGCACGCACGCACGCACACACACACACATATACAAGCACACCTTTGCGCGCACACACACACAAACACACTACCCATTACACCAACATGTGATCATCTATATTCTGACCTGGTTGTCAATGGTTACCTGACAGTCAGGAGGACAACAATACTGATCCAGTACCTGCGTCACACCAGCCTGACCTGGGTGCAAATAGCATTTGTTTTCTTTCAAATACTTTGAGCATGTGAGCAAGCCTGTAGAGCTGCAGGGGCGGGATTAGCATCGGGGCTGTTCCATTGGATGTACTACTTCAGACAAGTTGGAATAAAGCACAGTTAAAGGATTTAAAAGAAAACAACCCAGCGTCCTCAGGAGAGAGAGACAGCGGCTTAATAACTGCTGCTGTGTAAGTGAAGCCCTGAGAGAGAGACAGAGACAGAGAGACACAGAGACAGAGACAGAGACAGAGAGACTCAGAGACAGGGAGACACAGGGACAGAGACAGAGAGACACAGAGACAGAGACAGAGAGACACAGAGAGAGACAGAGAGACACAGAGACAGAGACAGAGACAGAGAGACACAGAGACAGAGACAGATACAGAGAGACACAGAGACAGAGACAGAGAGACACAGAGACAGAGACAAAGAGACAGAGACAGAGAGACTCAGAGACAGAGAGACACAGGGACAGAAAGACACAGAGACACAGAGACAGAGAGACACAGAGACAGAGACAGAGAGACTCAGAGACAGAGAGACACAGGGACAGAAAGACACAGAGACAGAGACAGAGAGACTCAGAAACAGGGAGACACAGGGACAGAGACAGAGAGACAGAGACAGAGAGACACAGAGACAGAGACAGAGAGACACAGAGACAGAGACAGACAGAGACAGAGACAAAGAGACAGAGACAGAGAGACTCAGAGACAGAGAGACACAGGGACAGAAAGACACAGAGACACAGAGACAGAGAGACACAGGGACAGAAAGACACAGAGACAGAGAGACAGAGAGACACAGAGACAGAGACAGAGAGACTCAGAGACAGAGAGACACAGGGACAGAAAGACACAGAGACAGAGAGACACAGAGACAGAGACAGAGAGACACAGGGACAGAGACACAGAGACAGAGACAGAGAGACTCAGAGACAGAGAGACACAGGGACAGAAAGACACAGAGACAGAGACAGAGATGTATGTTGTTGTTGTTCTATAACATACATATTGTTATTGTTGTTGTTCTATAACATATTTGTACAGTAGCTACTGCAAATGGCGACATAAACAAAGTGCATCCTGTCCCAGAGGAATATGTTACTGAGGAATATGTTACTGAGGAATATGTTTGAGAGGAATATGTTTGTGAGGAATATGTTTGTCAGGAATATGTTTGTGAGGAATATGTTTGTCAGGAATATGTTTGTGAGGAATATGTTTGTCAGGAATATGTTTGTCAGGAATATGTTTGTCAGGAATATGTTTGTCAGGAATATGTTTGTGAGGAATATGTTACTGAGGAATATGTTTGTCAGGAATATGTTACTGAGGAATATGTTTGTCAGGAATATGTTTGTGAGGAATATGTTTGTGAGGAATATGTTTGTGAGGAATATGTTTGTCAGGAATATGTTTGTCAGGAATATGTTACTGAGGAATATGTTTGTCAGGAATATGTTACTGAGGAATATGTTTGTGGGGAATATGTTTGTCAGGAATATGTTTGTCAGGAATATGTTTGTGAGGAATATGTTTGTGAGGAATATGTTTGTCAGGAATATGTTTGTGAGGAATATGTTTATCAGGAATATGTTTGTCAGGAATATGTTTGTCAGGAATATGTTTGTCAGGAATATGTTACTGAGGAATATGTTTGTCAGGAATATGTTACTGAGGAATATGTTTGTGGGGAATATGTTTGTCAGGAATATGTTACTGAGGAATATGTTTGTCAGGAATATGTTTGTGAGGAATATGTTTGTCAGGAATATGTTACTGAGGAATATGTTTGTCAGGAATATGTTTGAATATGTTTTGAGGAATATGTTTGTCAGGAATATGTTTGTGAGGAATATGTTTGTCATGTTTGTGAATATGTTTGTGAGGAATATGTTTGTCAGGAATATGTTTGAATATGTTTGTGAGGAATATGTTACTGAGGAATATGTTTGTGAGGAATATGTTTGTGAGGAATATGTTTGTCAGGAATGTTTGTCAGGAATATGTTTGAGAATATGTTTGTGAGGAAATGTTTGTGAGGAATATGTTTGTGAGGAATATGTTTGTCAGGAAAATGTTTGAATGTTTATGAATATGTTTGTGAGGAATATGTTTGTCAGGAATATGTTTGAGGAATATGTTTGTCAGGAATATGTTTGTGAATATGATATATGTTTGTGAGGAATATGTTT
>NC_088404.1:4525353-4531646 GCF_034236695.1 Oncorhynchus nerka
ATATGTTTGTGAGGAATATGTTTGTGAGGAATATGTTACTGAGGAATATGTTACTGAGGAATATGTTTAGGAATATGTTGTCAGGAATATGTTTGTGAGGAATATGTTTTGTCAGGAATATGTTTGTGAGGAATATGTTTGTCAGGAATATGTTTGTCAGGAATATGTTAGAGGAATATGTTTGTCAGGAATATGTTTGTGAGGGAATATGTTTGTCAGGAATATGTTTGTCAGGAATATGTTTGTCAGGAATATGTTTGTCAGGAATATGTTTGTCAGGAATATGTTTGTGAGGAATATGTTTGTCAGGAATATGTTTGTGAGGAATATGTTTGTCAGGAATATGTTTGTCAGGAATATGTTTGTCAGGAATATGTTTGTCAGGAATATGTTACTGAGGAATATGTTTGTCAGGAATATGTTACTGAGGAATATGTTTGTGGGGAATATGGTTGTGCGGAATATGTTTGTCAGGAATATGTTTGTGAGGAATATGTTTGTCAGGAATATGTTTGTGAGGAATATGTTTGTCAGGAATATGTTTGTGGGGAATATGTTTGTGAGGAATATGTTTGTCAGGAATATGTTTTGTATGTTTGGGGAATATGTTTGTCAGGAATATGTTGTCAGGAATATGTTTGTGAGGAATATGTTACTGAGGAATATGTTTGTGGGGAATATGTTTGTAGGGAATATGTTTGCGGAATATGTTTGTTAATGTTTGAGGAATATGTTTGTGAGGAATATGTCTGTCAGGAATATGTTTGTGAGGAATATGTTTGTCAGGAATATGTTTGTCAAGGAATATGTTTGTGAAATATGTTTGTGAGGAATATGTTTGTCAGGAATATGTTTGTCAGGAATATGTTTTTGAATATGTTTGTGAGGAATATGTTTGTGAGGAATATGTTTGTCAGGAATATGTTTGTGAATATGTTTACTGAGGAATATGTTTGTCAGGAATATGTTTGTGAGGAATATGTTTGTGGGAATATGGTTGTCGGAATATGTTTGTCAGAATATGTTTGTGGAATATGTTTATTCAGGAATGTTTGTGAGGGAATATGTTTGTCAGGAATATGTTTGTCAGGAATATGTTTGTGAGGGAATATATATGTTTGTGAGGAATATGTTACTTGTATATTTTGTCAGGAATATGTTTGTGAGGAATATGTTACTGAGGAATATGTTTGTCAGGAATATGTTTGTCAGGAATATGTTTGTGAGGAATATGTTTGTGAGGAATATGTTTGTGAGGAATATGTTTGTCAGGAAAATGTTTGTGAGAAATATGTTTGTGAGGAATATGTTTGTGAGGAATATGTTTGTGAGGAATATGTTTGTGGGGAATATGGTTGTCAGGAATATGTTTGTCAGGAATATGTTTGTCAGGAATATGTTTGTGGGGAATATGTTTGTGGGTTTGAAATATGTTTGCGGGAATATGTTTGTCAGGAATTGTTTGAGGAATATGTTTGTAGGAATATGTTTGTAGGTAATATGTTTGTGGGAATATGTTTGTGAGGAATATGTTTGTGAGGAATATGTTTGTGGGGAATATGTTTGTGGGGAATATGTTTGTGAGGAATATGTTTGTCAGGAATATGTTTCTGGGGAATATGTTTGTGGGGAATATGTTTGTGAGGAATATGTTTGTGAGGAATATGTTTGTGAGGAATATGTTTGTCAGGAATATGTTTGTGAGGAATATGTTTGTGGGGAATATGTTTGTGAGTAATATGTTTGTGAGTAATATGTTACTGAGGAATATGTTTGTGGGGAATATGTTTGTGAGTAATATGTTTGTGAGGAATATGTTATTCAGGAATATGTTTGAGGAATATGTAATATGTTTTGTCAGGAATATGTTACTGAGAATATGTTTGTCAGAATATGTTGTAAGGGAATATGTTACTGAGGAATATGTTTCTGGGGAATATGTTTGTGGGGAATATGTTTGTGAGGAATATGTTTATTAGGGGATATGTTTTGTCAGGAATATGTTACTGAGGAATATGTTTGTGGGAATATGTTTGTGAGAATATGTTTGTAGAATATGTTTGTCAGAATATGTTTGTCAGGAATATATTTATCAGGAATATGTTTATAGAACATATTTTCTGGGGAATATGTTTGTGGGAATATGTCTGTGAGGAATATGTTTGTGAGGAATATGTTTGTCAGGAATATGTTTGTCAGGAATATGTTTGTCAGGAATATGTTTGTCAGGAATATATTTGTCAGGAATATGTTTGTGGGGAATATGTTTGTGAGGAATATGTTACTGAGGAATATGTTTATGAGAACCAGTGTGTGCAGAGAGAGGAGACAATTTGGTTACATTTAAATGTTTCACATGCTGTGACATGACCTGCTTAAATTATAGGCGAGATATGAGCATAGACTGGTCCAGACAGATCCTTCATTTACCAGAAATGACTGTTGGCCCCTGTCATATCCTAACACAAAGGAAATGGGACTGTTCCCCCTGACATACTCTCTCTCTCTCTCAAGCCTCAAAGGAACTGATACCCTGTGTTGAAGTACAGGGTGAGACCTATAGCCTAGTAGGTTAATTCTCAACAGGCTCTGAAACAGGCCACACAGGGACATCAAGACTGTGGTGCAGATTTGCATCACAGATATAATACTTTATACTGAATGGAAGCAATACTTCTACCACTGTTAACATCCAGTAGAAAGACTGTCTGTGTGTGTGTGTGTGTGTGTGTGTGTGTGTGTGTGTGTGTGTGTGTGTGTGTGTGTCTGTGTGCGTGTGTGTGTGTGTGTGTGTGTGTGTGTGTGTGTGTGTGACTCCAGGCAGGTAGGCGGGAGGTAGAGGTGTGTGTGTGTGTGTGTGTGTGTGTGTGTGTGTGTGTGTGTGTGTGTGTGTGTGTGTGTGTGTGTGTGTGTGTGTGTGTGTGTGACTCCAGGCAGGTAGGCGGGAGGTAGAGGTGTGTGTGTGTGTGTGTGTGTGTGTGTGTGTGTGTGTGTGTGTGTGTGTGTGTGTGTGTGTGTGTGTGTGTGTGTGTGTGTGTGTGTGTGTGTGTGTGTGTGACTCCAGGCAGGTAGGCGGGAGGTAGAGGTGTGTGTGTGTGTGTGTGTGTGTGTGTGTGTGTGTGTGTGTGTGTGTGTGTGTGTGTGTGTGACTCCAGGCAGGTAGGCGGGAGGTAGAGGTGTGTGAGCTTCATGCTTAGCTGAGTCAGAGCCTCGGGCAACAAACCGGTTGGTGAAGGATAAGGTAAGAAAAAGAGAGGGCAAGAGTGAGAGGTGAGAAATGTAGAAAGAAAAGAGAGACACACCCCATGTCTGAGGGCCCTGCCCTGCTGACAACACCACACCCCCATGGCTGAGGCCCTGCTGACAACACCACAATGGCTGAGAAAAAACCCACTCAGTTTGCACAGCGTTGTCCCAGATAGAAGAAGTCATGTTGACTGTTGCTCTCTTCCTCAGGTAGAGAGGTATGATGCACCAAGCTGGTCATACCTAAATTACAGCATGGTAATAGTCAGAGAACAGTTACCTGTATATTTCCCATGAAGTGAGGGGTTTAGATCAGTGAGTCAACAATCCTTTTTATTTGGGGGGGGTTATGAGAAAAAGAACGCTATGCAACATATCCTGTTTCTGCTCCCATGTCATTCTGCAGACGACACAGGAACCGGACACTAAACATTAGTCATGTCTTCAGCACGGTCGACTCAGCTAATACAGTCATGTGAACAAGTCAACCGATAGGAAGTGTCAGAATAGAGAAATATAGTTACACCCAGCATGCTATGTGTTGACAGACAGACAGACAGACAGACGGACAGACGGACGGACGGACGGACGGACGGACAGACAGACAGACAGACAGACAGACAGACAGACAGACAGACAGACAGACAGACAGACAGACCATTGATATGTAATTACCCTGATAAGACTAGGTATCCAAGTATCACACAAACCTGTTCTCGCTACCTCTCATTAACTACGCATCCATTAAACCCTCTCCTCTCTAAAGCTGATTAAGACTCAGACAGACCTGGGAACGCAATCTCACTGAACCAAGTCTGACTGTACCAAGTCTGACTGAACCAAGTCTCACTGAACCAAGTCTGACTGAACCAAGTCTGAGTGAACCAAGTCTGACTGAACCAAGTCTCACTGAACCAAGTCTGACTGAACCAAGTCTGACTGAACAAAGTCTGACTGAACCAAGTCTGAGTGAACCAAGTCTGACTGAACCAAGTCTGACTGAACCAAGTCTGACTGAACAAAGTCTGACTGAACCAAGCCTGAGTGAACCAAGTCTGACTGAACCAAGTCTGACTGAACCAAGTCTGACTGAACAAAGTCTGACTGAACCAAGTCTGACTGAACCAAGTCTGACTGAGCCAAGTCTGACTGAACCAAGTCTGACTGAACCAAGTCTGACTGAAGCAAGTCTGACTGAACAAAGTCTGCCGGGACAAAGTCTGACTGAACCAAGTCTGACTGAACCAAGTCTGACTGAACCAAGTCTGACTGAGCCAAGTCTGACTGAACCAAGTCTGACTGAACAAAGTCTGACTGAACCAAGCCTGACTGAACCAAGTCTGACTGAACCAAGTCTGACTGAACCAAGTCTGACTGAACAAAGTCTGACTGAACAAAGTCTGACTGAACCAAGTCTGACTGAACCAAGTCTCGCTGAACCAAGTCTGACTGAACCAAGTCTGACTGAAGCGCTTTGCTTTCACCCTAGTCCTCGTTGTGTCGAGCTAGCTGTGAGGTCATAGGTTGACTAAGAACAGACTTAGCCTGAGTAACACCTGTAAGCCAATCCTCTGGATCTCAATCTTACTGAAAAGCATTCACCTTAGATCAGGCCTTGCTTCACTGAATATCTTCCTTTCACCCTACCCTTGTGAGGATAATGTTTGTGAGGAATATGTTTGTGAGGTATATGTCTGTCAGGAATATGTTTGTGAGAAATATGTTTGTGAGGAATATGTTACTGAGGAATATGTTTGTGAGGAATATGTTACTGAGGAATATGTTTGTGGGGAATATGTTATTCAGGAATATGTTTGTCAGGAATATGTTTGTCAGGAATATGTTTGTGAGGAATATGTTTGTGAGGAATATGTTTGTGAGGAATATGTTATTCAGGAATATGTTTGTGAGGAATATGTTTGTGAGGCATATGTTTGTGAGGAATATGTTTGTCAGGAATATGTTTGTGAGGAATATGTTACTGAGGAATATGTTTGTGGGGAATATGTTTGTGAGGAATATGTTTGTCAGGAATATGTTTGTGAGGAATATGTTTGTGAGGAATATGTTTGTCAGGAATATGTTTGTCAGGAATATGTTTGTCAGGAATATGTTTGTCAGGAATATGTTTGTGAGGAATATGTTTGTGAGGAATATGTTACTGAGGAATATGTTTGTCAGGAATATGTTTGTGAGGAATATGTTTGTCAGGAATATGTTTGTGAGGATAATGTTTGTGAGGAATATGTTTGTGAGGAATATGTCTGTCAGGAATATGTTTGTGAGAAATATGTTTGTGAGGAATATGTTACTGAGGAATATGTTTGTGAGGAATATATTACTGAGGAATATGTTTGTCAAGAATATGTTTGTCAGGAATATGTTTGTGAGGAATATGTTTGTGAGGATAATGTTTGTGAGGCATATGTTTGTGAGGAATATGTTTGTCAGGAATATGTTTGTGAGGAATATGTTTGTCAGGAATATGTTTGTGAGAAATATGTTTGTGAGGAATATGTTACTGAGGAATATGTTTGTGAGGAATATGTTTGTCAGGAATATGTTACTGAGGAATATGTTTGTGAGGAATATGTTTGTCAGGAATATGTTTGTGAGGAATATGTTACTGAGGAATATGTTTGTGAGGAATATGTTACTGAGGAATATGTTTGTGGGGAATATGTTTGTCAGGAATATGTTTGTCAGGAAGATGTTTGTCAGGAATATGTTTGTGGGGAATATGTTTGTGAGGAATATGTTTGTCAGGAATATGTTTCTGGGGAATATGTTTGTGGGGAATATGTTTGTGAGGAATATGTTTGTGAGGAATATGTTTGTCAGGAATATGTTTGTCAGGAATATGTTTGTGAGGAATATGTTTGTGAGGAATATGTTTGTCAGGAATATGTTTGTGAGGAATATGTTTGTCAGGAATATGTTTGTGAGGAATATGTTTGTGAGGAATATGTTTGTCAGGAATATGTTTGTCAGGAATATGTTACTGAGGAATATGTTTGTGAGGAATATGTTTGTCAGGAATATGTTTT
>NC_088404.1:4532146-4534646 GCF_034236695.1 Oncorhynchus nerka
TATGTTTGTGAGGAATATGTTTGTGAGGAATATGTTTGTCAGGAATATGTTTGTGAGGAATATGTTTGTCAGGAATAGGAATATCAGGAATATGTTTGAGGAATATGTTTGTCAGGAATATGTTTGTCAGGAATATGTTTGTGAGGAATATGTTTGTCAGGAATATGTTTGTGAGGAATATGTTATGTGAGGAATATGTCAGGAATATGTTTGTCATGTTTGGAATATGTTTGTCAGGAATATGTTTGTCAGGAATATGTTTGTGAGGAATATGTTTGTCAGGGAATAGGAATATGTTTGTCAGGAATATGTTACTGAGGAATATGTTTGTCAGGAATATGTTTGTGAGGAATATGTTTGTGAGGAATATGTTTGTGAGGAATATGTTTGTCAGGAATATGTTTGTGAGGAATATGTTATATGTTTGTGAGGAATATGTTTGTCAGATGTTTGGAATATGTTTGTCAGGAATATGTTACTGAGGAATATGTTTTGAATATGTTTGGGAATATGTTTGTGTTTGTGAGGAATATGTTTGTCAGGAATATGTTTGTTTGTTTGAGGAATATGTTTGTGAGTTTGAATATGTTTGTCAGGAATATGTTTGTGAGGAATATGTTTGTCAGGAATATGTTTGTCAGGAATATGTTTGTCAGGAATATGTTTGTCAGGAATATGTTTGTCAGGAATATGTTACTGAGGAATATGTTTGTCAGGAATATGTTACTGAGGAATATGTTTGTGGGGAATATGTTTGTGAGGAATATGTTTGTCAGGAATATGTTTGTGAGGAATATGTTTGTCAGGAATATGTTACTGAGGAATATGTTTGTCAGGAATATGTTTGTGAGGAATATGTTTGTGGGGAATATGTTTGTCAGGAATATGTTTGTCAGGAATATGTTTGTGAGGAATATGTTTGTGAGGAATATGTTTGTCAGGAATATGTTTGTGAGGAATATGTTTGTCAGGAATATGTTTGTGAGGAATATGTTTGTCAGGGAATTGTCAGGAATATGTGAGGAATATGTTTGTGAGGAATATGTTTGTCAGGAATATGTTTGTCAGGAATATGTTTGTGAGGAATATGTTTGTCAGGAATATGTTTGTGAGGAATATGTTTGTCAGGAATATGTTTTGAGGGAATATGAGGAATATGTTTGTCAGGAATATGTTTTGAATATGTTTGTGAGGAATATGTTTGTCAGGAATATGTTTGTGAGGAATATGTTTGTGAGGAATATGTTTGTCAGGAATATGTTTGTCAGGAATATGTTTGTCAGGAATATGTTACTGAGGAATATGTTTGTCAGGAATATGTTTGTGAGGAATATGTTTGTCAGGAATATGTTTGTGAGGAATATGTTTGTCAGGAATATGTTTGTGAGGAATATGTTTGTGAGGAATATGTTTGTCAGGAATATGTTTGTGAGGAATATGTTTGTCAGGAATATGTTTGTGAGGAATATGTTTGTCAGGAATATGTTTGTGAGGAATATGTTTGTGAGGAATATGTTTGTGAGGAATATGTTTGTGAGGAATATGTTTTCAGGAATATGTTTGGAATATGTTTGTCAGGAATATGTTTGTGAATATGGAATATGTTTGTGAGGAATATGTTTGTCAGGAATATGTTTGTGAGGAATATGTTTGTCAGGAATATGTTTGTCTGGGAATATGTTTGTGAGGAATATGTTTGTGAGGAATATGTTACTGAGGAATATGTTTGTCAGGAATATGTTTGTGAGGAATATGTTTGTCAGGAATATGTTTGTCAGGAATATGTTTGTGAGGAATATGTTTGTGAGTAATATGTTACTGAGGAATATGTTTGTGGGGAATATGTTTGTGAGTAATATGTTTGTGAGGTAATATGTTACTGAGGAATATGTTTGTGGGGAATATGTTTGTGAGGAATATGTTACTGAGGAATATGTTTGTGGGGAATATGTGAGGAATATGTTTGTCAGGAATATGTTTGTCAGGAATATGTTTGTCAGGAATATGTTTACTGAGGAATATGTTTGTCAGGAATATGTTTGTGAGGAATATGTTTGTACTGAGGAATATGTTTGTCAGGAATATGTTTGTGAGGAATATGTTTGTCTGGAATATGTTTGTTATGTTTGTGAGGAATATGTTTGTGAGGAATATGTTTGTGAGGAATATGTTACTGAGGAATATGTTTGTGGGGAATATGTTTGTGAGGAATATGTTACTGAGGAATATGTTTGTGGGGAATATGTTTGTGAGTAATATGTTACTGAGGAATATGTTTGTGGGGAATATGTTTGTGAGGAATATGTTTGTCAGGAATATGTTTGTGAGGAATATGTTTGTCAGGAATATGTTTGTCAGGAATATGTTTGTCAGGAATATGTTACTGAGGAATATGTTTGTCAGGAATATGTTTGTGAGGAATATGTTTTTCAGGAATATGTTTGTCAGGAATATGTTACTGAGGAATATGTTTGTCAGGAATATGTTTGTCAGGAATATG
>NC_088404.1:4547146-4629646 GCF_034236695.1 Oncorhynchus nerka
CTGTCCCCTCATCACTCAGCCACATAATGCCAGGGTATATCTGTTGGTCTGTCCCCTCATCACTCAGCCACATAATACCAGGGTATATCTGGTAGTCTGTATCCTCATGACTACATAATACCAGGGTATATCTGGTAGTCTGTATCCTCATGACTACATAATACCAGGGTATATCTGGTAGTCTGTATCCTCATGACTACATAATACCAGGGTATATCTGGTAGTCTGTATCCTCATGACTACATAATACCAGGGTATATCTGGTAGTCTGTATCCTCATGACTACATAATACCAGGGTATATCTGTTGGTCTGTCTCCTCATGACTACATAATACCAGGGTATATCTGTTGGTCTGTCTCCTCATCACTACATAATACCAGGGTATATCTGGTGGTCTGTATCCTCATGACTACATAATACCAGGGTATATCTGTTGGTCTGTCTCCTCATCACTACATAATACCAGGGTATATCTGGTGGTCTGTCTCCTCACCACTCAGCCACATAATGCCAGGGTATATCTGATGGTCTGTCAACTCACCACTCAGCCACATAATGCCAGGGTATATCTGGTGGTCTGTCTCCTCATCACTCAGCCACATAATACCAGGGTATATCTGGTGGTCTGTCTCCTCATGACTACATAATACCAGGGTATATCTGGTGGTCTGTCTCCTCATGACTACATAATACCAGGGTATATCTGGTGGTCTGTCCCCTCATCACTACATAATACCAGGGTATATCTGGTGGTCTGACTCCTCATCACTCAGCTACATAATACCAGGGTATATCTGGTGGTCTGTCTCCTCATGACTACATAATACCAGGGTATATCTGGTGGTCTGTATCCTCATGACTACATAATACCAGGGTAAATCTGGTGGTCTGTCCCCTCATCACTACATAATACCAGGGTATATCTGGTGGTCTGTCTCCTCATCACTACATAATACCAGGGTATATCTGGTGGTCTGTATCCTCATGACTACATAATACCAGGGTAAATCTGGTGGTCTGTATCCTCATGACTACATAATACCAGGGTAAATCTGGTGGTCTGTATCCTCATGACTACATAATACCAGGGTAAATCTGGTGGTCTGTCTCCTCATGACTCCATAATACCAGGGTATATCTGGTGGTCTGTCTCCTCCTCATGACTACATAATACCAGGGTATATCTGGTGGTCTGTCTCCTCATCTCTCAGCCACATAATACCAGGGTATATCTGGTGGTCTGTCTCCTCATCACTCAGCCACATAATACCAGGGAATATCTGGTGGTCTGTCTCCTCATCACTACATAATACCAGGGTATATCTGGTGGTCTGTCTCCTCATCTCTCAGCCACATAATGCCAGGGTATATCTGGTGGTCTGTCTCCTCATCACTCAGCCACATAATACCAGGGTATATCTGGTGGTCTGTCTCCTCATCACTACATAATACCAGGGTATATCTGGTGGTCTGTCCCCTCATCACTCAGCCACATAATGCCAGGGTATATCTGGTGGTCTGTCTCCTCATCACTACATAATACCAGGGTATATCTGGTGGTCTGTCTCCTCATCTCTCAGCCACATAATGCCAGGGTATATCTGGTGGTCTGTCTCCTCATGACTACATAATACCAGGGTATATGTGCTTTCTAGTCGGTTTTCTGGAATATGAGCAAGCGTATATCGTGGTAGAAAGGGCAATAGAGGATCAAATGAGATTAATTCTCTATTTCTTCAAGGTCACAATAGTTACATAGTCTTTCCTCTTCCATTTCACCACAAAACCGACCTGTTTCAATACCCACAGGCAATATCCCTGATCTTACCTGTGCACACAGCATCATAGCGTAGCATCTCTTGCTTTTAGGTAGGTTATACATAATTATATCTCTCGCACATCAATTCACCCTGAATCAAACAAAAGGTTCTCAATTTGGGTTAAATCAAATCAAATTTATTTGTCACATACACATGGTTAGCAGATGTTAATGCGAGTGAAGCGAAATGCTTGTGCTTCTAGTTCCGACAATGCAGTAATAACCAACAAGTAACTAACAATTCCAAAACTACTGTCTTATACACAGTGTAAGGGGATAAAGAATATGTACATAAGGATATATGAATGAGTGATGGTACAGAGCAGCATAGGCAAGATACAGTAGATGGTATCGAGTACAGTATATACATATGAGATGAGTATGTAAACAAAGTGGCCAGGGTATGGTGCCTTTTCCTAACTACTTAAACATTTCACTCCTACAGTCCAATTGGAATGCTATCCATATGGACCGTATAACAGTAACAGGGATTCAGCAGCCAACCACTTTTTTTGAACGATGACCTGTGATTGAGCACGTTGTATTTTTTGTTTCAATGTTACATCGTAATAAAGACAATGATGCAAGTCAGAGCAAGGATGAAAAAAAAATATATGGTTTGTCAGCAGTCATGGTTGTAATGGCTGTCATAGGTGGAAGAAGGTGAAGAGGACCAAGGTGCAGCGTGGTACGTGTTCATGGTAGATTTAATAAAGAAACTGAACACTAGAACAAAAACCAACAAAAACCAACAAAGCGGAACAAACGAAACAGTTCTGTCTGGTACAGACACACAAACACAGAAAACAGCTACCCACAAACACAGGTGGGAACAGGCTACCTAAGTATGGTTCTCAATCCGAGACAACGATTGCCAGCTGCCTCTGATTGGGAACCATACCAGGCCAAACACATAGAAATACAAAACCTAGAAAAACACAGAATGCCCACCCCAACCCACGCCCTGACCAAACTAAAACAGAGACATAAAAAAGGAACTAAGGTCAGGACGTGACAATGGCAGAGCAAGATAAGGTGCTGTTTACACCACTTTTCCATACAGCCTCGTGTTGTGTTTGAAGCAGAGACACTAAAGACCCACCCAGGAACTAAGGTCAGGACGTGTTACATAACTGTAACCACTGAAGTGCTTTTCAGGAAACACATGGAATATAAAAACAAGAGTCAGACATGGTCTAGTATAATGGCATGATGTAGTCCAACATCTTTTAGGATCAGCTTGGTTTTGCTTTTGGTAAATCTGGTTGGTTTTGCTTTTGGTAAACATGGTTGGTTTTGCTTTTGGCAAACATGGTTGGTTTTGCTTTTGGTAAATCTGGTTGGTTTTGCTTTTAGTAAATCTGGTTGGTTTTGCTTTTGGTTAACATGGTTGGTTTTGCTTTTAGTAAATCTGGTTGGTTTTGCTTTTGGTAAACATGGTTGGTTTTGCTTTTGGTAAACATGGTTGGTTTTGCTTTTGGTAAATCTGGTTGGTTTTGCTTTTAGTAAATCTGGTTGGTTTTGCTTTTGGTTAACATGGTTGGTTTTGCTTTTAGTAAATCTGGTTGGTTTTGCTTTTGGTTAACATGGTTGCTTTTGCTTTTGGTAAACTTGGCTGGTTTAACTTTTGGTAAACTTGATTTGTTTTGCTGGGTAAATTTGGTTGGTTTTGCTTGGTATATTTGGTTGGAATTTCTTTGGTAAACTTGGTTGGCTTTGCTTGGTAAACTTGGTTGGTTTTCCTAAGGTAAACTTTGTGGGTAAATGTGGTTGGTTTTGCTGGGTAAATGTGGTGGGTAAATGTGGTTGGTTTTGCTGGTTAAATTTGGTTGGACTTCGAGAGAACTGGGGCTGTAGAAAACCCCCCCCCCCCCACCAGATAGCTGACTGATGAGTAAAAGTTGGCTGGGAATAGTTGACACAGAGAGGGTGTGTTGTGTGATCTTGTGGACTAAACCAGTTGAGCAGGGAGGTTCTTGTTTTGGCTGTTGTACCTAATGGGCGTTAGTTCACATTGATTTGGGATTGTCAGTGCTTTTGTGTTCTCTGAAGTAAATGGTGCGTATTGTGTTAAAGTTTGAGAGATAAATCCTGTAAGATCAAGTATGAATGGGTAAAAAAAAAAAAAACTTGATTTCCAGTATGGTGACAATAAAATAGGTGAACATGATCCATTTGGCATTCCATATCTTTACAAAAACATATTCGGACTCTAAAGTCAAGAAATAACTGAAACGTTATGTTGGCACCTGTATGTTATTGTAACGCTCAACGTTGCATGAAGAAGGAGTGGACCAAAGCGCAACATTTCGGCAGCAGTGTATGTGCAACGTTTTAGACTGATCCAATGAACCATTATAGTGAACGCTTTTCTTTTAGACTAGCAAGAAATCCACAGGGGCCGACAAATTGGATGCTGCCTGGTCTGGTTTCACGATGATGAGGATGATGCGGCTGATAGTGTTATGTCTGCTATTGCCCCGACTGTTGATCTGGCTATGTCTAAACTACAATCCGATTTTATAGCTATGCAGGAAGGTCTTGCTGATTTAAAACTTGTTCTTAATACAGGCTAAATATATTACATGTTGTTTTTCTCGTAAGAATGTTTTAGATGAGCTATTTGTTCAGTCATTAATTACTTTATTATTTATTATTATTTATTTATTATTATTATTAATTAATTAATTACCCAATGGTGCGTGTTCCTGCATATAAATACTGAGGCATTTGGATTGATGTTTATAAAACATATAGATGAGCTGTAAAGTTATATTTTTCTACAGAAACAGATGGTGTCTTTCTCTGAGCAGTAGGAAACAGACGGTGTCTTTCTTTCTCTGAGCAGTAGGAAACAGACGGTGTCTTTCTCTGAGCAGTAGGAAGCAGACGGTGTCTTTCTCTGAGCAGTAGGAAACAGACGGTGTCTTTCTTTCTCTGAGCAGTAGGAAACAGACGGTGTCTTTCTCTGAGCAGTAGGAAGCAGACGGTGTCTTTCTCTGAGCAGTAGGAAGCAGACGGTGTCTTTCTCTGAGCAGTAGGAAGCAGACGGTGTCTTTCTCTGAGCAGTAGGAAGCAGACGGTGTCTTTCTCTGAGCAGTAGGAAGCAGACGGTGTCTTTCTCTGAGCAGTAGGAAACAGACGGTGTCTTTCTTTCTCTGAGCAGTAGGAAACAGACGGTGTCTTTCTCTGAGCAGTAGGAAGCAGACGGTGTCTTTCTCTGAGCAGTAGGAAACAGACGGTGTCTTTCTCTGAGCAGTAGGAAGCAGACGGTGTCTTTCTCTGAGCAGTAGGAAGCAGACGGTGTCTTTCTCTGAGCAGTAGGAAACAGACGGTGTCTTTCTCTGAGCAGTAGGAAACAGACGGTGTCTTTCTCTGAGCAGTAGGAAACAGACGGTGTCTTTCTCTGAGCAGTAGGAAACAGACGGTGTCTTTCTCTGAGCAGTAGGAAGCAGACGGTGTCTTTCTCTAGCAAGCAGAGTAGTAGGAAGCAGACGGTGTCTTTCTCTGAGCAGTAGGAAGCAGACGGTGTCTTTCTCTGAGCAGTAGGAAACAGACGGTGTCTTTCTGATTAGGAGCAGTTTGGAAGCAGACGGTGTCTTTCTCTGAGCAGTAGGAAACAGACGGTGTCTTTCTCTGAGCAGTAGGAAACAGACGGTGTCTTTCTCTGAGCAGTAGGAAGCAGACGGTGTCTTTCTCTGAGCAGTAGGAAACAGACGGTGTCTTTCTCTGAGCAGTAGGAAACAGACGGTGTCTTTCTCTGAGCAGTAGGAAGCAGACGGTGTCGTTCTCTGAGCAGTAGGAAACAGACGGTGTCTTTCTCTGAGCAGTAGGAAGCAGACGGTGTCTTTCTCTGAGCAGTAGGAAACAGACGGTGTCTTTCTCTGAGCAGTAGGAAACAGACGGTGTCTTTCTCTGAGCAGTAGGAAACAGACGGTGTCTTTCTCTGAGCAGTAGGAAGCAGACGGTGTCTTTCTCTGAGCAGTAGGAAACAGACGGTGTCTTTCTCTGAGCAGTAGGAAGCAGACGGTGTCTTTCTCTGAGCAGTAGGAAACAGACGGTGTCTTTCTCTGAGCAGTAGGAAACAGACGGTGTCTTTTCTGAGCAGTAGGAAGCAGACGGTGTCGTTCTCTGAGCAGTAGGAAACAGACGGTGTCTTTCTCTGAGCAGTAGGAAGCAGACGGTGTCTTTCTCTGAGCAGTAGGAAACAGACGGTGTCTTTTCTGAGCAGTAGGAAACAGACGGTGTCTTTCTCTGAGCAGTAGGAAACAGACGGTGTCTTTCTCTGAGCAGTAGGAAGCAGACGGTGTCTTTCTCTGAGCAGTAGGAAACAGACGGTGTCTTTCTCTGAGCAGTAGGAAGCAGACGGTGTCTTTCTCTGAGCAGTAGGAAACAGACTGTGTCTTTCTCTGAGCAGTAGGAAACAGACTGTGTCTTTCTCTGAGCAGTAGGAAACAGACGGTGTCTTTCTCTGAGCAGTAGGAAACAGACGGTGTCTTTCTCTGAGCAGTAGGAAACAGACGGTGTCTTTCTCTGAGCAGTAGGAAACAGACGGTGTCTTTCTCTGAGCAGTAGGAAACAGACGGTGTCTTTCTCTGAGCAGTAGGAAACAGACGGTGTCTTTCTCTGAGCAGTAGGAAACAGATGGTGTCTTTCTCTGAGCAGTAGGAAGCAGACGGTGTCTTTCTCTGAGCAGTAGGAAGCAGATTATTCAGTCAACCTTTTGATCGGTTGTTGATTATGGTGATGTTATTTATCAAAGTGCAGCTGGTACTACTCTTAAACCTTTGGATTCCATCTCCCATAATGCCCTTCAATTGTGACAGGTGACATTGTTTATACTCATCACTGTATCCTGTATCAAAAGGTTGGCTGGACTTCTCTAAAGACCCTTAGATCTCTACATTACTCCCTTTTTGTTTACAAGGCCCTATTTCATAAACTTCTGTATTTTCTAACTTTGCTGTTGAAGGATAGACACCTGAGTTGTCTAACCGGTTCACAGGATTGGTTAACTCTTGAGGTTCCTTGGGTCTTCAAAGAACTAGATACATCTGCTTTTAGATTTAATGCACCGTCTTACTGGAACAAAATTCGAAATACATTTAATCTTGATGTTCTAGTGGCGTTCGGGAAATTGAAAGTATTGATCAGGGACGTATTTGTGGAGGAATGTAACAGTTTTTCTGGGGGATTTGTTATGTTTTATTTGTGCTTTTGTAAATGTGATATTTCAGTTTTTTTTAATTTATAATAAAATTGCTAAAATAAAAACAAAACCTTTTTTGCTTTGTCATTTTGGGGTATTGTGTGATTGATGAGGATTATATATTTTTTAAAATCCATTTCATTTTAGAATGAGGCTTTGACATTAAAAAATGCGGAAAAAGTCAAGGGGTCTGATACGTTCCGAATGCACTGTAGTATACACACTACCAGTCAAAAGTTTGGACACACCTATTCATTCAAGGATTTTTCTCAATTTTTACTATTTTCTACATTGTAGAATAATAGTGAAGACATCAAAACTATGAAATAACACATAATACAAACTACCTCATACGTCCAGTCAATTGTATGAGTTACCTTCAGCAGATACCATCGTGTTGCTAAGAGTCTTCCCTTTCCACAGAGGGGTCATACTATTCTCTGATCCAAAACAAATGTCTTTAAATTCTTAAAACTAAGACATCTTATTCAATCTCTTCAACAGAGTCTGGATGAACGTAAAATATCAAGAATTGAACAAATATAGAAAGAAGTTGGTCACCATGTTATATATATCAAGGACTTATTAGGAAACAATGGGAAACAGAGCTCAAAGAAGAAATGAGAGAGAACTATTAGTTACAGATATGTACAAATGTTCACATTTTCTTCTACAACCTTAGATATAAGTTATTGCAATTCAAGATAATTTACTACACTACTGCCAGAATTCATGTAATGCACCCAGAGAAGCAGTATCTCTTCTAGAATAACATGAGTACCGGCACACAGTGCTTGACTTGGATTAGAATAGGTGCCGGTACTCATTTTGGGTGCCAGTACTATCTATTGTTATGTGCAGGAGCTTCACAATACTTTTGAATGTTTATTCTATAAGAGGAACAGGAACTCAAGCAGTAGAACATTTAAGGTGCTGGTAATCAGCTCCGGTGAGCTCCTGTCCAAGTCAAGCACTGCCGGCACCTCTTATAGAATAATATGAGTGCCTTCACCTCTTATAGAATAATTTGAGTACCTTCACCTCTTATATAATAATATGAGTACTGGCACCTCTTATAGAATAATATGAATACCTTCACCTCTTATATAATAATATGAGTACCGGCACCTCTTATAGAATAATATGAGTACCTTCACCTCTTATAGAATAATATGAGTACCTTCACCTCTTATATAATAATATGAATACTGGCACCTCTTATATAATAATATGAATACTGGCACCTCTTATAGAATAATATGAGTACTGGCACCCCTTATATAATAATATGAGTACTGGCACCTCTTATAGAATAATATGAATACCTTCACCTCTTATATAATAATATGAGTACCTTCACCTCTTATAGTATAATATGAGTACCTTCAC
Organism: Oncorhynchus nerka; assembly: GCF_034236695.1. Taxonomy (NCBI): domain Eukaryota; kingdom Metazoa; phylum Chordata; class Actinopteri; order Salmoniformes; family Salmonidae; genus Oncorhynchus; species Oncorhynchus nerka. Next base: position 4,555,566 of record NC_088404.1, read on the forward strand.
CTCTTGCAGAATAATATGAGTACCGACACCTCTTATAGAATAATATGAATACCGACACCTCTTATAGAATAATATGAGTACCTTCACCTCTTTCAGAATAATATGAATACCTTCACCTCTTATATAATAATATGAGTACCTTCACCTCTTATAGAATAATATGAGTACCTTCACCTCTTACAGAATAATATGAGTACCTTCACCTCTTATAGAATAATATGAATACCTTCACCTCTTATATAATAATATGAGTACCTTCACCTCTTACAGAATAATATGAATACCTTCACCTCTTATATAATAATATGAGTACCTTCACCTCTTACAGAATAATATGAGTACCGACACCTCTTATAGAATAATATGAATACCGACACCTCTTATAGAATAATATGAGTACCTTCACCTCTTTCAGAATAATATGAATACCTTCACCTCTTATATAATAATATGAGTACCTTCACCTCTTATAGAATAATATGAGTACCTTCACCTCTTACAGAATAATATGAGTACCTTCACCTCTTACAGAATAATATGAATACCTTCACCTCTTATATAATAATATGAGTACCTTCACCTCTTATAGAATAATATGAGTACCTTCACCTCTTATAGAATAATATGAATAATATAGAATAATATGAGTACCTTCACCTCTTATAGAATAATATGAATACCTTCACCTCTTATATAATAATATGAGTACCGGCACCTCTTATAGAATAATATGAGTACCTTCACCTCTTACAGAATAATATGAATACCTTCACCTCTTATAGAATAATATGAATAGCTTCACCTCTTATAGAATAATATGAGTACCTTCACCTCTTATAGAATAATATGAGTACCTTCACCTCTTACAGAATAATATGAATACCTTCACCTCTTATATAATAATATGAGTACCTTCACCTCTTATAGAATAATATGAGTACCTTCACCTCTTATAGAATAATATGAGTACCTTCACCTCTTACAGAATAATATGAATAGCTTCACCTCTTATAGAATAATATGAGTACCTTCACCTCTTATAGAATAATATGAATACCTTCACCTCTTATAGAATAATATGAGTACCTTCACCTCTTATATAATAATATGAGTACCGGCACCTCTTATAGAATAATGACGTTTTCTTCAACAGTGTGTGTGCACCTTTTTTTATTCCACTTCAAGCGTTGCCTAACCACTAATGAAATCCAGGCTGCGTCCCAAGTAGCCACTATTCTCTATATAGTGCGCTACTTTTCACTAGAGCCCTATGAACCCTGGGAAAAGTAGTGCACTACTATTCATTAGGGCCCTATGAACCCTGTGAAAAGTAGTGCACTACTGTTCATTAGGGCGCTATGAACCCTGGGAAAAGTAGTGCACTATGAAGGGAATAAGGTACCATTTTGGCCGCATTTTCAATGAATATGATTATACAACCATAACAAAGAGCACTGAACTCTGCGACCTTGGAGAAGTCCTTCAGGAAAAGATACAAAGTGACTCAAAAAAATAAATCAATTAGTAAAAGATTTAGCATTAGAGAGATGCTGAATGTCCGCTGGTCAAAGCCTGGCATTTAATCAACGGTCATCAAAAGACTCAAACTGTTACATTAGAAGTTTTGTTCAAACATAATTAACAAAAATACAGTAGTAAAATCTAGTCTCTATTCAAAAATACTGATAAAAATGTACATATAAAATGTACATATAAAAATGTACATGATCCTGCAATATAATAAGAATGAACAAGAACTACAACACAAAACGTAACTACAACACAAAACAGGAACTACAACACAAAACAGGAACTACAACACAAAACAGGAACTACAACACAAAACGTAACTACAACACAAAACAGGAACTACAACACAAAACAGGAACTACAACACAAAACGTAACTACAACACAAAACAGGAACTACAACACAAAATGGGAACTACAACACAAAACAGGAACTACAACACAAAACGTAACTACAACACAAAACATAAGTACAACACAAAACGGGAACTACAACACAAAACAGGAACTACAACACAAAACGTAACTACAACACAAAACAGGAACTACAACACAAAACAGGAACTACAACACAAAACAGGAACTACAACACAAAACGTAACTACAACACAAAACAGGAACTACAACACAAAACAGGAACTACAACACAAAACGTAACTACAACACAAAACAGGAACTACAACACAAAATGGGAACTACAACACAAAACAGGAACTACAACACAAAATGGGAACTACAACACAAAACAGTAACTACAACACAAAACAGGAACTACAACACAAAACGTAACTACAACACAAAACAGTAACTACAACACAAAACAGGAACTACAACACAAAACAGGAACTACAACACAAAACGTAACTACAACACAAAACATAACTACAACACAAAACGGGAACTACAACACAAAACAGGAACTACAACACAAAATGGGAACTACAACACAAAACAGGAACTACAACACAAAACGGGAACTACAACACAAAACAGGAACTACAACACAAAACAGGAACTACAACACAAAACAGGAACTACAACACAAAACATAACTACAACACAAAACGGGAACTACAACACAAAACGGGAACTACAACACAAAACAGGAACTACAACACAAAATGGGAACTACAACACAAAACAGGAACTACAACAGAAAACATAACAGGAACTACAACACAAAACATAACAGGGACTACAACACAAAACATAACTACAACACAAAACATAACTACAACACAAAACAGGAACTACAACACAAAACAGGAACTACAACACAAAACATAACTAAGACACAAAAAATAACTACAACACAAAACATAACTAAGACACAAAAAATAACTACAACACAAAACATAACAGGAACTACAAAACATAACAGGAACTACAACACAAAAAAGGAAGTACAACACAAAACATAACAGGAAGTACAACACAAAACATAACAGGAACTACAACACAAAACAGGAACTACATCACAAAACAGGAAGTACAACACAAAACATAACAGGAACTACAACACAAAACAGGAACTACATCACAAAACAGGAAGTACAACACAAAACATAACAGGAACTAAACAAAACATAACATAACATTTGCATCCCCTTTGTTGGCTTTGATCTGTAGAGGACTTTCCCCTCCAATATGGTTCTGTGGTTCTATGATTCCATGGTTCCGTCGTTCTATGGTTCTGTGGTTAAATTACGGTTCTGTGGTTCTAGTACACTGGGGTGGCGTTGCGGATCGCACAGCAGAGAACCATGGTGAATATCATCTCAAAGATCTACAGAGGAAGAAGAGGAAGGTCTTTATCAAGACTTCAACATCTGTCCTCACTCAGTCAGGACAGCAGAGGTCAGGAGAACCGTTCTGTCTGTGCAGATAATAACTGTCACAGGGCTCCAGAGTTACTGTAGCGCAGTGGATTATAGAATATAACTGAAAAGAAATCCAGGAGCGTCTCCATGGTAACACCGCTCACCATGATGACAGCGACCACCAGGGCAGCTAGACCAATCAGGCAGAGCTTCTCGGAGAAGAGGTCTTTCAGCTTCAGATGACAGCTCTAGTGGGAGGGGAACACAGGGAGGGGATAAGGACCAACACTTAAACACTTGTTTTCCTCCTGTCATATTTATGTGCTGTGTAAAGCATTCATTTAAACAGAACATAGAGATTTACAGTAAAAATGATTATGATCCCCCAAATATCAAAACATTGGAAGGGGAAGGTAAAGGGGAAAGGGAGGTAAAGGGGAAAGGGAGGTAAAGGGAAAGGGAAGGTAAGGGAAAGGGGAGGTAAAGGGGAAAGGGAGGTAAAGGGGAAAAAGGGGAAAGGGAAGGTAAAGCGGAAAGGGAAGGTAAAGGAAAGGGGAGGTAAAGGGAAAGGGAAGGTAAAGGGAAAGGGAAGGTAAAAGGGGAAAGGGAAGGTAAAGGGGAAAGGGAGGTAAAGGGGAAAGGGAAGGTAAAGGGGAAAGGGAAGGTAAAGGGGAAAGGGAAGGTAAAGGGGAAAGGGGAGGTAAAGCAGAAAGGGAAGGTAAAGGGGAAAGGGAGGTAAAGGGGAAAGGGAAGGTAGAGGGAAAGGGAAGGTAAAGAAAGGGAGTAAAGGGAAAGGAGGTAAATGGGAAAAGGAAGGTAAAGGGAAAGGGAAGGTAAAGGGAAAGGGAAGGTAAGGGAAAGGGAAGGTAAAGGGGAAAGGGAAGGTAAAGGGGAAAGGGGAAGGTAAAGGGAAAGGGGTAAAGGAAAGGAAGGTAAAGGAAAGGAAGGTAAAGGGAAAAAGGGGAAAGGGAAAGGTAAAGCGGAAAGGGAAGGTAAAGGGAAAGGGAAGGTAAAGGGGAAAGGAAGGTAAAGGGGGAAAGGGAAGGTAAAGGGAAAGGGAAGGTAAAGGAAGGGAAGGTAAAGGGGGAAAGGAAGGTAAAGGGGAAAGGAAGGTAAAGGGGAAAGGGAAGGTAAAGGAAAGGAAGGTAAAGGGGAAAAGGAAGGTAATGGGAAAGGAAGGTAAAGGGGAAAGGAAGGTAAAGGGGGAAAGGGAAGGTAAAGGGGAAAGGAAGGTAAAGGGAAAGGAAGGTAAAGGGGGAAGGTAAAGGGAAGGTAAATGGGAAAGGGAAGGTAAAGGGGTAAAGGGAAAGGAGGTAAAGGAAAGGAAGGTAAAGGGGAAGGTAAAGGAAAAGGAAGGTAAAGGAAGGTAAATGGGAAAGGGAGGTAAAGGGGAAAGGGAAGGTAAAGGAAAGGGAAAGGAAAGGGAAAAGGAAGGTAAAGGATGGTAAAGGAAGGTAAAGGGAAAGGGAAGGTAAAGGGGGAAAGGGAAGGTAAAGGGGAAAGGGAAGGTAAAGGGAAGGTAAAGGGAAGGTAAAGGAAAGGTAAGGAAGGTAAAGGGAAGGTAAAGGGAAAAGGAAGGTAAATGGGAAAGGAAGGTAAAGGGGAAAGGGAAGGTAAAGGAAAAGGGAAAGGGAAGGGAAGGTAAAGGGGAAAGGGAAGGTAAAGGGGAAAAAAGGAAGGTAAAGGGGAAAGGGAAGGTAAAGGGGAAAGGGAAGGTAAAGGGAAAGGGAAGGTAAAGGGGAAAGGGAAGGTAAAGGAAAAGGAAGGTAAAGGGGAAAGGAAGGTAAAGGGAAAAGGGAAGGTAAAGGGGAAAGAGGAGGTAAAGGGGAAGGTAAGGGGAAAGGGAAGGTAAAGGGGAAAGGGAAGGTAAAGGGGAAAGGAGGTAAAGGAAAGGGAAGGTAAAGGGAAAGGGAAGGTAAAGGGGAAAGGAAGGTAAAGGGGGAAGGTAAAGGGGAAGGGAAGGTAAAGGGAAAGGGAAGGTAAAGGGGGAAAGGAAAGGAAGGTAAAGGGAAAGGGAGGTAAAGGGAAAGGGAAGGTAAAGGGAAGGTAAAGGGAAAGGTAAAGGGGAAGGTAAAGGGGAAAGGAAGGTAAAGGGGAAAGGGAAAGGGAGGAAAGGGAAGGTAAATGGGAAAGGTAAAGGAAGGTAAAGGGGAAAGGGAAGGTAAAGGAAAGGAAGGTAAAGGGAAAGGGAGGTAAAGGAAAGGGAAGGTAAAGGGGAAAGGAAGGTAAAGGGGAAAGGGAAGGTAAAGGAAGGTAAAAGGGGAAGGTAAAGGAAAGGGAAGGTAAAGGAAAAGGTAAAGGGGAAAGGGAAGGTAAAGGAAGGGATGGTAAAGGGAAAGGAAGGTAAAGGGAAAAAGGGGGAGGTAAAGGGAAGGTAAAGGGAAAGGTAAAGGGAAAGGGAAGGTAAAGGGAAAGGGAAGGTAAAGGGGAAGGTAAGGGAAAGGGAAGGTAAAGGGGAAAGGGGGAAGGTAAAGGGAAGGGGAGGTAAAGGGGAAAGGGGAAGGTAAAGGGAAGGTAAAGAGGAAAGGGAAGGTAAGGAAAGGAAGGTAAGGGAAAGGGAAGGTAAATGGAAAGGGAAGGTAAAGGGAAGGGAAGGTAAAGGGGAAAGGAAGGTAAAGGGAAAGGGAAAGGGAAAGGGAAGGTAAGGGGAAAGGGAAGGTAAAGGGGAAAGGGAAGGTAAAGGAAAGGGAAGGTAAAGGGAAAGGGAAGGTAAAGGGGAAAGGAAGGTAAAGGGGAAAGGGAAGGTAAAGGGGAAAGGGAAGGTAAAGGGAAGGTAAAGGGAGGTAAATGGGGAAAAGGGGAGGTAAAGGGAAAAGGGAAGGTAAAGGGGAAAGGGAAGGTAGAGGGGAAAGGGAAGGTAAGGGGAAAAAGGAAAGGAAAAGGGTGGGTAAGGGGAAAGGGGGAAGGTAAAGGTAAAGGGAAGGTAAATGGAAAGGAAGGTAAAGGAAGGTAAAGGAAGGTAAAGGGAAGGTAAATGGGAAAGGGGAGGTAAAGGGAAAGGGAAGGTAAAGGGGAAAGGGAAGGTAAAGGGGAAAGGAAGGTAAAGGAAGGTAAAAAAAGGTAAAGGGGGAAAGGAAGGTAAAAAGGAAAGGTAAAGGGAAGGTAAAGGGGAAAGGGAAGGTAAAGGGAAGGTAAAGGTAAAGGGGAAAGGAAGGTAAAGGGGAAAGGGAGGTAAAGGGAAAGGGAAGGTAAAGGGGAAAAGGAGGGTAGAGGGAAAGGGAAGGTAAAGGGGAAAGGGAAGGTAAAAGGGGAAAGGGTAAAGGGAAGGTAAAGGGAAAGGGGAAGGTAAAGGAAGGAAGGGGGGGAAGGTAAAGGGGAAAGGGAAGGTAAAGGGAAAGGAAGGTAAAGGGGAAAGGGAAGGTGAGGGAAGGTAAAGGAAAGGGGAGGTAAAGGGGAAAGGGAAGGTAAAGGGGGGAAGGTAAAGGGGAAAGGGAAGGTAAAGGGAAAGGGAAGGTAAAGGGAAAGGGAGAGGTAAAGGAAAGGGAAGGTAAAGGAAGGTAAAGGAAGGAAAGAAAGGGAGGTAAAGGGGAAAGAGAAGGTAAAGGGGAAAGGGGAAAGGTAAAGGTAAAGGAAAGGGAAGGGAAAGGAAGGTAAAGGGAAGGAAGGGAAGGTAAATGGGAAAGGGGAAAGGGAAGGTAAATGGGAAAGGAGGTAAAGGGGAAAGGGAAGGTAAAGGGGAAAGGGAAGGTAAAGGGAAAAGGAAGGTAAAGGAAGGTAAAGGGGAAAGGGAGGTAAAGGGAAAGGGAAGGTAAAGGGAAAGGGAAGGTAAAGGAAAGGGAAGGTAAAGGGATGGTAAAGGGAAGGTAAATGGGAAAGGAGGTAAAGGGGAAAGGGAAGGTAAGGGGAAAGGGAGGGAAAGGGGAAAGGGAAGGTGGAAAGGAAAAGGGAAGGTAAAGGGAAAGGGAAGGTAAAGGGGAAAGGGAGGTAAAGGGAAAGGGAAGGTAAAGGAAGGAAGGTAAAGGGAAAGGAAGGTAAAGGGGAAAGGGAAGGTAAAGGGAAAGGGGAGGTAAAGGGGAAAGGAAGGTAAAGGGGAAAGGGGAGGTAGAGGGGAAAGGGAAGGTAAAGGGGAAAGGGAAGGTAAAGGGAAAGGGGAGGTAAATGGGAAAGGAAGGTAAATGGGAAAGGGAAGGTAAAGGGGAAAGGGAAGGTAAGGGGAAAAGGGAGGTAAAGGGAAAGGAAGGTAAAGGGGAAAGGGAAGGTAAAGGGAAAGGGAAGGTAGAGGGGAAAGGGAAGGTAAAGGGGAAAGGGAAGGTAAAGGGGAAAGGGAGGTAAAGGGGAAAGGGAAGGTAAAGGGGAAAGGGAAGGTAGAGGGGAAAGGGAAGGTAGAGGGGAAAGGGAAGGTAGAAGGGGAGGTAAAGGAAAGGGAAGGTAAAGGGAAAGGGAGGTAAAGGGGAAAGGGAAGGTAAAGGGGAAAGGGGAGGTAAAGGGAAAGGGAAGGTAAAGGGAAGGTAAAGGGGAAAGGAAGGTAAAGGGAAGGTAAAGGAAAGGGGAAGGTAAAGGGAAGGTAAAGGGAAAGGAAGGTAAAGGTAAAGGGAAGGAAAGGGAAAAGGAAGGTAAAGGGGGAAAGGTAAAGGGAAAGGGAAGGTAAAGGGAAAGGAAGGTAAAGGGAAAGGGAAGGTAAAGGGGAAAGGAGGTAAAGGGAAAGGGAGGAAAGGGAAAGGGAAGGTAAAAGGGGAAAGGGAAGGTAAATGGGAAAGGGGAGGTAAAGGGAAAGGGAAGGTAAAGGAGGGAAGGTAAAGGGAAAGGAAGGTAAAAAGGTAAAGGAAAGGAAGGTAAAGGGAAGGTAAAGGAAAGGTAAAGGGAAGGTAAAGGGGAAAGGGAAGGTAAAGGGAAGGTAAAGGGAAAGGAAGGTAAATGGGAAAGGGAAGGTAAAGGGAAGGAGGTAAAGGGAAAGGGAAGGTAAAGGGAAAAGGGGAGGTAAAGGGGAAAGGAGGTAAAGGGAAGGTAAAGAGGAAAGGAAGGTAAAGGGAAAGGAAGGTAAAGGGAAAGGAGGTAAAGGGAAAGGGAAGGTAAAGGGAAAGGGAGGTAAAGGGAAAGGGAAGGTAAAGGGAAAGGGAGGTAAAGGGGAAAGGGAAGGTAAAGGGAAAGGAAGGTAAAGGGAAAGGGAAGGTAAAGGGGAAAGGGAAGGTAAGGGAAAGGGGAGGTAAAGGGGGAAAGGGAAGGTAAAGGAAAGGGAAGGTAAAGGGGAAAGGGAAGGTAAGGGGAAAGGGAAGGTAAATGGGAAAGGAGGTAAAGGGGAAAGGGAAGGTAAAGGAAAGGAAGGTAAAGGAAAGGGGAAGGTAGAGGGGAAAGGGAAGGTAAGGGAGGGGAAAGGGTAAGGAAGTAAAGGAAGGTAAATGGGGGAAGGTAAAGGGAAAGGAAGGTAGAGGGGAAAGGGAAGGAGGTAAGGGGAAAGGGAAGGTAAAGGGAAAGGAAGGTAAAGGGAAAGGGAAGGTAAAGGAAGGTAAAAAAAGGTAAAGGGGAAAGGGGAGGTAAAGGGAAAAAGGGAAGGTAAGGGGAAAGGGAAGGTAAAGGGAAGGTAAAGGAAAGGTAAAGGGAAGGTAAAGGGGAAAGGGAGGTAAGGAAAGGGAAGGTAAAGGGGAAAGGGAGGTAGAGGGGAAAGGGAAGGTAAAGGGGAAAGGGAAGGTAAAGGAAAGGAGGTAAAGAGGAAAGGAAGGTAAAGGGAAAGGAAGGTAAAGGGAAGGTAAAGGGGAAAGGGGAAGGTAAAGGGAAAAGGGAGGTAAAGGAAAGGGAAGGTAGAGGGGAAAGGGAAGGTAAAGGGGAAAGGGGAGGTAAAGGGGAAAGGGAGGTAAAGGGGAAAGGGAAGGTAAAGGGCAGGTAAAGGGAAAGGGGGAAGGTAAAGGGAAAGGGAAGGTAAAGGAAGGTAAAGGGAAGGTAAAGGGGAAAGGGAAGGTAAAGGGAAAGGAAGGTAAAGGGAAAGGGAAGGTAAAGGGAAAGGGAAGGTAAAGGGAAAAAGGGAAGGTAAGGGGAAAGGAGGTAAAGGGGAAAGGGAAGGTAAAGGAAAGGGAAGGTAAAGGGGAAAGGGAGGTAAATGGGAAAGGAGGTAAAGGAAAGGGAAGGTAAAGGGAAAGGGGAGGTAAAGGGAAAGGGAAGGTAAAGGGAAAGGTAAAGGGAAGGTAAAGGAAAGGAAGGTAAAGGGAAAGGGAAGGTAAAGGGGAAAGGGGAAGGTAAAAGGAAGGTAAAGGAAAGGAAGGTAAAGGGGAAAGGGAGGTAAAGGGAAAGGGAAGGTAAAGGGAAAGGGAAGGTAAGGGGAAAGGGAAGGAAAGGAAGGAAAGGGAAGGTAAAGGGGAAAGGGAAGGTAAAGGGGAAAGGGAAGGTAAAGGGAAAGGAAGGAAGGTAAAGGGGAAAGGAAGGTAGAGGGAAAAGGAGGTAAAGGAAAGGAAGGTAAAGGGAAAGGGAAGGTAAAGGGAGGTAAAGGGAGGGGGAAGGTAAAGGAAAGGAAAGGGGTAAAGGGAAAGGAAGGGGAAGGGAAGGTAAAGGAAGGTAAAGGGAAAGGGAAGGTAAAGGGAAAGGAAGGTAAAGGGAAGGTAAAGCGGAAAGGAAGGTAAAGGGAAAGGGGAAAGGGAAAGGGAAGGTAAAGGGAAGGTAAAGGGAAGGTAAATGGGAAAGGGAGGTAAAGGGGAAAGGGAAGGTAAAGGGGAAAGGAAGGTAAAGGGAAAAGGGAAGGTAAAGGGAAAGGAAGGTAAGGGGGAAAGGGAAGGTAAAGGGAAAGGAAGGTAAGGGAAGGTAAATGGGAAAGGGAAAGGGAGGTAAAGGGAAAGGAAGGTAAAGGGAAAGGGAAGGTAAAGGGGAAAGAAGGGGAAGGTAAAGGGAAAGGGAAGGTAAAGGGGAAAGGGAAGGTAAAGGGAAAGGGAAGGTAAAGGGGAAAAGGGAAGGTAGAGGGAAAGGGGAGGTAAAGGGAAAGGGAAGGTAAAGGGAAAGGGAAAGGGAAGGAAAGGGGAAAGGGAGGTAAAGGGGAAAGAAGGTAAAGGGAAAAGGGAAGGTAAAGGGGAAAGGGAAGGTAAAGGGAAAGGGAAGGTAAAGGAAGGAAGGTAAAGGGGAAAGGGAAGGTAAGGGGAAAAGGGAAGGTAAAGGAAAGGTAAAGGGGAAAGGGAAGGTAAAGGGAAAGGGAAGGTAAAGGGGAAAGGAAGGTAAGGGGAAAGGGAAGGTAAAGGTAAGTAGGGGAAAGGGAAGGTAAAGGGGAAAGGAAGGTGAGGAAAGGGAAGGTAAAGGGAAAGGGAAGGTAAAGGGGGAAAGGAGGTAAAGGGAAAGGGAAGGTAAAGGGGAGGTAAAGGGAAAGGGAAGGTAAAGGTAAAGGTAAAGGAAGGGAAGGTAAAGGGAAGGTAAAGGGGAAAGGGGAAGGTAAAGGGAAGGGAAGGAAAAGGTAAGGAAAGGGAAGGAAAAGGAAGGAAAGGGGAAGGTAAAGGAAAGGAAGGTAAAGGGAAAGGGAAGGGGGAAAGGGAAGGTAAAGAAGGGAAGGAAGGTAAAGGGAAGGTAAGGGGGAAAGGGGAGGTAAAGGGAAGGTAAAGGGGAAAGGGAAGGTAAAGGAAAGGGAAGGTAAATGGGAAAGGGGAGGTAAAGGGAAAGGGAAGGTAAAGGGAAGGGAAAGGAAGGTAAAGGGGAAAGGAAGGAAAGGGAAGGTAAAGGGAAAGGGAAGGTAAAGGGAAGGTAAAGGGGAAAGGGAGGTAAAAGGTAAAGGGAAAGGGAAGGTAAAGGGAAGGTAAAGGAAAGGAAGGTAAATGGGAAAAGGGAAGGTAAAGGGGAAGGGGAGGTAAAGCGGAAAGGGAAGGTAAAGGGAAAAAGGAGGTAAAGGGGAAAGGAGGTAAAGGGAAGGTAATGGGGAAAGGAGGTAAAGGAAAAGGAAGGTAAAGGAAGGGAAGGTAAAGGGAAAGGGAAGGTAAAGGGGAAAGGGAGGTAAAGGGAAAGGGAAGGTAAAGGGAAAAGGGAAGGTAAAGGGGAAAGGAAGGTAAAGGGGAAAGGGAAGGTAAAGGAAAGGTAAAGGGGAAAGGAAGGTAAAGGAAAGGGCAGGTAAAGGGGAAAGGAAGGTAAAGGGAAGGTAAAGGGAAGGTAAAGGGAAAGGGGAGGTAAAGGGAAAGGAAGGTAAAGGGGAAAGGGAAGGTAGAGGGAAAGAAGGTAAAGGAAAAGGAGAGGTAAAGGAAAGGCAGGTAAGGGGAAAGGGCAGGTAAAGGAAGGTAAAGGGAAGGTAAAGGGAAAAGGGAAGGTAAAGGGGAAAGGGAAGGTAAAGGGGAAAGGAAAGAGGGAGGTAAAGGGGAAAGGGAAGGTAAAGGAAAGGGGAAGGTAGGAAAGGAAGGAAAGGAAGGTAGAGGAAAAGGGGAAAGGGAAGGTAAAGGGAAGGTAAAGGGAAGGTAAATGGGAAAGGGAAGGTAAAGGGAAGGTAAAGGGGAAAGGGAAGGTAAAGGGGAAAGGGAGGTAAAGGGGAAAGGGAAGGTAAAGGGGAAAAGGAAGGTAGAGGAAAGGGAAGGTAAAGGGGAAAGGGAAGGTAAAGGGGAAAGGGAGGTAAAGAGGAAAGGGAAGGTAAAGGGGAAAGGGAAGGTAAAGGAAGGTAAAGGGAGGTAAAGGGGAAAGGGAGGTAAAGGGAAAAGGAGTAAGGGGGAAAGGGAAGGTAGAGGGGAAAGGGAGGTAAAGGGGGAAAGGGAGGTAAAGGGAAAGGGGAGGTAGGAAAGGGAGGTAAAGGGGGAAAGGGAAGGTAAAGGGAAGGTAAGGGGAAAGGGAAAGGTAAAGGGGTAAAGGGAAGGTAAATGGGAAAGGGGAGGTAAAGGGGAAAGGGAAGGTAAAGGGAAAGGAAGGTAAAGGGAAAGGGAAGGTAAAGGGAGTAAAGGGAAAGTAAATGGGAAAGGGAGGTAAAGGGGAAAGGGAAGGTAAAGGGGAAAGGGAAGGTAAAGGGATGGTAAAGGGAAGGTAAATGGGAAAGGGGAGGTAAAGGGGAAAGGGAAGGTAAAGGGGAAAGGGGAGGTAAAGGGGAAAGGGAAGGTAAAGGGAAGGTAAAGGGAAGGTAAAGGGAAAGGAAGGTAAAGGGAAAGGAGGTAAAGGTAAAGGGGAAAGGAAGGTAAAGGGAAGGTAAAGGGGAAAGGGAAGGTAAAGGAAAGGGAGGTAAAGGAAAGGGAAGGTAAAGGAAAGGAAGGTAGAGGAAAGGGAAGGTAAAGGGGAAAGGGAAGGTAGAGGGAAAAGGGAGGTAAAGGGAAAGGAAGGTAGAGGGAAAGGAAGGTAAAGGGAAGGGAAAGTGAAGGTAGAGGGAAAGGGAGGTAAAGGGGAAAGGGAAGGAAAGGGGAGGAAAAGGTAAAGGAAGGTAAAGGAAGGTAAAGGAAAAGGGAAGGTAAAGGAAAGGGAAGGTAAAGGGGAAAGGAAGGTAAAGGGAAAGGGAAGGTAGAGGAAAGGAAGGTAGAGGGGAAAGGGAAGGTAGAGGGGAAAGGGAGGTAAAGGGGAAAGGGAAGGTAGAGGGGAAAGGGAAGGTAAAGGGAAAGGGAAGGTAAGGTAGAGGGGAAAGGGAAGGTAAATGGGAAAGGGGAGGTAAAGGGAAAGGGAAGGTAAAGGGAAAAGGAAGGTAAAGGGAAGGGAAAGGGGGAAAGGGGAAAGGAAGGTAAAGGGAAAGGGAAGGTAAAGGGGAAAGGGAAGGTAAATGGGAAAGGGAGGTAAAGGGAAGGTAAAAGGAAAGGGGAGGTAAAGGGAAAGGGAAGGTAATGGGAAAGGGGGAGGTAAAGGGAAAGGGAAGGTAAAGGAAGGGAAAAGGAAAGGAAAGGAAGGTAAGGGAAAGGGAGGTAAAGGGAAAGGGAAGGTAAAGGGAAAGGGAAGGTAAAGGGAAAGGGAAGGTAAAGGGGAAAAGGGAAGGTAAAGGGAAAGGGAAGGTAAAGGGAAAAGGGAAGGTAGAGGGAAAGGGAAAGGTAAAGGGAAGGTAAAGGGAAGGTAAAAGGGAAAGGGAGGTAAAGGAAAGGGGAGAAGGAGGAAAGGGAAGGTAGAGGGAAAGGGAAGGTAAAGGGGAAAGGGAAGGTAAAGGGTCAAAGGAAATGGTAGTTACCAGCCCTTTCAGAAGGGGAATTTAGCCCTCCAGGTTCCTCGGAGAGTTCAGTCAAGGGAGATGGAGGTAAGGGAAAGGAGGAGGCTCACCTCTCAAGTTCTGGGAGGTTAAAGGAAGAAGGTAAAGGGAAGGGGAAAGTGAAGGTAGAGGTTCCTCCACTAAGGTAAAGGGGGAATAAAGGAAAGGTAAATGGAAGACCAGGTACCTTGTAGCGAAAGTAATCCAACACTTGGTAAACTGGGATGGTAAATGGGAAAAGGGGCGGTCCCAAGGTAATCAGGGAAAGAGGTTCTGCCTCCTCAAGAAGGTCCTTTGACTCTCTAGAGGGTAAAGGGCTCGGGAAGGTCGAGGGGAACTCATTGGGCTCAGGTAAGAAAGGGAAGGTCCGGGAAAGAAGGGGAAAGGGAAAGGCCTCCCTGCAGACCTGGAAATTTCCTCCTCTGTCTCTGCTGCTAAAGCCACTTTCTACCACTCTAAAAAGCATCTGCCTCTAACCCTAGGGAAGCTCTTTCACCACCTTCTCCTCCCTCTTGAATCCTCCTCCCCCTCCCCCTCCTAAAGGGGCATAACGTCAATTTTTGAAAAGGGAGGTCGACGACATCCGATCCTCGTTTGCTAAGTCCAAGGGACACCGCTGGTTCTGCTCACACTGCCCTACCCTGTGCTCTGACCTCTTTCTCCCTCTCTCTCCAGATGACATCTAAAGCGTCTTGTGACGGAAGGCCGCCCAACAACCTGCCCGCTTGACCCTATCCCCTCCCTCTCTTCTCCAGACCATCTCCGGTGACCTTCTCCCTTACCTCACCTCGCTCAAACTCATCCCTGGGTGAAAGTCCCTCCGTCTTCAAAGAGGAGTTGCACCCCTTCTGAAAAAACCTAAACTCGATCCCTCCCGATGTCAACAACTACAGACCAGTATCCTTCTTTCTTTTCTCTCCAAAACTCTTGAAGTGCCGTCCCTTGGCCAGAGGGGAGCTATCTCTCTCAGAATGACCTTCTTGATCCAAATCAGTCAGGTTTCAAGACTAGTCATTCAACTGAGAATGCTCTTCTAAAGGATCACGGAGCGCTAAAGGGGAAAGCTAACTCTCTCTCCTCTGCTCTCATCCTTCTAGACCTATCGGCTGCCTTCGATACTGTGAACCATCAGATCCTCCTCTCCACCCTAAAGGAAAGGGCATCTCCCGGGAAGGTAAAAGAGGAATTGCGTCCTAACCTGACAGGTCGCTCCTACCAGGTGGCGTGGCGAGAATCCGTCTCTCACCAAGTGCTCTCACCACTGGTGGAAAAGGAGCTCTGTTCTAGGCCCTCTCCTAAGGTAAAGCTATACACCAAGTCACTTGGCTCCTGTCATAACCTCACATGGTCTCTCCTATCATTGCTAAGGAAAAGGGAATTAATCTTTCTCCTTTCCCCCTTCTGAAAGGAAGGTAAAGGAAGGCATCTCTGCATGTCTGGCAGACATATCAGTGTGGAGGATAACCTCAAGCTGAAAAGGGACTGCTCTTCCTCCCGTAAAGGGAAAACTGAAAGTTAAAGGCCATCACGGTTGACAAAGTCCTCGTCCCAGAGCGCTAAGAACCTTGGGTGATCCTGGACAACACCCTGAGGTTCTCAAATAACATCAAGGCGGTGGGTTAAGGGAAAGGTTCATGCTCTACAAGGGAGGTAGAAGTACGACCCTGCCTCACAGGAAAGGTCCTAATCCAGGCACTTGTCATCTCCCGTCTGGATTACTGCAACTCGCTGTTGGCTGGGCTCCCTGCCTGTGCCAAAGGGACAACTCATCCAGGGAAGGCAGGTAAAGGGTCTGGTGTTAAGCCTTCCCAAGGTCACCCCGCTCCTCCGCTCTCTCCACTGGCTTCCAGTTGAAGCTAGCATCGCTACAAGACCATGGTGCTTGCCTACGGAGCTGTGAGGGGAAGGCACCTCACTACCTCCAGGCTCTGATCAGGCCCTACACCCAAACAAGGGCACTGCGTTCATCCACCTCTGGCCTGCTCGCCTCCCTACCACTGAGGAAGTACAGTTGAGCTCCCAGCCCAGTCAAAACTGGGCTGCTCTGGCCCCCCAATGGGGGACAAACTCCTCACGCGCCAGGAAGGCGGGTAATCACCACCTTCTGGAGACAGGAAACCCCACCTCTTTAAGGGGAATACCTAGGATGGGAATCCTTCTCCCCCTCCCCCCCTTAAAAGACCTAGATGCACTATTGTAAAATGGGAAACTGGATGTCATAAAGTGAAAGTAAAGGGAAGGAAGCTCTGGATAAGGGTCTGCTAAATGACTTAAATGTAATGTAAAGGTAAATGTAAGGTAAAGGGTGGGTAAAGGGGAAAGGGCAGGTAAAGGGAAGGTAAAGGGAAGGTAAATGGGAAAGGGAAGGTAAAGGGAAGGTAAAGGGAAGGTAAAGGGAAGGTAAATGGGAAAGGGGAGGTAAAGGGGAAAGGGAAGGTAAAGGGGAAAGGGTAGGTAAAGGGGAAAGGGAAGGTAAAGGGAAGGTAAAAGGAAGGTAAAGGGGAAAGGGAAGGTAAAGGGAAGGTAAAGGAAAGGAAAGGTAAAGGGAAAGTAAAGGGAAGGTAAATGGGAAAGGAGGTAAAGGGGAAAGGGAAGGTAAAGGGAAAGGGAAGGTAAAGGGAAAAGGGGTAAAGGGAAAAAAGGTAAAGGAAGGTAAAGGGAAAGGTAAATGGGAAAGGGAGGTAAAGGGAAAAGGTAGAGGGGAAAGGGAAGGTAAAGGGATGGGAAAGGGAAGGTAAGGGGAAAGGGAGGTAAAGGGAAAGGGAAGGTAAAGGGGAAAGGGGAAGGTAAAGGGAAGGGAAGGTAAAGGAAGGTAAAGGGAAGGTAAAGGGGAAAGGGAAGGTAAAGGGAAAGGGAAAGTAAAAGGAAAAAGAAGGAAGGTAAAGGGAAGGTAAAGGGAAGGTAAAGGGGGAAAGGGAAGGTAGAGGGGAAAGGAAGGTAAGGGAAAAAGGAAGGTAAAGGGAAAGGGAAGGTAGAGGGGAAAGGGAAGGTAGAGGGAAAAGGGAAGGTAGAGGAGAAAGGAGGTAAAGGGAAAGGGGAAGGTAGAGGGGAAAGGGAAGGTAAAGGGGGAAAAGGGAAAGGGAAGGTAGAGGGAAAGGGGAGGTAAATGGGAAAGGGGAGGTAAAGGGGAAAGGGAAGGTAGAAAGGGAAAGGGAAGGTAAAGGGAAAGGGAAGGTAAAGGGAAAGGGAAGGTAAAGGAAAGGAAGGTAAAGGGAAAGGGAAGGTAAAGGGGAAAGGGAAGGTAAAGGGAAAAAGGGGAAAGGTAAGGGGGAAGGGAAGGTAGAGGGAAAGGGGAAGGTAAAGGGAAAAGGGGGTAAAGGGAGGGAAAAGGGAAAAAGAGGAAAAAGGTAAAGGGGAAAGGGAAGGTAAAGGGAAAAGGGAAGGTAAGGAAAGGAAGGTAAAGGGGAAAAGGGAAGGTAAAGGGAAAAGGGAAGGTAAAGGGGAAAGGGAAGGTAAAGGGGAAAAGGGGAAGGTAAAGGAAAAGGGGAGGTAGAGGGGAAAGGGGAAGGTAAAGGGAAAAAGGGAAGGTAAAGGGAAAGAGGAAAGGGGAAAGGGGGGAAAAGGGGAAAGGGGAAGGTAAAGGGAAAGGAAAGGTAAAGGGGAAAGGAGTAAAGGGAAAAGGGGAGGGAAAGGGAAGGTAAAGGGAAGGGAAAGGTAGAGGGGAAAAGGGAGGTAAAGGGAAAGGAAGGTAAGGGGAAAGGGAAGGTAAAGGGGGAAAGGTAAAAAGGGGAAAGGAAGGTAAAGGGAAAGGGAAGGTAAAGGGAAAGGGAAGGTAGAGGGAAAGGGAAGGTAAGGGGAAAGGGAAGGTAAAAGGGGAAAGGGAAGGTAAAGGGGAAAGGAAGGTAGAGGGAAAGGGGAGGTAAAGGGAAAAGGAAGGTAAAGGGAAGGTAAAGGGAAAGGGAAGGGGAGGGAAAAGGGAAGGTAAGGGAAAAGGAAGGTAAAGGTAAAGGAAGGTAAAAGGAAAAGGTAAAGGGAAAGGGGAGGTAAAGGGAAAGGGGAAGGTAAGGAAAAAAGGTAGAGGGAAAAGGGAAGGGAAAAGGGAAGGTAAAGGGAAAGGGAGGTAAAGGGGAAAGGGAAGAAGGAAAAGAGGGAAAGGGAAAGGTAAGGGAAAGGGGAGGTAAGGGGAAAAAGGGAAGGGGTAAAGGGAAAAGGGAGGTAAAGGGAAAGGGAAGGTAAAGGGGAAAAAGGTAAAGGAAAAGGGAAAGGTAAGGGAAAAGGGAAGGTAAAGGGAAAAAGGGAAGGTGGGAAAGGAAGGTAAAGGGAAAGGGAAGGTAAAGGGGAAAGGGAAGGTAGAGGGGAAAGGGAAGGTAAAGGGAAAGGGAAGGTAAAGGGGAAAGGGAGGTAAAGGGAAAGGGAGGGGAAAGGGAAGGAAAGGGAAAAGGGAAGGTAAAGGGAGGTAAAGGAAAAGGGGAGGTAAAGGGGAAAGGAGGTAAAGGGGAAAAGGGTAAAGGTAAAGGAAAAGGAAGGTAAAGGGAAAAAAGGTAAAGGGAGGTAAAGGGAAAAGTAAAGGAAAGGTAAAGGGGAAAGAAGGAAGGAAAAAGGGAAAGGGAAGGTAAAGGGGAAAAGGGGGGTAAAGGGAAAGGGAAGGTAAAGGGAAAAGGGAAAAAGGGGAAGGAAGGTAAAGGGGAAAGGGAAGGTAAAGGGAAAAAGGGAAAGGGGGAAAAGGTAAAGGGGAAAGAGGAAGGTAAAGGGGAAAAGGGAAGGTAAAGGGGAAAAGGGGTAAAGGGAAAAGGAGGTAAAGGAAGGGAAGGTAAAGGGGAAAGGGAAGGTAAAGGGAAAGGAAGGTAAAGGGAAAGGGAAGGTCAAGGGGGAAAGGAAGGTAGAGGGAAAGGGAAGGTAAAGAGGAAAGGAAGGTAAAAAAAGGGGAAAGGGAAAGGTAAAGGGAAAAGGGAAGGTAAAGGGGAAAGGGAAGGTAAAGGGAAAGGGAAGGTAAAGGGAAAGGGAGGTAAAGGGAAAGGGAAGGTAAAGGGGAAAGGGTAAAGGGAAAGGGAAGGTAAAGGGGAAAAGGGAAGGTAAAGGGGAAAGGGAAGGTAAAGGGAAAGGGAAGGTAAGGGGGAGGAAGGTAAGGAAAAAGGGAAGGTAAAGGGAAGGTAAGGGGAAAGGGAAGGTAGAGGGAAAGGGAAGGTAGAGGGAAAGGGGAAGGTAGAGGAAAGGGAAGGTAAAGGGGAAAGGGAAGGTAAAGGGAAAGGGGAGGTAAAGGGGAAAAGGGAAGGTAAAGGGGAAAGGGAAGGTAAAGGGAAAGGGGAAGGTAGAGGGAAAAGGGAGGTAGAGGAAAGGGGAGGTAAAGGGAAAGGGAAGGTAAAGGGGAAAGGAAGGTAGGGGAAAGGGGAAGGTAGGGGAAAGGGGAGGTAAAGGAAAAGGAAGGTAAGGGGGAAAGGGAAGGTAAAGGGAAAAGGGAAGGTAAAGGGAAAGGGAAGGGAAGAGGGGAAAGGGAAGGTAAGGGAAAGGGAGGTAAAGGGGAAAAGGAAGGTAAATGGGAAAGGAAGGTAAAGGAAGGAAAGGGAAGGTAAAGGGGAAAAGGGAAGGTAAAGGGGAAAGGAAAAGGTAAAGGGAAAGGAAGGTAAAGGGAAAAGGTAAAAGGAAGGTAAAAAGGGGGTAAAGGTAAAGGGAAAGGAAGGTAAAAGGGGAAAAAGGGGAAAAGGTAAAGGGAAAGGAAAGGGAAAAGGTAAAGGGAAAGGGGAAGGTAAAGGGGAAAGGGAAGGTAAGGGAAAAAGGGAGGAGTAAAGGGGAAAGGGAAGGTAAAGGGAAAAGGAAGGTAAGGGAAAGGGAGGAAAGGAAGGGAAGGTAAAGGGGAAAAGGGAAGGTAAAGGGAAAGGGAAGGTAAAGGGGAAAGGAAGGTAAAGGGAAAGGGAAGGTAAAGGGAAAAGGGGAGGTAAAAGGGGAAAGGGAGGTAAAGGGGAAGGTAGAGGAAAAGGGGAAGGTAAAGGGGAAAAGGGGAGGTAAAGGGGAAAGGGAGGTAAAGGGAAAGGGAAGGTAAAGGGGGGAGGTAAAGGGAAAAGGAAGGTAAAGGGAAAGGGTAAGGGGGAAAGGGAAGGTAGAGGGGAAAGGGAGGTAAAGGGGAAAGGGAAGGTAAAAGGGAAAGGAAGGTAAAGGGGAAAGGGAAGGTAAAGGGGAAAAGGGGAAGGTAAAGGGAAAGGGAAGGTAAAGGGGAGGTAAAAGGGAAAAGGAAGGTAAGGGGAAAGGGAGGTAAAGGGGAAAGGGGGGAAAAGGAAAGGGGAAAAGGGAAGGAGGGGAAAAGAGGAAGGTAAAGGGTAAAGGAAGGTAAAGGGGAAAAGGGAAGGTAAAGGGGAAAAGGGAAGGTAAAGGGAAAAGGGAAGGTAAAGAGGGGAAAGGGAAGGTAGAGGGAAAGGGAAAGGGAAAGGGAAGGTAGAGGGGAAAGGGAAGGTAAGGGGAAAGGGAAGGTAAGGGGAAAGGGAAGGTAGAGGGAAAGGGGAGGTAGAGGGGAAAGGGAGGTAAGGGAAAGGGGAAGGTAAAGGAAAGGGAAGGTAGAGGGGAAAGGGAAGGTAAAGGGGAAAAGGGAGGTAAAGGGGAAAGGCAAGGTAAAGGGGAAAGGAAAGGTAAAGGGAAAGGTAAAGGGCAGGTAAAGGGGAAAGGGAAGGTAAAGGGGAAAGGGAAGGTAAAGGAAGGGGAAGGTAAAGGGGAAAAGGAAGGTAAAGGGGAAAAGGAAGGTAAGGGGAAAGGGAAGGTAAAGGGGGAAAAGGGAAGGTAAAGGGGAAAGGGAAGGTAAAGGGAAAGGGAAGGTAAAAGGGAAAGGAAAGGGAAGGTAAAAGGGAAGGTAAAGGGAAAGGGAGGTAAAGGTAAAGGGAAGAGTAAAGAAGGTAAAGGGAAAGGGGGAAAGGGAAAGGTAAAGGGAAAGGGAAAGGTAAAGGGAAAGGAAGGTAAAGGGAAAGGGAAGGTAAAGGGAAAGGGAAGGTAAGGGAAAGGAAGGTAAAGGGAAAAGGGTAAAGGTAAAGGGAAGGTAAAGGGGAGGTAAATGGGAAAGGGAGGTAAAGGAAAAAGGGGGAGGTAAAGGGGAAAGGGAAGGTAAAGGGGAAAGGAAGGTAAAGGGGAAAGGAGAGGTAAAGGGAAAGGGGAGGTAAGGGGAAAGGGGAGGTAAAGGGGAAAGGGGAGGTAAAGGTAAAAAGGGAAGGTAATGGGAAAAGGGAAGGTAAAGGGGAAGGTAAAAGGAAGGTAAAGGGAAGGTAAAGGGAAAAGGGAGGTAAAGGGAAAGGAAGGTAAAGGGAAAGGGGGAGGTAAAGGGGAAAGGGAAGGTAAGGAAGGGGAAAGGTAAAGGGGAAAGGGAAGGTAAAGGGGAAGGTAAAGGGCTCAAGGCCCGGAGAAAAGGGAAGGTCCGGGCAAGGGGTAAAAGGCCTCCTGGGGAGGTAAAGGAAGGTAAAAGGAAGGTCCTCCCTCTGTCTCTGCTGCTAAGGGGAAAGAAAGGAACCACTCTAAATTCCAAGCATCTGCCTCTAACCCTAGGAAGCTAAAGGGAGAGGGGAAAGGGGAGGTAAAGCAGGGAAAGGGAAGGTAAGGATAAAGGGGAAAAAGGGACACCGCTGGTTCTGCTCACACTGCCTACCCTGTGCTCTGACCTCTTTCTCCCCTCTCTCTCCAGATGAAAAGGCGTCTTGGGAAAAGGAGGAAGGTAACAACCTGCCCGCAGGACCCTATCCCCTCCTCTCTTCTCCAGACCATCTAAAGGGACCTTCAAAGGTACCTCATGGTCATCAACTCAAAGGGGAAACGTCCCTCCGTCTTCAGAGGGAGTTGGGAGGTAAAGGGTCAACAACTAAGGTATCCCTTCTTTCTTTTCTCTCCAAAACTCTTGAACGTGCCGTAAAGGCTATCTCTCTCAGAATGACCTTCTTGATCCAAATCAGTCAGGTTTCAAGACTAGTCATTCAACTAGAAGGGGTAAAGGGAGGGGCAAGGTAAAGCTAACTCTCTCTCCTCTGCTCTCATCCTAAGGAAAGACCAAGCTGGAAAGAGGATAAAGAACCATCAGATCCTCCTCTCCACCCTCTCCGAGTTGGGCATCTCCGGGCGGAAGGGAAAAGGGTCCTAAACCAGGGCTCCTACCAGGTGGGTGGCGAGAAGGTAAAGACGTGCTCTCAGGGGAAAGGGTGTCCCCAGGGCTCTGTTAAAGGGAAAAGGGGAGCTATACACCAAACTTGGCTCTGTCATAACCTCATGGTCTCTCCTATCATTGCTATGCAGGGGTAATCTTCTCCTTTCCCCCTTCTGGGAAAGGTGGGAATCGCATCTCTGCATGTCTGGCAGACATATCAGTGTGGAAACGGATCATCACCTCAAGCTGAACCTCGGTAAAGGGAGCTGCTCTTCCTCCCGGGGAAGGACTGCCCGTTCCATGGCCATCACGGTTGACAACTCCAGTCCTCGTCCCAGAGCGCTAAAGAACCTTGGGGATCCTGGACAACACCCTGTCGTTCTCAAATAACATCAAGGCGGTGGCC
The DNA here is from genome assembly GCF_034236695.1 of Oncorhynchus nerka. Classification (NCBI taxonomy): domain Eukaryota; kingdom Metazoa; phylum Chordata; class Actinopteri; order Salmoniformes; family Salmonidae; genus Oncorhynchus; species Oncorhynchus nerka. The sequence continues at coordinate 4,577,398 of NC_088404.1, forward strand.
CGTTCCTGTAGGTTCATGCTCTACAACAGCGGAAAACGACCCTGCCTCACACAAAGCGGCGCAGGTCCTAAAAGGCACTTGGAAGGTCCCGTCTGGATTAAAGGGAAACTAAAAGGCTGTTGGCTGGGCTCCCTGCCTGTGCCATTAAACCCTACAACTCATCCAAAAGGGCAGCCCGTCTGGTGTTCAACCTTCCCAAGTAAAGGACGTCACCCCGCTCCTCCGCTCTCTCCACTGGCTTCCAGTTGGAAGGCATCCGCTACAAGACCATGGTGCTTGCCTACGGGCTGTGAGGGGGGGCACCTCAGTACCTCCAGGCTCTGATCAGGCCCTACACCCAAACAAGGGCACTGCGTTCATCCACCTCTGGCCTGCTCGCCTCCCTAACTGAGGAAGTAAAGTTCCCGCTCAGCCCAGTCAAAACTGTTCGCTGCGCTGGCCCCCAATGGTGGAACAAACTCCCTAACGCCAGGAAAGCGGAGTCAATCACCACCTTCCGGAGAACCTGAAACCCCACCTCTTTAAGGAATACCTAGGATAGGATAAAGGAAAGGGAAGGTAAAGACCTAGGGGTAAAGTGGCTGTTCCACTGGAGGTCAAAAGGGAAAGAAAGGGAAAGGGTCTGCTAAAGGGAAAGGGAGGTAAAGGGGAAAGGGAAGGTAAAAGGGAAAAAGGGAAGGTAAAGGAAGGTAAATGGGCAAGGAAGGTAAAGGGAAAGGGAAGGTAAGGGAAAGGGAAGGTAAAGGGAAAGGGAAGGTAAAGGGAAGGGGAAAGGGAAAGTAAATGGGAAAAGGGAGGTAAAGGGAAAAGGGGAAAGGGAAAAAGGGAAGGTAAAGGGGAAAGGGGAGGTAAGGAAAAGGGAGGTAAAGGGAAAGGGGAAGGTAAAGGGGAAAGGGAGGTAAAGGAAAAAGGAAAGGGAAGGTAAAAAAAGGGGAAAAGGTAAAGGGGGGGAGGTAAAGGGAAAGGGAGGTAAAGGGGAAAGGAAGGTAGGGGAAAAAGGGAAGGTAAAGGGAAAGGTAAAGGGGAAAGGGAAGGTAAAGGGAAAGGAAGGTAGAGAAAAAGGTAAAGGGAAGGTAAAGGGGGGGAAGGTAAAGGGAAGGTAAAGGGGAAAGGGAAAGGTAAAGGGAAGGTAAAGGGGAAAGGGAAGGTAAGGGAAAGGGAAGGTAAAGGGGAAAGGGAAGGTAAAGGGAAGGGAAGGTAGGTAAAGGGGAAAGGGGAAGGTAAAGGGAAAAGGGAGGTAAAGGGAAGGTAAAGGAAAGGAAGAAAGGGGGAAGGTAAAGGAAAAGGGGAAAGGGAAGGTAAAGGGAAAAGGGGAAAGGAAGGTAAAGGGAAAGGGAAGGTAAGAGGAAAGGGGGTAAAGGGGAAAGGGAAGGTAAAGGAAAAAGGGAAGGTAAAGGGAAAGGGGAAGGTAAAGGGGAAAAGGGAAGGTAAAGGGAAGGGAGAAGGAAAAAGGAAGGGAAGGTAAAGGAAAAGGGAAGGTAAAGGGGAAAGGGAAGGTAAAGGGAAGGTAAAGGGAAGGGAGGTAAAAAGGGGGAAAGGGGAAGGTAAAGGGGGAAAGGGAAGGTAAATGGGAAAGGGAAGGTAAAGGGAAAGGGAGGTAAAGCGGGAAAGGGAAGGTAAAGGGAAAAAGGGAGGTAAAGGGAAAAGGGAGGTAAAGGGAAGGTAAAGGGGAAAGGGAAGGTAAAGGGGAAAGGAGAAGGTAATGGGAAAGGGAGGTAAAGGGGAAAGGGAAGGTAAAGGGAAGGGAAGGTAAAGGGAAAGGGAAGGTAAAGGGAAAGGGGAGGTAAAAGGGAAAAAGGGAAGGTAAAAAGGGAAGGTAAAGGGAAGGTAAATGGGAAAGGGAAAGTAAAGGGAAGGTAAATGGGAAAGGGAAGGTAAAGGGGAAAAGGAAGGTAAAGGGAAGGTAAAGGGGTAAATGGGAAAGGGGAGGTAAAGGAAAGGGAAGGTAAAGGGAAAGGGAAGGTAGAGGAAAAGGGAAGGTAAAGGGGAAAGGGAAGGTAAAGGGGAAAGGGGAGGTAAAGGGGAAAGGGAAGGTAAATGGGAAAAAGGGAGGGTAAAGGAAGGTAAAGGGAAGGTAAATGGGAAAGGGAGGTAAAGGGGAAAGGGAAGGTAAAGGGGAAAGGGAAGGTAAAGGAAAGGAAGGTAAAGGGATGGTAAAGGGAAGGTAAAGGGGAAAGGGGAGGTAAAGGGGAAAGGGGAGGTAAAGGGGAAAGGGGAGGTAAAGGGGAAAGGGAAGGTAAAGGGGAGGTAAAGGGGAAAGGGGAGGTAAAGGGGAAAGGCAAGGTAAAGGGGAGGTAAAGGGGAAAGGGAAGGTAAAGGGCAGGTAAGGGGGAAAGGGAAGGTAGAGGGGAAAGGGAAGGTAAAGGGGAAAGGGGAGGTAAAGGAGAAAGGGAAGGTAGAGGAAAGGGGAGGTAAAGGGGAAAGGGAAGGTAAAGGGAAAGGAAGGTAAAGGGATGGTAAAGGGAAGGTAAAGGGAAAGGGAGGTAAAGGGGAAAGGGGAGGTAAAGGGGAAAAGGGGAGGTAAAGGGGAAAGGGAAGGAAAGGGGAGGTAAAGGGAAAAGGGAGGTAAAGGGAAAGGCAAGGTAAAGGGGAAGGGAAAGGGAAGGTAAAGGGCAGGTAAAGGGAAAGGGAAGGTAGAGGGGAAAGGGAAGGTAAAGGGGAAAGGGAGGTAAAGGAGAAAAGGGAAGGTAGAGGGGAAAGGGGAGGTAAAGGGGAAAGGAAGGTAAGGGGAAAGGGAAGGTAAAGGGGAGGTAAAGGGAAAGGGGAGGTAAAGGGGAAAGGGAGGTAAAGGGGAAAGGCAAAGGGTAAAGGAGGTAAAGGGGAAAGGGTAAAGGGCAGGTAAAGGGGAAAGGGAAGGTAGAGGGGAAAGGGAAGGTAAAGGGGAAAGGGGAGGTAAAGGAGAAAGGGAAGGTAGAGGGGAAAGGGGAGGTAAAGGGGAAAGGGAAGGTAAAGGGGAAAGGGAAGGTAAAGGGGAAAGGGAAGGTAAAGGGGAAAGGGAAGGTAAAAGGGGAAAGGAGAGGTAAAGGGAAAGAGGGAAAGGGAAGGTAGAGGGAAAGGGAAGGTAGAGGGGAAAGGGGAGGTAAAGGGAAAGGGAAGGTAAAGGGGAAAGGGAAGGTAAAGGGGAAAAAGGTAAAGGGGAAAGGGAAGGTAGAGGGGAAAGGGGAGGTAAAGGGGAAAGGGTAGGTAAAGGGGAAAGGGAAGGTAGAGGGAAAGGGAAGGTAGGGGGAAAGGGAGGTAGAGGGAAAGGGAGGTAAAGGGGAAAGGGGAGGTAAAGGGAAAGGGAAGGTAGAGGGAAAGGGAAGGTAGAGGGGAAAGGGGAGGTAGAGGGAAAGGGGAGGTAAAGGGAAAGGGAGGTAAAGGGAAAGGGAAGGTAGAGGAAAAGGGAAGGTAAAGGGGAAAGTGAAGGTAAAGGGGAAACGGAAGGTAAAGGGGAAAGGGGAGGTAAAGCGGAAAGGGAAGGTAAAGGGGAAAGGGGAGGTAAAGGGGAAAGGGAAGGTAAAGGGAAGGTAAAGGGGAAAGGGAAGGTAAAGGGAAGGTAAAGGGGAAAGGGAAGGTAAAGGGAAGGTAAAGGGGAAAGGGGAGGTAAAGGGAAGGTAAAGGGGAAAGGGAAGGTAAAGGGAAGGTAAAGGGGAAAGGGAAGGTAAAGGGGAAAGGGAAGGTAAAGGGGAAAGGGGAGGTAAAGCGGAAAGGGAAGGTAAAGGGGAAAGGGGAGGTAAAGGTGAAAGGGGAGGTAAAGGGAAGGTAAAGAGGAAAGGGAAGGTAAAGGGGAAAGGGAAGGTAAATGGGAAAGGGGAGGTAAAGGGGAAAGGGAAGGTAAAGGGGAAGGGAAGGTAAAGGGAAGGTAAAGGGAAAGGGAAGGTAAAGGGAAGGTAAAGGGGAAAGGGAAGGTAAAGGGAAGGTAAAGGGGAAAGGGGAGGTAAAGGGAAGGTAAAGGGGAAAGGGAAGGTAAAGGGGAAAGGGAAGGTAAATGGGAAAGGGAAGGTAAAGGGGAAAGGGGAGGTAAAGCGGAAAGGGAAGGTAAAGGGAAAAGGGGAGGTAAAGGGGAAAGGGGAGGTAAAGGGAAGGTAAAGGGGAAAGGGAAGGTAAAGGGGAAAGGGAGGTAATGGGAAAGGGGAGGTAAAGGGGAAAGGGAAGGTAAAGGGGAAGGGAAGGTAAAGGGGAAAGGGAAGGTAAAGGGGAAAGGGGAGGTAAAGGGGAAAGGGAAGGTAAAGGGAAGGTAAAGGGAAGGTAAATGGGAAAGGGAAAGTAAAGGGAAGGTAAATGGGAAAGGGAAGGTAAAGGGGAAAGGGAAGGTAAAGGGAAGGTAAAGGGACGGTAAATGGGAAAGGGGAGGTAAAGGGGAAAGGGAAGGTAAAGGGGAAAGGGAGGGTAGAGGGGAAAGGGAAGGTAAAGGGGAAAGGGAAGGTAAAGGGGAAAGGGGAGGTAAAGGGGAAAGGGAAGGTAAAGGGGAAAGGGAAGGTAAAGGGAAGGTAAAGGGACGGTAAATGGGAAAGGGGAGGTAAAGGGGAAAGGGAAGGTAAAGGGGAAAGGGAAGGTAGAGGGGAAAGGGAAGGTAAAGGGGAAAGGAGAGGTAAAGGGGAAAAGGGAGGTAAAGGGCAGGTAAAGGGCAGGTAAAGGGAAGGTAAAGGGAAGGTAGATGGGAAAGGGAAGGTAAAGGGAAGGTAAATGGAAGGTAAAGGGAAGGTAAATGGGAAAGGGGAGGTAAAGGGGAAAGGGAAGGTAAAGGGGAAAGGGAAGGTAAAGGGAAGGTAAAAGGAAGGTAAAGGGGAAAGGGAAGGTAAAGGGAAGGTAAAGGGAAGGTAAATGGGAAAGGGAAAGTAAAGGGAAGGTAAATGGGAAAGGGGAGGTAAAGGGGAAAGGGAAGGTAAAGGGGAAAGGGAGGTAAAGGGGAAAGGGAAGGTAAATGGGAAAGGGAGGGTAAAGGGAAGGTAAAGGGAAGGTAAATGGGAAAGGGGAGGTAAAGGGGAAAGGGAAGGTAAAGGGGAAAGGGAAGGTAAAGGGGAAAGGGAAGGTAAAGGGATGGTAAAGGGAAGGTAAATGGGAAAGGGGAGGTAAAGGGGAAAGGGAAGGTAAAGGGGAAAGGGGAGGTAAAGGGGAAAGGGAAGGTAAAGGGAAGGTAAAGGGAAGGTAAAGGGGAAAGGGAAGGTAAAGGGGAAAGGGGAGGTAAAGGGGAAAGGGAAGGTAAAGGGGAAAGGGGAGGTAAAGGGGAAAGGGAAGGTAAAGGGGAAAGGGGAGGTAAAGGGGAAAGGGAGGTAAAGGGGAAAGGGAAGGTAGAGGGGAAAGGGAAGGTAAAGGGAAAGGGAAGGTAAAGGGGAAAGGGAAGGTAGAGGGGAAAGGGAAGGTAGAGGGGAAAGGGAAGGTAAAGGGAAAGGGGAGGTAAAGGGGAAAGGGAAGGTAGAGGGGAAAGGGAAGGTAGAGGGGAAAGGGGAGGTAAAGGGGAAAGGGAGGTAAAGGGAAAGGGGAGGTAAAGGGAAAGGGAAGGTAGAGGGAAAGGGAAGGTAAAGGGAAAGGGAGGTAAAGGGAAAGGGGAGGTAAAGGGGAAAGGGGAGGTAAAGGGGAAAGGGAAGGTAGAGGGGAAAGGGGAGGTAAAGGGAAAGGGAAGGTAAAGGGGAAAGGGAAGGTAAAGGGGAAAGGGAAGGTAAAGGGGAAAGGGAAGGTAAAGGGGAGGTAAAGGGAAAGGGGAGGTAAAGGGGAAAGGGGAGGTAGAGGGGAAAGGGGAGGTAAAGGGGAAAGGGGAGGTAAAGGGGAAAGGGGAGGTAGAGGGGAAAGGGAAGGTAGAGGGGAAAGGGAAGGTAGAGGGGAAAGGGGAGGTAAAGGGGAATACCTCGTCAGTTGCACAAATGAATACGTTCAACCTAAACGTGTCTTCCGTATTGAACCCTCTGAATCATTGGACATTGACCTGGGCAACAACGCGAACTGTACCTGAGGTTTCAACAAGGCATCGTCCTGGGTCTTCTTGGGACACAGAGCTCCGGCCACTTGTTTGAATAAGGGGGAGTCGTCTCCTTTACCACAGCAGTCCAGCTGAGGACACATATAGAGACAACCGGTCAGCCATCCATCGATTGATTGATTGATTGATTGATTGATTGATTTTTCTCTCCCCCAGCCCTCCCTCAGTTCTACAGAACCGTCACAGTACAACGATCGCATTGAGGGAGAATACATTTTATAAAAAGGTATTGTTCCAAAAATAAGACCACGGTTATCGTGAAATAACTCTGAACGAAGATGTGCATCTTTTTCCCTCAGCAACAACAGATACATTTTCAACATTGGGCTGCGTTTACACCAGCAGCCCCATTCCTTCCTGTCATACAGGACCTCTATACCAGGCGGTGTCAGAGGAAGGCCCTAAAAAATTGTCAAAGACTCCAGCCACCCTAGTCATAGACTGTTCTCTTTGCTACTGCACGGCAAGCGGTACCGGAGCACCAAGTCTAGGTCCAAGAGGCTTCTAAAACAGCTTCTACACCCAAGCCATAAGACTCCTGAACATCTAGTCAAATGGCTACCCAGACTATTTGCATTACCCCCTCCCCTTTACGCTCCTGCTACAGTACTCTCTGTTATTATCTACACATAGTCACTTTAATAACTCTAACTACATGTACATATTAACTCAATTACCTTGACTCACCGATGACCCCCACATTGACTCTGTACCGGTACCCCCTGTATATAGTCTCCACATTGACTCTGTACCGGTACCCCCTTTATATAGCCTCCACATTGACTCTGTACCGTAACACCCTGTATATAGCCTCCACATTGACTCTGTACCGTAACACCCTGTATATAGTCTCCACATTGACTCTGTACCGGTACCCCCTTTATATAGCCTCCACATTGACTCTGTACCGTAACACCCTGTATATAGCCTCCACATTGACTCTGTACCGTAACACCCTGTATATAGCCTCCACATTGACTCTGTACCGGTACCCCCTGTATATAGCCTCCACATTGACTCTGTACCGGTACCCCCTGTATATAGCCTCCACATTGACTCTGTACCGTAACACCCTGTATATAGCCTCCACATTGACTCTGTACCGGTACCCCCTTTATATAGCCTCCACATTGACTCTGTACCGGTACCCCCTTTATATAGCCTCCACATTGACTCTGTACCGGTACCCCCTTTATATAGCCTCCACATTGACTCTGTACCAGTACCCCTGTATATAGCCTCCACATTGACTCTGTACCGGTACCCCCTTTATATAGCCTCCACATTGACTCTGTACCGGTACCCCCTGTATATAGCCTCCACATTGACTCTGTACCGTTACTCCTGTATATAGCCTCCACATTGACTCTGTACCGGTACCCCTGTATATAGCCTCCACATTGACTCTGTACCGGTACCCCCTTTATATAGCCTCCACATTGACTCTGTACCGGTACCCCCTGTATATAGCCTCCACATTGACTCTGTACCGGTACCCCTTTATATAGCCTCCACATTGACTCTGTACCGGTACCCCCTGTATATAGCCTCCACATTGACTCTGTACCGGTACCCCTTTATATAGCCTCCACATTGACTCTGTACCGGTACCCCCTGTATATAGCCTCCACATTGACTCTGTACCGGTACCCCTTTATATAGCCTCCACATTGACTCTGTACCGGTACCCCCTGTATATAGCCTCCACATTGACTCTGTACCGGTACCCCCTGTATATAGCCTCCACATTGACTCTGTACCGGTACCCCCTTTATATAGCCTCCACATTGACTCTGTACCGGTACCCCCTGTATATAGCCTCCACATTGACTCTGTACCGGTACCCCCTGTATATAGCCTCCACATTGACTCTGTACCGGTACCCCCTTTATATAGCCTCCACATTGACTCTGTACCGGTACCCCCTGTATATAGCCTCCACATTGACTCTGTACCGGTACCCCCTTTATATAGCCTCCACATTGACTCTGTACCGGTACCCCCTGTATATAGCCTCCACATTGACTCTGTACCGGTACCCCTGTATATAGTCTCCACATTGACTCTGTACCGGTACCCCCTTTATATAGCCTCCACATTGACTCTGTACCGGTACCCCCCTGTATATAGTCTCCACATTGACTCTGTACCGGTACCCCCTTTATATAGCCTCCACATTGACTCTGTACCGTAACACCCTGTATATAGCCTCCACATTGACTCTGTACCGTAACACCCTGTATATAGTCTCCACATTGACTCTGTACCGGTGCCCCCCTTTATATAGCCTCCACATTGACTCTGTACCGTAACACCCTGTATATAGCCTCCACATTGACTCTGTACCGTAACACCCTGTATATAGCCTCCACATTGACTCTGTACCGGTACCCCCTGTATATAGCCTCCACATTGACTCTGTACCGGTACCCCCTGTATATAGCCTCCACATTGACTCTGTACCGTAACACCCTGTATATAGCCTCCACATTGACTCTGTACCGGTACCCCCTGTATATAGCCTCCACATTGACTCTGTACCGGTACCCCCTTTATATAGCCTCCACATTGACACTGTACCGGTACCCCCTTTATATAGCCTCCACATTGACTCTGTACCGGTACCCCCTGTATATAGCCTCCACATTGACTCTGTACCGGTACCCCCTTTATATAGCCTCCACATTGACTCTGTACCGGTACCCCCTGTATATAGCCTCCACATTGACTCTGTACCGTTACTCCCTGTATATAGCCTCCACATTGACTCTGTACCGGTACCCCCTGTATATAGCCTCCACATTGACTCTGTACCGGTACCCCCTTTATATAGCCTCCACATTGACTCTGTACCGGTACCCCTGTATATAGCCTCCACATTGACTCTGTACCGGTGCCCCCCTTTATATAGCCTCCACATTGACTCTGTACCGGTACCCCCTGTATATAGCCTCCACATTGACTCTGTACCGGTACCCCCTTTATATAGCCTCCACATTGACTCTGTACCGGTACCCCCTGTATATAGCCTCCACATTGACTCTGTACCAGTGCCCCCTTTATATAGCCTCCACATTGACTCTGTACCGGTACCCCCTGTATATAGCCTCCACATTGACTCTGTACCGGTACCCCCTGTATATAGCCTCCACATTGACTCTGTACCGGTACCCCCTTTATATAGCCTCCACATTGACTCTGTACAGGGTACCCCCTGTATATAGCCTCCACATTGACTCTGTACCGGTACCCCCTGTATATAGCCTCCACATTGACTCTGTACCGGTACCCCCTTTATATAGCCTCCACATTGACTCTGTACCGGTACCCCCTGTATATAGCCTCCACATTGACTCTGTACCGGTACCCCCTTTATATAGCCTCCACATTGACTCTGTGCGGTACCCCCTGTATATAGCCTCCACATTGACTCTGTACCGGTACCCCCTGTATATAGTCTCCACATTGACTCTGTACCGGTACCCCCTTTATATAGCCTCCACATTGACTCTGTACCGGTACCCCCCTGTATATAGTCTCCACATTGACTCTGTACCGGTACCCCCTTTATATAGCCTCCACATTGACTCTGTACCGTAACACCCTGTATATAGCCTCCACATTGACTCTGTACCGTAACACCCTGTATATAGTCTCCACATTGACTCTGTACCGGTACCCCCTTTATATAGCCTCCACATTGACTCTGTACCGTAACACCCTGTATATAGCCTCCACATTGACTCTGTACCGTAACACCCTGTATATAGCCTCCACATTGACTCTGTACCGGTACCCCCTGTATATAGCCTCCACATTGACTCTGTACCGGTACCCCCTGTATATAGCCTCCACATTGACTCTGTACCGTAACACCCTGTATATAGCCTCCACATTGACTCTGTACCGGTACCCCCTGTATATAGCCTCCACATTGACTCTGTACCGGTACCCCCTTTATATAGCCTCCACATTGACTCTGTACCGGTACCCCCTTTATATAGCCTCCACATTGACTCTGTACCGGTACCCCCTGTATATAGCCTCCACATTGACTCTGTACCGGTACCCCCTTTATATAGCCTCCACATTGACTCTGTACCGGTACCCCCTGTATATAGCCTCCACATTGACTCTGTACCGTTACTCCCTGTATATAGCCTCCACATTGACTCTGTACCGGTACCCCCTGTATATAGCCTCCACATTGACTCTGTACCGGTACCCCCTTTATATAGCCTCCACATTGACTCTGTACCGGTACCCCTGTATATAGCCTCCACATTGACTCTGTACCGGTACCCCCTTTATATAGCCTCCACATTGACTCTGTACCGGTACCCCCTGTATATAGCCTCCACATTGACTCTGTACCGGTACCCCCTTTATATAGCCTCCACATTGACTCTGTACCGGTACCCCCTGTATATAGCCTCCACATTGACTCTGTGCCGGTACCCCCTTTATATAGCCTCCACATTGACTCTGTACGGTACCCCCTGTATATAGCCTCCACATTGACTCTGTACCGGTACCCCCTGTATATAGCCTCCACATTGACTCTGTACCGGTACCCCCTTTATATAGCCTCCACATTGAATCTGTACCGGTACCCCCTGTATATAGCCTCCACATTGACTCTGTGCAGTACCCCCTGTATATAGCCTCCACATTGACTCTGTAAGGGTACCCCTTTATATAGCCTCCACATTGACTCTGTACGGTACCCCCTGTATATAGCCTCCACATTGACTCTGTACCGGTACCCCCTTTATATAGCCTCCACATTGACTCTGTACCGGTACCCCCTGTATATAGCCTCCACATTGACTCTGTACCGGTACCCCCTGTATATAGTCTCCACATTGACTCTGTACCGGTACCCCCTTTATATAGCCTCCACATTGACTCTGTACCGGTACCCCCTTTATATAGCCTCCACATTGACTCTGTACCGGTACCCCCTGTATATAGCCTCGCTATTGTTATTTACTGCTGCTCCTTAATTATTTGGTACTTTTATTTTTATTTGTATTTTTTTTGTATTTTTCTTAAAACTGCATTGTTGGTTAGGGGCTTGTAAGTAAGCATTTCACTGTAAGGTCTACTACACCTGTTGTATTCAGCATTTCACTGTGAGGTCTACTACACCTGTTGTATTCAGCATTTCACTGTAAGGTCTACTACACCTGTTGTATTCAGCATTTCACTGTAAGGTCTACTACACCTGTTGTATTCAGCATTTCACTGTAAGGTCTACTACACCTGTTGTATTCAGCATTTCACTGTAAGGTCTACTACACCTGTTGTATTCAGCATTTCACTGTGAGGTCTACTACACCTGTTGTATTCAGCATTTCACTGTAAGGTCTACTACACCTGTTGTATTCAGCATTTCACTGTAAGGTCTACTACACCTGTTGTATTCAGCATTTCACTGTAAGGTCTACTACACCTGTTGTATTCAGCATTTCACTGTAAGGTCTACTACACCTGTTGTATTCAGCATTTCACTGTGAGGTCTACTACACCTGTTGTATTCAGCATTTCACTGTAAGGTCTACTACACCTGTTGTATTCAGCATTTCACTGTAAGGTCTACTACACCTGTTGTATTCAGCATTTCACTGTAAGGTCTACTACACCTGTTGTATTCAGCATTTCACTGTGAGGTCTACTACACCTGTTGTATTCAGCATTTCACTGTAAGGTCTACTACACCTGTTGTATTCAGCATTTCACTGTAAGGTCTACTACACCTGTTGTATTCAGCATTTCACTGTAAGGTCTACTACAGCTGTTGTATTCAGCATTTCACTGTGAGGTCTACTACACCTGTTGTATTCAGCATTTCACTGTAAGGTCTACTACACCTGTTGTATTCAGCATTTCACTGTAAGGTCTACTACACCTGTTGTATTCAGCATTTCACTGTAAGGTCTACTACACCTGTTGTATTCAGCATTTCACTGTGAGGTCTACTACACCTGTTGTATTCAGCATTTCACTGTAAGGTCTACTACACCTGTTGTATTCAGCATTTCACTGTAAGGTCTACTACACCTGTTGTATTCAGCATTTCACTGTAAGGTCTACTACAGCTGTTGTATTCAGCATTTCACTGTGAGGTCTACTACACCTGTTGTATTCAGCATTTCACTGTAAGGTCTACTACACCTGTTGTATTCAGCATTTCACTGTAAGGTCTACTACACCTGTTGTATTCAGCATTTCACTGTAAGGTCTACTACACCTGTTGTATTCAGCATTTCACTGTAAGGTCTACAGCTGTTGTATTCAGCATTTCACTGTAAGGTCTACTACACCTGTTGTATTCAGCATTTCACTGTAAGGTCTACTACACCTGTTGTATTCAGCATTTCACTGTAAGGTCTACAGCTGTTGTATTCAGCATTTCACTGTAAGGTCTACTACACCTGTTGTATTCAGCATTTCACTGTAAGGTCTACTACACCTGTTGTATTCAGCATTTCACTGTAAGTCTACTACACCTGTTGTATTCAGCATTTCACTGTAAGGTCTACAGCTGTTGTATTCAGCATTTCACTGTAAGGTCTACTACACCTGTTGTATTCAGCATTTCACTGTAAGGTCTACTACACCTGTTGTATTCAGCATTTCACTGTAAGGTCTACTACACCTGTTGTATTCAGCATTTCACTGTAAGGTCTACTACACCTGTTGTATTCAGCATTTCACTGTGAGGTCTACTACACCTGTTGTATTCAGCATTTCACTGTAAGGTCTACTACACCTGTTGTATTCAGCATTTCACTGTAAGGTCTACTACACCTGTTGTATTCAGCATTTCACTGTAAGGTCTACAGCTGTTGTATTAAGCATTTCACTGTAAGGTCTACAGCTGTTGTATTCAGCATTTCACTGTAAGGTCTACAGCTGTTGTATTAAGCATTTCACTGTAAGGTCTACAGCTGTTGTATTAAGCATTTCACTGTAAGGTCTACAGCTGTTGTATTCAGCATTTCACTGTAAGGTCTACAGCTGTTGTATTCAGCATTTCACTGTAAGGTCTACAGCTGTTGTATTCAGCATTTCACTGTAAGGTCTACAGCTGTTGTATTCAGCATTTCACTGTAAGGTCTACAGCTGTTGTATTAAGCATTTCACTGTAAGGTCTACAGCTGTTGTATTCAGCATTTCACTGTAAGGTCTACTACACCTGTTGTATTCAGCATTTCACTGTAAGGTCTACTACACCTGTTGTATTCAGCATTTCACTGTGAGGTCTACTACACCTGTTGTATTCAGCATTTCACTGTAAGGTCTACTACACCTGTTGTATTCAGCATTTCACTGTAAGGTCTACTACACCTGTTGTATTCAGCATTTCACTGTAAGGTCTACTACAGCTGTTGTATTCAGCATTTCACTGTGAGGTCTACTACACCTGTTGTATTCAGCATTTCACTGTAAGGTCTACTACACCTGTTGTATTCAGCATTTCACTGTAAGGTCTACTACACCTGTTGTATTCAGCATTTCACTGTAAGGTCTACTACACCTGCTGTATTCAGCATTTCACTGTAAGGTCTACTACACCTGTTGTATTCAGCATTTCACTGTAAGGTCTACAGCTGTTGTAGTAAGCATTTCACTGTAAGGTCTACTACACCTGTTGTATTCAGCATTTCACTGTAAGGTCTACTACACCTGTTGTATTCAGCATTTCACTGTAAGGTCTACTACACCTGTTGTATTCAGCATTTCACTGTGAGGTCTACTACACCTGTTGTATTCAGCATTTCACTGTAAGGTCTACTACACCTGTTGTATTCAGCATTTCACTGTAAGGTCTACTACACCTGTTGTATTCAGCATTTCACTGTAAGGTCTACTACACCTGTTGTATTCAGCATTTCACTGTAAGGTCTACAGCTGTTGTATTAAGCATTTCACTGTAAGGTCTACTACACCTGTTGTATTCAGCATTTCACTGTAAGGTCTACTACACCTGTTGTATTCAGCATTTCACTGTAAGGTCTACTACACCTGTTGTATTCAGCATTTCACTGTAAGGTCTACTACACCTGTTGTATTCAGCATTTCACTGTAAGGTCTACTACACCTGTTGTATTCAGCATTTCACTGTGAGGTCTACTACACCTGTTGTATTCAGCATTTCACTGTAAGGTCTACTACACCTGTTGTATTCAGCATTTCACTGTAAGGTCTACTACACCTGTTGTATTCAGCATTTCACTGTAAGGTCTACAGCTGTTGTATTAAGCATTTCACTGTAAGGTCTACAGCTGTTGTATTCAGCATTTCACTGTAAGGTCTACAGCTGTTGTATTCAGCATTTCACTGTAAGGTCTACAGCTGTTGTATTCAGCATTTCACTGTAAGGTCTACAGCTGTTGTATTCAGCATTTCACTGTAAGGTCTACAGCTGTTGTATTCAGCATTTCACTGTAAGGTCTACAGCTGTTGTATTCAGCATTTCACTGTAAGGTCTACAGCTGTTGTATTCAGCATTTCACTGTAAGGTCTACAGCTGTTGTATTAAGCATTTCACTGTAAGGTCTACAGCTGTTGTATTCAGCATTTCACTGTAAGGTCTACAGCTGTTGTATTCAGCATTTCACTGTAAGGTCTACACCTGTTGTATTCAGCATTTCACTGTGAGGTCTACTACACCTGTTGTATTCAGCATTTCACTGTAAGGTCTACTACACCTGTTGTATTCAGCATTTCACTGTAAGGTCTACTACACCTGTTGTATTCAGCATTTCACTGTAAGGTCTACAGCTGTTGTATTAAGCATTTCACTGTAAGGTCTACAGCTGTTGTATTCAGCATTTCACTGTAAGGTCTACAGCTGTTGTATTAAGCATTTCACTGTAAGGTCTACAGCTGTTGTATTAAGCATTTCACTGTAAGGTCTACAGCTGTTGTATTCAGCATTTCACTGTAAGGTCTACAGCTGTTGTATTCAGCATTTCACTGTAAGGTCTACAGCTGTTGTATTCAGCATTTCACTGTAAGGTCTACAGCTGTTGTATTCAGCATTTCACTGTAAGGTCTACAGCTGTTGTATTAAGCATTTCACTGTAAGGTCTACAGCTGTTGTATTCAGCATTTCACTGTAAGGTCTACTACACCTGTTGTATTCAGCATTTCACTGTAAGGTCTACTACACCTGTTGTATTCAGCATTTCACTGTGAGGTCTACTACACCTGTTGTATTCAGCATTTCACTGTAAGGTCTACTACACCTGTTGTATTCAGCATTTCACTGTAAGGTCTACTACACCTGTTGTATTCAGCATTTCACTGTAAGGTCTACTACAGCTGTTGTATTCAGCATTTCACTGTGAGGTCTACTACACCTGTTGTATTCAGCATTTCACTGTAAGGTCTACTACACCTGTTGTATTCAGCATTTCACTGTAAGGTCTACTACACCTGTTGTATTCAGCATTTCACTGTAAGGTCTACTACACCTGCTGTATTCAGCATTTCACTGTAAGGTCTACTACACCTGTTGTATTCAGCATTTCACTGTAAGGTCTACAGCTGTTGTAGTAAGCATTTCACTGTAAGGTCTACTACACCTGTTGTATTCAGCATTTCACTGTAAGGTCTACTACACCTGTTGTATTCAGCATTTCACTGTAAGGTCTACTACACCTGTTGTATTCAGCATTTCACTGTGAGGTCTACTACACCTGTTGTATTCAGCATTTCACTGTAAGGTCTACTACACCTGTTGTATTCAGCATTTCACTGTAAGGTCTACTACACCTGTTGTATTCAGCATTTCACTGTAAGGTCTACTACACCTGTTGTATTCAGCATTTCACTGTAAGGTCTACAGCTGTTGTATTAAGCATTTCACTGTAAGGTCTACTACACCTGTTGTATTCAGCATTTCACTGTAAGGTCTACTACACCTGTTGTATTCAGCATTTCACTGTAAGGTCTACTACACCTGTTGTATTCAGCATTTCACTGTAAGGTCTACTACACCTGTTGTATTCAGCATTTCACTGTAAGGTCTACTACACCTGTTGTATTCAGCATTTCACTGTGAGGTCTACTACACCTGTTGTATTCAGCATTTCACTGTAAGGGTCTACTACACCTGTTGTATTCAGCATTTCACTGTAAGGTCTACTACACCTGTTGTATTCAGCATTTCACTGTAAGGTCTACAGCTGTTGTATTAAGCATTTCACTGTAAGGTCTACAGCTGTTGTATTCAGCATTTCACTGTAAGGTCTACAGCTGTTGTATTCAGCATTTCACTGTAAGGTCTACAGCTGTTGTATTCAGCATTTCACTGTAAGGTCTACAGCTGTTGTATTCAGCATTTCACTGTAAGGTCTACAGCTGTTGTATTCAGCATTTCACTGTAAGGTCTACAGCTGTTGTATTCAGCATTTCACTGTAAGGTCTACAGCTGTTGTATTCAGCATTTCACTGTAAGGTCTACAGCTGTTGTATTAAGCATTTCACTGTAAGGTCTACAGCTGTTGTATTCAGCATTTCACTG
This sequence comes from Oncorhynchus nerka, assembly GCF_034236695.1. Classification (NCBI taxonomy): domain Eukaryota; kingdom Metazoa; phylum Chordata; class Actinopteri; order Salmoniformes; family Salmonidae; genus Oncorhynchus; species Oncorhynchus nerka. The sequence continues at coordinate 4,593,891 of NC_088404.1, forward strand.
TAAGGTCTACAGCTGTTGTATTCAGCATTTCACTGTAAGGTCTACAGCTGTTGTATTCAGCATTTCACTGTAAGGTCTACAGCTGTTGTATTCAGCATTTCACTGTAAGGTCTACAGCTGTTGTATTCAGCATTTCACTGTAAGGTCTACAGCTGTTGTATTCAGCATTTCACTGTAAGGTCTACAGCTGTTGTATTCAGCATTTCACTGTAAGGTCTACAGCTGTTGTATTAAGCATTTCACTGTAAGGTCTACAGCTGTTGTATTAAGCATTTCACTGTAAGGTCTACAGCTGTTGTATTAAGCATTTCACTGTAAGGTCTACAGCTGTTGTATTCGGCACATGTGACAAATACAATTTGATTTGATATTTTTTTAATTCACAAATTGATTTTCTTAACCAATCACATCAGATCCTTTCAGATGAGCTCTTTTTTTCCAGAGCTGATCTGATTGGTCAAAAGACCCAATTAATGAATACAAGGGCTGCCTGTGTAAAAAACGCAGTCAATTGTGATATTCAGGATCTACAGGAAAAGCTAGTGTTTTATAATCACATTACTAGATTATTGCTACAACTCTGTTAACCACTTTAACAGATTGAAATGATGAGGAAATCAGCCAGAGGTCAGAGGTCAGAGACCTACCGTCTCGTGGAACACCTCCAGGACTTTGATAGCAGCTGTTTTGCTGGAAGAGTCTACAACGTCCACTGACTTGATGTACGCCGCGTCATAGAAATTTATCATCTCCTTGGAGATCTGGAACAAACGGAGATAGCAGAGTTTGGTAGAGTCCATGTGTGTGTTTGTGTGTGTGTGTGTGTGTGTGTGTGTCTTACTGTCTCACGGTTACTAAATCCCCAGATGCCAGCAGCCACCTCACAGGCGAAGAGGCACACCAACAGGAAGAAGAACTGAAAGAGAAAGACAAAAGAGAGATTAATTTGTCAAGCTTTTTTAAAATGGGTAATCTCAGGGCTTTACTTTACTGAAGGCCAAAACTTTGATCGTCCACAAAAATGATTGGTCCCAGAGAGAGAGAGAGAGAGAGAGTACAGGCTCAGTGAGCACAGCCTTGCCATTGAGAAGGGTAGACACAGGAAAACCCTGGCTCCCTGTAGAGGAAAGGCTGTGCAACCACTGCACAACAGCAGAACCTGAGACAGAGCTGCATTTCCATTGCTGATTTAAATGTTATATTGTAAATATCCAAAATAAGCTTTGGCAATATGTACATTGTTACGTCATCCCAATAAAGTGAATTGAATTGAATTGAGAGAGAGAGCTGTAGGGCTGTGCTACTGAGAGAGAGAGAGAGAGAGAGCTGTAGGGCTGTGCTACTGAGAGAGAGAGAGAGAGAGAGCTGTAGGGCTGTGATACTGAGAGAGAGAGCTGTAGGGCCGTGCTACTGAGAGAGAGAACTGTAGGGCTGTGCTACTGAGAGAGAGAACTGTGCTACTGAGAGAGAGAGAGCTGTAGGGCTGTGCTACTGAGAGAGAGAGCTGTAGGGCTGTGCTACTGAGAGAGAGAGCTGTAGGGCTGTGCTACTGAGAGAGAGAGAGAGCTGTAGGGCTGTGTTACTGAGAGAGAGAGCTGTACGGCTGTGCTACTGAGAGAGAGAGAGCTGTAGGGCTGTGCTACTGAGAGAGAGAGCTGTACGGCTGTGCTACTGAGAGAGAGAACTGTAGGGCTGTGCTACTGAGAGAGAGAACTGTAGGGCTGTGCTACTGAGAAAGAGAGCTGTAGGGCTGTGCTACTGAGAGAGAGAGAGCTGTAGGGCTGTGTTACTGAGAGAGAGAGCTGTAGGGCTGTGCTACTGAGAGAGAGAGCTGTAGGGCTGTGCTACTTAGAGAGAGAGCTGTAGGGCTGTGCTACTGAGAGAGAGAACTGTAGGGCTGTGCTACTGAGAGAGAGAGCTGTAGGGCTGTGCTACTGAGAGAGAGAGAACTGTAGGGCTGTGCTACTGAGAAAGAGAGCTGTAGGGCTGTGCTACTGAGAGAGAGAGCTGTAGGACTGTGCTACTGAGAGAGAGAGAGCTGTAGGGCTGTGCTACTGAGAGAGAGAGCTGTAGGGCTGTGCTACTGAGAGAGAGAACTGTAGGGCTGTGCTACTGAGAGAGAGAGCTGTAGGGCTGTGCTACTGAGAGAGAGAGCTGTAGGGCTGTGCTACTGAGAGAGAGAACTGTAGGGCTGTGCTACTGAGAGAGCGAGCTGTAGGGCTGTGCTACTGAGAGAGAGAGCTGTAGCGCTGTGCTACTGAGAGAGAGAGCTGTAGGGCTGTGCTACTGAGAGAGAGAACTGCAGGGCTGTGCTACTGAGAGAGAGAACTGTGCTACTGAGAGAGAGAACTGTAGGGCTGTGCTACTGAGAGAGAGAACTGTGCTACTGAGAGAGAGAGCTGTAGGGCTGTGTTACTCTCCCATGTTTAGAGGTCTGTTAATATTGCTGTCCATCCAGGGACACTGCACTGTGGCTGACCCTGTGCATCTCTCCGTGTATGTATATCTGGATGTGTTAATTAATGCAGAAAAAAAACACATTTATTTTCTAACCAATAGATAATAAAATATATATTCTATTCCTGAGAGAGAGCGCCGTTGGGCCGAGCTACACTCCAATGTTCAGAGGCGTGCCCTGAAAGACAAGCGGTGTTGTCCTGCTGCCCTCTAGTGGTCACTCACTCACCGTTCCAAGGAGGCACTGAGATTCCTGGATGGCACCATAGCAACCAAGGAACCCTACAATCATCATCACAGCTCCCACAGCAATCAGGATGTACACGCCTAGAGAAAAAGACACAACTCCATTGGTCCCACAGGGGAAAAAACATTCACTACTTACGTTCATCTACACTTACATTCATCTTACATCATCCTGCCGTCATTTAGACATTTTCTTTTTAGGACATCCAGGGTTACGAATACAATACAAAACAATTTGACATAAACAGTTCGATTCATGAATGTTATGAAACAAATGTCAAGAAACAAATAAGGTCCTCCAAGCAAAAACATGATTAAAAAATATATAATCTAATGAAGTAAAATGTTATTGGTCGCAGACACATACTGTATTTAGCAGATGGTATTGCGGTTGTAGCGAAATGCTTGTGTTCCTAGTTTTTATTTATTTTTTATTTATTTATGTTTTGTTTATTTCATGTGTAACTGTGTTGTTGTATGCTTTATTTATTTATTTTATTTCACCTTTATTTAACCAGGTAGGCTAGTTGAGAACAAGTTCTCATTTACAACTGTAACCTGGCCAAGAATAAAGCAAAGCAGTTCGACACATACATTGACTGTATGTTTGTTTTACTCCATGTGTAACTCTGTGTTGTTGTATTGTGTCGCACTGCTTTGCTTTATCTTGGCCAGGTTACAGTTGTAAATGAGAACTTGTTCTCAACTAGCCTACCTGGTTAAATAAAGGTGTTCTCAACTTGCCTACCTGGTTAAATAAAGGTGAAATAAAATAAATAAATAAAGCATACAACAACACAGTTACACATGAAATAAACAAAACATACAGTCAATAATACAGTATAAAAATAAGTCTATATACAATGTGAGCAAATAAGGTGAGATAAGGGAGGTAAAGGCAAAAAAAAGGCCATGGTGGCGAAGTAAATACAATAGCAAGTAAAACACTGGAATGGTAGATTTGCAGTGGAAGAATGTGCAAAGTAGAGATAGAAATAATGGGGTGCAAAGGAGCAAAATAAATAAATACAGTAGGGGAAGAGGTAGTTGTTTGGGCTAAATTATAGATGGGCTATGTACAGGTGCTGACTACGGTTTCCAACTGCACATGAGGACAAAGACTGTACTTTTTGGAGAAATGTCCTCTGGACTGATGAAACAAAAATAGAACTGTTTGGCCATAATGACCATCATTACATTTGGAGGAAAAAGGGGGAGGCTTGCAAGCCAAAGAACACCATTCCAACCGTGAAGCACGGGGGTGGCAGCATCATGTTGTGGGGGAGCTTTGCTGCAGGAGGGACTGGTGCATTTCACAAAATAGATGGCATCATGAGTCAGGAAAATTATGTGGATATGTAGAAGCAACATCTCAAGACATCAGTCAGGAAGTTAAAGCTTGGTTGCAAACGGGTCTTCCAAATGGACAATGACCCCAAGCATACTTCCAAATGGGTCTTCCAAAGTTGTGGCAAAATGGCCCTGACCTCAATCCTGTAGAAAATTTGTGGGCAGAACTGAAAAAGCGTGTGCGAGCAAGGAGGCCTACAAACCTGACTCAGTTACACCAGCTCTGTCAGGAGGAATGGGCCAAAATTCACCCAACTTATTGTGGGAAGCTTGTGGAAGGCTACCCGAAACATTTGACCCAAGTTTAAACTATTTAAAGGCAATGCTACCAAATACTGATTGAGTGTATGTAAACTTCTGACCCACTGGGAATATGATGAAAGAAATAAAAGCTGAAATAAATCACTCTCTACTATTATTCTGACATTTCACATTCTTAAAATAAAGTGGTGATCCTAGCTGACGTAAAACAGGGCATTTTTACGAGGATTAAATGTCAGGAATTGTGAAAAAAAACGGAGTTTAAATGTATTGGGCTAAGGTGTATGTAAACTTCTGACTTCAACTGTATATACATATATAAACTCCGAAACGCCCCTTTTCAGGACCCTGTCTTTCAAAGATAATTTGTCAAATCCAAATAACTTCACAGATCTTCATTGGGTTTAAACACTGTTCATTGAACCATAAACAATGAATGAACATGCACCTGTGGAACGGTCGTTAAGACACTAACAGTTTACAGACGGTAGGCAATTAAGGTCACAGTTCTGAAAACTTAGGACACTAAAGAGGCCTTTCTACTGACTCTGAAAAACACCAGAAGAAAGATGCCCAGGTTCCCTGCTCATCTGCGTGAGCGTGCTTTAGGCATGCTGCAAGGAGGCATGAGGACTGCAGATGTGGCCAGGGCAATAAATTGCAATGTCCGTACAGTGATACGCCTAAGACAGCGCTACAGGGAGAAAGGTTGGACAGCTGATCGTCCTCACAGTGGCAGACCACATGTAACAACACCTGCACAGGATCGGTACATCCAAACATCACACCTGCGGGACAGGTACAGGATGGCAACAACAACTGCCCGAGTTACACCAGGAACGCGCAATCTCTACATCAGTTCTCAATCTGTCCGCAATAGCAGAGAGTCTGGACTGAGGGCTTGTAGGCCTGTTGTAGGCAGGTCCTTACCAGACATCACTGGCAACAGCGTCACCTATGGGCACAAACCCACCGTTGCTGGACTAGACAGGACTGGCAAAAAGTTATCTTCACTGACGAGTCAGGGGTGATGGTCGGATTCACGTTTATAGTGGAAGGAATTACACTATAAAGGAGTTACACCGAGGCCTGTACTCTGGAGCAGGATCAATTTGGAGGTGGAGGCTCCGTCATGGTCTGGGGCGGTGTGTCACAGCATCATCGGACAGAGCTGGTTGTCATTGCAGGTAATCTCAATGCTGTGCATTACAGGGAAGAGATCCTCCGCCCTCATGTGGTACCCTTCCTGCAGGCTCATCTTGACATGACCCTCCAGCATGACAATGCCACCAGCCATACTGCTTGTTCTGTGCGTGATTTCCTGCAAGACAGGAATGTCAGTGTTCTGCCATGGCCAGTGAAGAGCCTGGATCTCAATCCCATTGAGCACGTCCGGGACCTGTTGGATCGGAGGGGAAGGGCTAGGGCAATTCCCCCAGAAATGTCCAGGAAATTGCAGGTGCCTTGGTGGAAGAGTGGGTTAACATCTTACAGCAAGAACTGGCAAATTTGGTGCAGCCCATGAGGAGGAGATGCACTGCAGTACAAAATGCAGCTGGTGGCCACACCAGATACTGACGGTTACTTTTGACTTTAACCCCCACTTTGTTCAGGGACACATTATTCCATTTCTGTTAGTCACATGTCTGTGGAACTTTTTCAGTTTATGTCTCAGTTGTTGAATCTTGTTATTTTCATACAAATATTTACACATGTTAAGTTTGCTGAAAATAAACGCAGTTGACAGTGAGACTACGTTTCTTTTTTTGTTGCGTTTAAACTACACAGTGCCAAAGTATTCAGACTCCTTAACTTTTTTCACATTTTGTTACATTACAGTCTAATTCTAAAATGGATTAAATAGTTTTTTCCCCTCATCAATCTACACACAATAACCCATAATGACATCAAAATACCCCATAATGACATCACAATAACCCATAATGACATCACAATAACCCATAATGACGAAGCAAAAACTGGTTTAGAAATGTTTGCTACTTCGTAAAGTAAAAATCTAATATACCCAATTACATAAGTATACAGACACTTTATTCAGTACTTTGTTGAAGCTCCTTTTGGCAGCGATTACAGCCTTGATTCTTCTTGGTACACCTGTATTTGGGGAGTTTCTCACATTCTTCTCTGCAGATCCTCTGTCAAGCTCTGTCAGGTTGGATGGGGAGCGTTGCTGCACAGTTATTTTCAGGTCTCTCCAGAGATGTTCGATCGGGTTCAAGTCCGGGCTCTGGCTGGGCCACTCAAGGACATTCAGAGACTTGTCCCGAAGCCACTCATGCGTTGTCTTGGCTGTGTGCTTAGGGTCGTTGTCCTGTTGGAAGGTGAACCTTTGCCCCAGTCTGAGGTCCTGAGCGCTCTGGGGTAGGTTTTCATCGAGGATCTTTCTGTACTTTGCTCCGCTCATCTTTCCCTCGATCCTGACTAGTCTCCCAGTCCCTGCCGCTGGTTCTCCCATTTCCACAAAGGAACTCTAGAGCTCTGTCAGAGTGTCCATCAGGTTCTCCCTGATCAAGGCTCTTCTCCCCTGATTGCTCAGTTTGGAGGGGCGGCCAGCTCTAGGAAGATTCTTGGTGGTTCCAAACTTCTCCATGTAACAGTGATGCCACTGTGTTCTTGGGGAACTTCAATGCTGCAGACATTTTTTGGTAGCCTTCCCCAGATCTGTTCATCGACACAATCCATTCTCGGAGCTCTACGGACAATTCCTTCTACCTCATGGCTTGGTTTCTGCTTTGACATGCACTGTCAGCTGTGGGACCTTAATAAATAGACAGGTGTGTGCCTTTCCAAATCATCTCCAATCAATTGAATTTACAAAAGGTGGACTCCAATCAAGTTGTAGAAACATCTCAAGGATGATCAATGGAAACAGGATGCACCTGAGCTCAATTTAGAGTCTCATAGCAAAGGGTCTGAATACTTACGTGAATAAGGTATTGCTATTTGTAATAAAACTTCAAAACTGTTTTCACTTTGTCATTATGGGGTATTGTGATGTCATTATGGGGTATTGTGATGTCATTATGGGGTATTGTGATGTCATTATGGGGTATTATTGCTGTGTATTATTGCTGAGGATTGTTGTTATTTAATCCATTTTAGAATAAGGCTGTAACGTAACAAAATGGGGAAAAAGTGAAGGGGTCTGAAAACCTTCCGAGGGCACTGTATATGTGTGATGTGATGCATAGATATTATGAACAGTGTGTAGATAGAATATGTAGTATATATGTAGAATACATGGATGTAATAGTATGGTTGCCTTGACTAGAATACAGTACTTACATATAAAGTGGATAAAACAGTATGTAAACATTATTAAAGTGACCAGTGTTCCATTATTAAAGTGACTAGTGTTCCATTATTAAAGTGACCAGTGTTCCATTATTAAAGTGACCAATGTTCCATTATTAAAGTGACCAGTGTTCCATTATTAAAGTGACCAGTGTTCCATTATTAAAGTGACCAGTGTTCCATTATTAAAGTGACCAGTGTTCCATTATTAAAGTGACCAGTGTTCCATTATTAAAGTGACCAGTGTTCCATTATTAAAGTGACCAGTGTTCCATTATTAAAGTGACCAGTGTTCCATTATTAAAGTGACCAGTGTTCCATTATTAAAGTGACCAGTGTTCCATTATTAAAGTGACCAGTGTTCCATTATTAAAGGGACCAGTGATTCCATTATTAAAGTGACCAGTGTTCCAATAATAAAGGGACCAGTGATTCCATTATTAAAGTGACCATGTTCCATTATTAAAGGGACCAATGATTCCATGTCTATAGGGCAGCAGCCTCTAAGGTTCAGTGCTGAGTATCCAGATGGTATCTGGTTAGTGACAGTGACTAAACTCTGGGAAATTCCCTTTAATTGGGACTTTGTCTGCAGTCCAGCGTGCTGCTCTATAAGCACATTGGAATGCATCTTGGTTTATGTGGGAAACACCAGCAGGTGGCAGTATGATTAGTCAGTATGATAACCCCATACAGAAACAAACTATTGAAATGGAATTCTTTGTCTTTTTCCAGGTTGCTTCCCTGTCCAGCGATATGACATGTGAGATGAAGAGGGCATCCCGTAACATCCTGTTACTGGGACAGGATGACTTACCAGATCCATCCGGACTGAGAGGGAGGAGGGAGAGCACAAGCATGCACGCACACACACACACACATTACACACACACAAACATTACACACACACACAAACATTACACACACATTACACACACACACACATTACACACACACACACACACACACACACACACACACACACACACACACACACACACACACACACACACAAACACTCATAAACACACACACTGACAGCGACGTAGACCGAGCCAGGAAATTCCCCCCTCCCCTCTCCACACAAACGAAAATATACCACTTCTCCTTCCCGAGAAAACTGAAAGCCCTTCCCAGGCATCTCGGTATTCCCGTTCAAACCGGAAATGTTTAAATCTTATAATAGCCCAATAACAGAAAAAATCGTCCTCTATAGTTCAGTTAGTAGAACATGGTTCTCTGTAGTTCAGTTAGTAGAACATGGTCCTCTGTAGTTCAGTTAGTAGAACATGGTCCTCTGTAGACAGTAGAACCTGGTCCTCTGTAGTTCAGTTAGTACAACATGGTTCTCTGTAGTTCAGTTAGTAGAACATGGTCCTCTGTAGTTCAGTTAGTAGAACATGGTCCTCTGTAGTTCACTTAGTAGAACATGGTCCTCTGTAGTTCAGTTAGTAGAACATCGTCCTCTGTAGTTAGTAGAACATGGTCCTCTGTAGTTCAGTTCGTAGAACATGGTCCTCTGTAGTTCAGTTAGTAGAGCATGGTCCTCTGTAGTTCAGTTAGTAGAACATGGTCCTCTGTAGTTCAGTTAGTAGAACATGGTCCTCTGTAGTACAGTTAGTAGAACATGGTCCTCTGTAGTTCAGTTAGTAGAACATGGTCCTTTGTAGTTCAGTTAGTAGAACATGGTTCTCTGTAGTTCAGTTAGTAGAAGATGGTCCTCTGTAGTTCAATTAGTAGAACATTGTCCTCTGTAGACAGTAGAACCTGGTCCTCTGTAGTTCAGTTAATACAACATGGTTCTCTGTAGTTCAGTTAGTAGAACATGGTCCTCTGTAGTTCAATTAGTAGAACATTGTCCTCTGTAGACAGTAGAACCTGGTCCTCTGTAGTTCAGTTAGTAGAACATGGTCCTCTGTAGTTCAGTTAGTAGAACATGGTCCTCTGTAGTTCACTTAGTAGAACCTGGTTGTCATGTATTGTCATGTTATGTCTTGTTCCTGTTCTTTCTCTTCACTTCGTTTCCCCCTGCTGGTCGTATTAGGTTACCTTCTCTCCCTTTCCTTCCCCCAGCTGTTCCTCATCTCCTCTAACTACCTCATTTACTCTCTCCCACCTGTTCCCTTTTTTCCCTCTGATTAGGTCTCTATTTCTCTCTCTGTTTCTGCTTCTGTCTTTGTCAGATTCTCGTTTGCTTCACCCTTGTCCCGTCCTGTCGTAATCTGCCTCTTCATCAGATGCTACGTGTGATCAGGTACCTCTGTCCTCTACAACGCGTGCCTATCCGGAGAGACCAGCAGTCTGTTGCCGCTAACCCTGCTATTCTCCTCTGCTGCTAGAAGGGGACTCTCCTGTAAAGATCAGAGGACTTTATGATTTATTTGTCGCCCTCTCTGCGGGTTGTCTATTTTGTCAACCGATACAGCTGAAGAGGATTTATGTCTTCCCTGTGTTTGGACATTAAAAGACTGTTTCTGTTAAACCGCTTTTGGGTCCTCACTCACCTGCATAACACTGGTCCTCTGTAGTTCAGTTAGTAGAACATGGTCCTCTGTAGTTCAGTTAGTAGAACGTGGTCCTCTGTAGTTCAGTTAGTAGAACATCGTCCTCTGTAGTTCAGTTAGTAGAACATGGTGCTCTGTAGTTCAGTTAGTAGAGCATGGTCCTCTGTAGTTCAGTTAGTAGAACATGGTCCTCTGTAGTTCAGTTAGTAGAACATGGTCCTCTGTAGTTCAGTTAGTAGAACATGGTCCCCTGTAGTTCAGTTAGTAGAACATGGTCCTCTGTAGTTCAGTTAGTAGAGCATGGTCCTCTGTAGTTCAGTTAGTAGAACATGGTCCTCTGTAGTTCAGTTAGTAGAACCTGGCTTTTATAATGTTCAGATAATGGATGCAATTCCCAGGACCACCCATATGTAATTCAGGCACTCATGCAAGCACGCATACACCCACACACACACAAACATACACACTGTCAGCGACCAGGACCCAGAAAGGAAATACCTCCCTCCCTCTCCCCAGAAACGTCCTCCCTTGGTGCCATCCGAACTTCAACCTCCAAACAGTATGACCTGACTTCCTTCACAGCAACCCGTGAACAACCATGATGACCCCTGTATCTCCCTGCAGGATAACTAACTCGCAGCAGTCAGAGTGTAGCAGGGTAACTAACTCACAGCAATCAGAGTGTAGCAGGATAACTAACTCACAGCAGTCAGAGTGTAGCAGGGTAACTAACTCACACCAGTCAGAGTGTAGCAGGGTAACTAACTCACACCAGTCAGAGTGTAGCAGGGTAACTAACTCACACCAGTCAGAGTGTAGCAGGGTAACTAACTCACACCAGTCAGAATGTAGCAGGGTAACTAACTCACACCAGTCAGAGTGTAGCAGGGTAACTAACTCACACCAGTCAGAGTGTAGCAGGGTAACTAACTCACACCAGTCAGAGTGTAGCAGGGTAACTAACTCACACCAGTCAGAGTGTAGCAGGGTAACTAACTCACACCAGTCAGAGTGTAGCAGGGTAACTAACTCACACCAGTCAGAGTGTAGCAGGGTAACTAACTCACACCAGTCAGAGTGTAGCAGGGTAACTAACTCACACCAGTCAGAGTGTAGCAGGGTAACTAACTCACAGCAGTCAGAGTGTAGCAGGGTAACTAACTCACACCAGTCAGAGTGTAGCAGGGTAACTAACTCACACCAGTCAGAGTGTAGCAGGGTAACTAACTCACACCAGTCAGAGTGTAGCAGGGTAACTAACTCACACCAGTCAGAGTGTAGCAGGGTAACTAACTCACACCAGTCAGAGTGTAGCAGGGTAACTAACTCACACCAGTCAGAGTGTAGCAGGGTAACTAACTCACACCAGTCAGAGTGTAGCAGGGTAACTAACTCACACCAGTCAGAGTGTAGCAGGGTAACTAACTCACACCAGTCAGAATGTAGCAGGGTAACTAACTCACACCAGTCAGAGTGTAGCAGGGTAACTAACTCACACCAGTCAGCAGGGTAACTAACTCACACCAGTCAGAGTGTAGCAGGGTAACTAACTCACACCAGTCAGAGTGTAGCAGGGTAACTAACTCACACAGTCCAGGGTAACTAACTCAGTCAGAATGTAGCAGGGTAACTAACTCACACCAGTCAGAGTGTAGCAGGGTAACTAACTCACACCAGTCAGAGTGTAGCAGGGTAACTAACTCACACCAGTCAGAATGTAGCAGGGTAACTAACTCACACCAGTCAGAATGTAGCAGGGTAACTAACTCACACCAGTCAGAGTGTAGCAGGGTAACTACTCACACCAGTCAGAGTGTAACCCAGGATCTAACTCACACCAGTCAGAGTGTAGCAGGGTAACTAACTCACACCAGTCAGAGTGTAGCAGGGTAACTAACTCACACCAGTCAGAGTGTAGCAGGGTAACTAACTCACACCAGTCAGAGTGTAGCAGGGTAACTAACTCACACCAGTCAGAGTGTAGCAGGGTAACTAACTCACACCAGTCAGAGTGTAGCAGGGTAACTAACTCACACCAGTCAGAGTGTAGCAGGGTAACTAACTCACACCAGTCAGGGTAACTAACTCACACCAGTCAGAGTGTAGCAGGGTAACTAACTCACACCCAGTCAGAGTGTAGCAGGGTAACTAACTCACACCAGTCAGAGTGTAGCAGGGTAACTAACTCACACCAGTCAGAGTGTAGCAGGGTAACTAACTCACACCAGTCAGAGTGTAGCAGGGTAACTAACTCACAGCAGTCAGAGTGTAGCAGGGTAACTAACTCACACCAGTCAGAGTGTAGCAGGATAACTAACTCACAGCAGTCAGAGTGTAGCAGGGTAACTAACTCACACCAGTCAATGTAGCAGGGTAACTAACTCACACCAGTCAGAGTGTAGCAGGGTAACTAACTCACACCAGTCAGAGTGTAGCAGGGTAACTAACTCACACCAGTCAGAATGTAGCAGGATAACTAACTCACACCAGTCAGATGTAGCAGGGTAACTAACTCACACCAGTCAGAATGTAGCAGGGTAACTAACTCACACCAGTCAGAGTGTAGCAGGGTAACTAACTCACACCAGTCAGAGTGTAGCATGGTAACTAACTCACACCAGTCAGAATGTAGCAGGATAACTAACTCACACCAGTCAGAATGTAGCAGGGTAACTAACTCACACCAGTCAGAGTGTAGCAGGGTAACTAACTCACACCAGTCAGAGTGTAGCAGGGTAACTAACTCACACCAGTCAGAGTGTAGCAGGGTAACTAACTCACACCAGTCAGAGTGTAGCAGGGTAACTAACTCACACCAGTCAGAGTGTAGCAGGGTAACTAACTCACACCAGTCAGAGTGTAGCAGGGTAACTAACTCACACCAGTCAGAGTGTAGCAGGGTAACTAACTCACACCAGTCAGAGTGTAGCAGGGTAACTAACTCACCAGTCAGAGTGTAGCAGGGTAACTAACTCACACCAGTCAGAATGTAGCAGGGTAACTAACTCACACCAGTCAGAGTGTAGCAGGGTAACTAACTCACACCAGTCAGAGTGTAGCAGGGTAACTAACTCACACCAGTCAGAGTGTAGCAGGGTAACTAACTCACACCAGTCAGAGTGTAGCAGGGTAACTAACTCACACCAGTCAGAGTGTAGCAGGGTAACTAACTCACACCAGTCAGAGTGTAGCAGGGTACTTACTCACACCAGTCAGAGTGTAGCAGGGTAACTAACTCACAGCAGTCAGAGTGTAGCAGGGTAACTAACTCACACCAGTCAGAATGTAGCAGGGTAACTATGTCACACCAGTCAGAGTGTAGCAGGGTAACTAACTCACACCAGTCAGAGTTTAGCAGGGTAACTAACTCACACCAGTCAGAGTGTAGCAGGGTTAACTCACACCAGTCAGAATGTAGCAGGATAACTAACTCACACCAGTCAGAATGTAGCAGGGTAACTAACTCACAGCAGTCAGAATGTAGCAGGGTAACTAACCCACACCAGTCAGAGTGTAGCAGGGTAACTAACTCACAGCAGTCAGAGTGTAGCAGGGTAACTAACTCACACCAGTCAGAATGTAGCAGGGTAACTAACTCACACCAGTCAGAGTGTAGCAGGGTAACTAACTCACACCAGTCAGAGTGTAGCAGGGTAACTAACTCACACCAGTCAGAGTGTAGCTGGGTAATTAACTCACACCAGTCAGAGTGTAGCAGGGTAACTAACTCACACCAGTCAGAGTGTAGCAGGGTAACTAACTCACACCAGTCAGAATGTAGCAGGGTAACTAACTCACAGCAGTCAGAGTGTAGCAGGGTAACTAACTCACACCAGTCAGAGTGTAGCAGGGTAACTAACTCACACCAGTCAGAGTGTAGCAGGGTAACTAACTCACACCAGTCAGAGTGTAGCAGGGTAACTAACTCACACCAGTCAGAGTGTAGCAGGGTAACTAACTCTGGATAAGAGCGTCTGCTAAATGACTTAAATGTAAATGTAACTCACACCAGTCAGAGTGTAGCAGGGTAACTAACTCACACCAGTCAGAGTGTAGCAGGGTAACTAACTCACACCAGTCAGAGTGTAGCAGGGTAACTAACTCACACCAGTCAGAGTGTAGCAGGGTAACTAACTCACACCAGTCAGAGTGTAGCAGGGTAACTAACTCACACCAGTCAGAGTGTAGCAGGGTAACTAACTCACAGCAGTCAGAGTGTAGCAGGGTAACTAACTCACACCAGTCAGAATGTAGCAGGGTAACTAACTCACACCAGTCAGAGTGTAGCAGGGTAACTAACTCACACCAGTCAGAGTGTAGCAGGGTAACTAACTCACACCAGTCAGAGTGTAGCAGGGTAATTAACTCACACCAGTCAGAATGTAGCAGGATAACTAACTCACACCAGTCAGAGTGTAGCAGGGTAACTAACTCACACCAGTCAGAATGTAGCAGGGTAACTAACTCACACCAGTCAGAGTGTAGCAGGGTAACTAACTCACACCAGTCAGAGTGTAGCAGGGTAACTAACTCACACCAGTCAGAATGTAGCAGGGTAACTAACTCACACCAGTCAGAGTGTAGCAGGGTAACTAACTCACCAGTCAGAGTGTAGCAGGGTAACTAACTCACACCAGTCAGGTGTAGCAGGGTAACTAACTCACACCAGTCAGAGTGTAGCAGGGTAACTAACTCACACCAGTCAGAGTGTAGCAGGGTAACTAACTCACACCAGTCAGAGTGTAGCAGGGTAACTAACTCACACCAGTCAGAGTGTAGCAGGGTAACTAACTCACAGCAGTCAGAGTGTAGCAGGGTAACTAACTCACACCAGTCAGAATGTAGCAGGGTAACTATGTCACACCAGTCAGAGTGTAGCAGGGTAACTAACTCACACCAGTCAGAGTTAGCAGGGTAACTAACTCACACCAGTCAGAGTGTAGCAGGGTAACTAACTCACACCAGTCAGAATGTAGCAGGGTAACTAACTCACACCAGTCAGAATGTAGCAGGGTAACTAACTCACAGCAGTCAGAGTGTAGCAGGGTAACTAACTCACACCAGTCAGAGTGTAGCAGGGTAACTAACTCACAGCAGTCAGAGTGTAGCAGGGTAACTAACTCACACCAGTCAGAATGTAGCAGGGTAACTAACTCACACCAGTCAGAGTGTAGCAGGGTAACTAACTCACACCAGTCAGAGTGTAGCAGGGTAACTAACTCACACCAGTCAGAGTGTAGCAGGGTAATTAACTCACACCAGTCAGAGTGTAGCAGGGTAACTAACTCACACCAGTCAGAGTGTAGCAGGGTAACTAACTCACACCAGTCAGAATGTAGCAGGGTAACTAACTCACAGCAGTCAGAGTGTAGCAGGGTAACTAACTCACACCAGTCAGAGTGTAGCAGGGTAACTAACTCACACCAGTCAGAGTGTAGCAGGGTAACTAACTCACACCAGTCAGAGTGTAGCAGGGTAACTAACTCACACCAGTCAGAGTGTAGCAGGGTAACTAACTCACACCAGTCAGAATGTAGCAGGGTAACTAACTCACAGCAGTCAGAGTGTAGCAGGGTAACTAACTCACACCAGTCAGAGTGTAGCAGGGTAACTAACTCACACCAGTCAGAGTGTAGCAGGGTAACTAACTCACAGCAGTCAGAATGTAGCAGGGTAACTAACCCACACCAGTCAGAGTGTAGCAGGGTAACTAACTCACAGCAGTCAGAGTGTAGCAGGGTAACTAACTCACACCAGTCAGAATGTAGCAGGGTAACTAACTCACACCAGTCAGAGTGTACAGGGTAACTAACTCACACCAGTCAGAGTGTAGCAGGGTAACTAACTCACACCAGTCAGAGTGTAGCAGGGTAACTAACTCACCAGTCAGAGTGTAGCAGGGTAACTAACTCACACCAGTCAGAGTGTAGCAGGGTAACTAACTCACACCAGTCAGAGTGTAGCAGGGTAACTAACTCACACCAGTCAGAGTGTAGCAGGGTAACTAACTCACACCAGTCAGAATGTAGCAGGGTAACTAACTCACAGCAGTCAGAGTGTAGCAGTAACTAACTCACACCAGTCAGAGTGTAGCAGGGTAACTAACTCACACCAGTCAGAGTGTAGCAGGGTAACTAACTCACACCAGTCAGAGTGTAGCAGGGTAACTAACTCACACCAGTCAGAATGTAGCAGGGTAACTAACTCACACCAGTCAGAGTGTAGCAGGGTAACTAACTCACACCAGTCAGAGTGTAGCAGGGTAACTAACTCACACCAGTCAGAGTGTAGCAGGGTAACTAACTAGCAGGGTAACTAACTCACACCAGTCAGAGTGTAGCAGGGTAACTAACTCACACCAGTCAGAGTGTAGCAGGGTAACTAACTCACACCAGTCAGAGTGTAGCAGGGTAACTAACTCACCAGTCAGAGTGTAGCAGGGTAACTAACTCACACCAGTCAGAGTGTAGCAGGGTAACTAACTCACACCAGTCAGAGTGTAGCAGGGTAACTAACTCACACCAGTCAGAATGTAGCAGGGTAACTAACTCACCAGTCAGAGTGTAGCAGGGTAACTAACTCACACCAGTCAGAGTGTAGCAGGGTAACTAACTCACACCAGTCAGAGTGTAGCAGGGTAACTAACTCACACCAGTCAGAATGTAGCAGGGTAACTAACTCACACCAGTCAGAGTGTAGCAGGGTAACTAACTCACACAGTCAGTAGCAGGGTAACTAACTCACACCAGTCAGTAGCAGGGTAACTAACTCACACCAGTCAGAGTGTAGCAGGGTAACTAACTCACACCAGTCAGAGTGTAGCAGGGTAACTAACTCACACCAGTCAGAGTGTAGCAGGGTAACTAACTCACACCAGTCAGAGCAGGGTAACTAACTCACACCAGTCAGAGTGTAACAGGGTAACTAACTCACACCAGTCAGAGTGTAGCAGGGTAACTAACTCACACCAGTCAGAGTGTAGCAGGGTAACTAACTCACCAGTCAGAGTGTAGCAGGGTAACTAACTCACACCAGTCAGAGTGTAGAGGGTAACTAACTCACACCAGTCAGAGTGTAGCAGGGTAACTAACTCACACCAGTCAGAGTGTAGCAGGGTAACTAACTCACACCAGTCAGAGTGTAGCAGGGTAACTAACTCACACCAGTCAGAGTGTAGCAGGGTAACTAACTCACACCAGTCAGAGTGTAGCAGGGTAACTAACTCACACCAGTCAGAGTGTAGCAGGGTAACTAACTCACACCAGTCAGAGTGTAGCAGGGTAACTAACTCACACCAGTCAGAGTGTAGCAGGGTAACTAACTCACAGGGTAACTAACTCACACCAGTCAGAGTGTAGCAGGGTAACTAACTCACACAGTCAGAGTGTAGCAGGGTAACTAACTCACAGCAGTCAGAGTGTAGCAGGGTAACTAACTCACACCAGTCAGAATGTAGCAGGGTAACTAACTCACACCAGTCAGAGTGTAGCAGGGTAACTAACTCACACCAGTCAGAGTGTAGCAGGGTAATTAACTCACACCAGTCAGAATGTAGCAGGATAACTAACTCACCAGTCAGAATGTAGCAGGGTAACTAACTCACAGCAGTCAGAATGTAGCAGGGTAACTAACCCACACCAGTCAGAGTGTAGCAGGGTAACTAACTCACAGCAGTCAGAGTGTAGCAGGGTAACTAACTCACACCAGTCAGAATGTAGCAGGGTAACTAACTCACACCAGTCAGAGTGTAGCAGGGTAACTAACTCACACCAGTCAGAGTGTAGCAGGGTAACTAACTCACACCAGTCAGAGTGTAGCAGGGTAACTAACTCACACCAGTCAGAGTGTAGCAGGGTAACTAACTCACACCAGTCAGAATGTAGCAGGGTAACTAACTCACAGCAGTCAGAGTGTAGCAGGGTAACTAACTCACACCAGTCAGAGTGTAGCAGGGTAACTAACTCACACCAGTCAGAGTGTAGCAGGGTAACTAACTCACACCAGTCAGAGTGTAACTAACTCACAGCAGTCAGAGTGTAGCAGGGTAACTAACTCACACCAGTCAGAATGTAGCAGGGTAACTAACTCACACCAGTCAGAATGTAGCAGGGTAACTAAGTCACACCAGTCAGAGTGTAGCAGGGAAACTAACTCACACCAGTCAGGGTGTAGCAGGGTAACTAACTCACACCAGTCAGAGTTTAGCAGGGTAACTAACTCACACCAGTCAGAGTGTAGCAGGGTAACTAACTCACACCAGTCAGAGTGTAGCAGGGTAACTACACAGTCAGAGTGTAGCAGGGTAACTAACTCACACCAGTCAGAGTGTAGCAGGGTAACTAACTCACACCAGTCAGAATGTAGCAGGGTAACTAACTCACACCAGTCAGAATGTAGCAGGGTAACTAACCCACACCAGTCAGAGTGTAGCAGGGTAACTAACTCACAGCAGTCAGAGTGTAGCAGGGTAACTAACTCACACCAGTCAGAGTGTAGCAGGGTAACTAACTCACACCAGTCAGAGTGTAGCAGGGTAACTAACTCACACCAGTCAGAGTGTAGCTGGGTAATTAACTCACACCAGTCAGAGTGTAGCAGGGTAACTAACTCACACCAGTCAGAGTGTAGCAGGGTAACTAACTCACACCAGTCAGAATGTAGCAGGGTAACTAACTCACAGCAGTCAGAGTGTAGCAGGGTAACTAACTCACACCAGTCAGAGTGTAGCAGGGTCACACCAGTCAGAGTGTAGCAGGGTAACTAACTCACACCAGTCAGAGTGTAGCAGGGTAACTAACTCACAGCAGTCAGAATGTAGCAGGGTAACTAACTCACACCAGTCAGAGTGTAGCAGGGTGTCAGAGCAGGGTAACTAACTCACACCAGTCAGAATGTAGCAGGGTAACTAACTCACACCAGTCAGAGTGTAGCAGGGTAACTAACTCACACCAGTCAGAGTGTAGCAGGGTAACTAACTCACACCAGTCAGAGTGTAGCAGGGTAACTAACTCACACCAGTCAGAGTGTAGCAGGGTAACTAACTCACACCAGTCAGAGTGTAGCAGGGTAACTAACTCACACCAGTCAGAGTGTAGCAGGGTAACTAACTCACAGCAGTCAGAGTGTAGCAGGGTAACTAACTCACACCAGTCAGAGTGTAGCAGGGTAACTAACTCACACCAGTCAGAGTGTAGCAGGGTAACTAACTCACACCAGTCAGAGTGTAGCAGGGTAACTAACTCACACCAGTCAGAGTGTAGCAGGGTAACTAACTCACACCAGTCAGAATGTAGCAGGGTAACTAACTCACACCAGTCAGAGTGTAGCAGGGTAACTAACTCACACCAGTCAGAGTGTAGCAGGGTAACTAACTCACAGCAGTCAGAGTGTAGCAGGGTAACTAACTCACACCAGTCAGAATGTAGCAGGGTAACTAACTCACACCAGTCAGAGTGTAGCAGGGTAACTAACTCACACCAGTCAGAGTGTAGCAGGGTAATTAACTCACACCAGTCAGAATGTAGCAGGATAACTAACTCACACCAGTCAGAATGTAAAAGGGTAACTAACTCACAGCAGTCAGAATGTAGCAGGGTAACTAACTCACACCAGTCAGAGTGTAGCAGGGTAACTAACTCACAGCAGTCAGAGTGTAGCAGGGTAACTAACTCACACCAGTCAGAATGTAGCAGGGTAACTAACTCACACCAGTCAGAGTGTAGCAGGGTAACTAACTCACACCAGTCAGAGTGTAGCAGGGTAACTAACTCACACCAGTCAGAGTGTAGCAGGGTAACTAACTCACACCAGTCAGAGTGTAGCAGGGTAACTAACTCACACCAGTCAGAATGTAGCAGGGTAACTAACTCACACCAGTCAGAGTGTAGCAGGGTAACTAACTCACACCAGTCAGAGTGTAGCAGGGTAACTAACTCACACCAGTCAGAGTGTAGCAGGGTAACTAACTCACACCAGTCAGAATGTAGCAGGGTAACTAACTCACACCAGTCAGAATGTAGCAGTAACTAACTCACACCAGTCAGAATGTAGCAGGGTAACTAACTCACACCAGTCAGTCAGAGTGTAGCAGGGTAACTAACTCACACCAGTCAGAGTGTAGCAGGGTAACTAACTCACACCAGTCAGAGTGTAGCAGGGTAACTAACTCACACCAGTCAGAATGTAGCAGTAACTAACTCACAGCAGAATGTAGCAGGGTAACTAACTCACACCAGTCAGAGTGTAGCAGGGTAACTAACTCACACCAGTCAGAGTGTAGCAGGGTAACTAACTCACACCAGTCAGAGTGTAGCAGGGTAACTAACCCACACCAGTCAGAGTGTAGCAGGGTAACTAACTCACACCAGTCAGAGTGTAGCAGGGTAACTAACTCACACCAGTCAGAATGTAGCAGGGTAACTAACTCACACCAGTCAGAGTGTAGCAGGGTAACTAACTCACACCAGTCAGAGTGTAGCAGGGTAACTAACTCACACCAGTCAGAATGTAGCAGGGTAACTATGTCACACCAGTCAGAGTTTAGCAGGGTAACTAACTCACACCAGTCAGAGTGTAGCAGGGTAATTAACTCACACCAGTCAGAATGTAGCAGGATAACTAACTCACAGCAGTCAGAGTGTAGCAGGGTAACTAACTCACACCAGTCAGAGTGTAGCAGGGTAACTAACTCACACCAGTCAGAGTGTAGCAGGGTAACTAACTCACACCAGTCAGAGTGTAGCAGGGTAACTAACTCACACCAGTCAGAATGTAGCAGGGTAACTAACTCACAGCAGTCAGAGTGTAGCAGGGTAACTAACTCACACCAGTCAGAGTGTAGCAGGGTAACTAACTCACACCAGTCAGAGTGTAGCAGGGTAACTAACTCACACCAGTCAGAGTGTAGCAGGGTAACTAACTCACACCAGTCAGAGTGTAGCAGGGTAACTAACTCACACCAGTCAGAATGTAGCAGGGTAACTAACTCACACCAGTCAGAGTGTAGCAGGGTAATTAACTCACACCAGTCAGAATGTAGCAGGATAACTAACTCACACCAGTCAGAATGTAAAAGGGTAACTAACTCACAGCAGTCAGAATGTAGCAGGGTAACTAACCCACACCAGTCAGAGTGTAGCAGGGTAACTAACTCACACCAGTCAGAGTGTAGCAGGGTAACTAACTCACACCAGTCAGAATGTAGCAGGGTAACTAACTCACACCAGTCAGAGTGAGCAGGGTAACTAACTCACACCAGTCAGAGTGTAACTAACTCACACCAGTCAGAGTGTAGCAGGGTAACTAACTCACACCAGTCAGAGTGTAGCAGGGTAACTAACTCACACCAGTCAGAATGTAGCAGGGTAACTAACTCACAGCAGTCAGAGTGTAGCAGGGTAACTAACTCACACCAGTCAGAGTGTAGCAGGGTAACTAACTCACACCAGTCAGAGTGTAGCAGGGTAACTAACTCACACCAGTCAGAATGTAGCAGGATAACTAACTCACAGCAGTCAGAGTGTAGCAGGGTAACTAACTCACACCAGTCAGAATGTAGCAGGGTAACTAACTCACACCAGTCAGAATGTAGCAGGGTAACTAACTCACACCAGTCAGAGTGTAGCAGGGTAACTAACTCACACCAGTCAGGGTGTCAGTAACTAACTCACACCAGTCAGAGTTTAGCAGGGTAACTAACTCACACCAGTCAGAGTGTAGCAGGGTAATTAACTCACACCAGTCAGAGTAGCAGGGTAACTAACTCACACCAGTCAGAGTGTAGCAGGGTAACTAACTCACACCAGTAACTAACTCACACCAGTCAGAATGTAGCAGGGTAACTAACTCACACCAGTCAGAATGTAGCAGGGTAACTAACTCACACCAGTCAGAGTGTAGCAGGGTAACTAACTCACACCAGTCAGAGTGTAGCAGGGTAACTAACTCACACCAGTCAGAATGTAGCAGGGTAACTAACTCACACCAGTCAGAGTGTAGCAGGGTCACACCAGTCAGAGTGTAGCAGGGTAACTAACTCACACCAGTCAGAGTGTAGCAGGGTAACTAACTCACACCAGTCAGAGTGTAGCAGGGTAACTAACTCACACCAGTCAGAGTGTAGCAGGGTAACTAACTCACACCAGTCAGAATGTAGCAGGGTAACTAACTCACAGCAGTCAGAGTGTAGCAGGGTAACTAACTCACACCAGTCAGAGTGTAGCAGGGTAACTAACTCACACCAGTCAGAGTGTAGCAGGGTAACTAACTCACACCAGTCAGAGTGTAGCAGGGTAACTAACTCACACCAGTCAGAGTGTAGCAGGGTAACTAACTCACACCAGTCAGAGTGTAGCAGGGTAACTAACTCACACCAGTCAGAGTGTAGCAGGGTAACTAACTCACACCAGTCAGAATGTAGCAGGGTAACTAACTCACAGCAGTCAGAGTGTAGCAGGGTAACTAACTCACACCAGTCAGAGTGTAGCAGGGTAACTAACTCACAGCAGTCAGAGTGTAGCAGGGTAACTAACTCACACCAGTCAGAATGTAGCAGGGTAACTATGTCACACCAGTCAGAGTTTAGCAGGGTAACTAACTCACACCAGTCAGAGTGTAGCAGGGTAATTAACTCACACCAGTCAGAATGTAGCAGGATAACTAACTCACACCAGTCAGAATGTAAAAGGGTAACTAACTCACAGCAGTCAGAATGTAGCAGGGTAACTAACCCACACCAGTCAGAGTGTAGCAGGGTAACTAACTCACAGCAGTCAGAGTGTAGCAGGGTAACTAACTCACACCAGTCAGAATGTAGCAGGGTAACTAACTCACACCAGTCAGAGTGTAGCAGGGTAACTAACTCACACCAGTCAGAGTGTAGCAGGGTAACTAACTCACACCAGTCAGAGTGTAGCAGGGTAACTAACTCACACCAGTCAGAGTGTAGCAGGGTAACTAACTCACACCAGTCAGAATGTAGCAGGGTAACTAACTCACAGCAGTCAGAGTGTAGCAGGGTAACTAACTCACACCAGTCAGAGTGTAGCAGGGTAACTAACTCACACCAGTCAGAGTGTAGCAGGGTAACTAACTCACACCAGTCAGAATGTAGCAGGGTAACTAACTCACACCAGTCAGAATGTAGCAGGGTAACTAACTCACACCAGTCAGAGTGTAGCAGGGTAACTAACTCACACCAGTCAGAGTGTAGCAGGGTAACTAACTCACACCAGTCAGAATGTAGCAGGGTAACTAACTCACACCAGTCAGAGTGTAGCAGGTAACTAACTCACACCAGTCAGAATGTAGCAGGGTAACTAACTCACACCAGTCAGAGTGTAGCAGGGTAACTAACTCACACCAGTCAGAGTGTAGCAGGGTAACTAACTCACACCAGTCAGAGTGTAGCAGGGTAACTAACTCACACCAGTCAGAGTGTAGCAGGGTAACTAACTCACACCAGTCAGAATGTAGCAGGGTAACTAACTCACAGCAGTCAGAGTGTAGCAGGGTAACTAACTCACACCAGTCAGAGTGTAGCAGGGTAACTAACTCACACCAGTCAGAGTGTAGCAGGGTAACTAACTCACACCAGTCAGAGTGTAGCAGGGTAACTAACTCACACCAGTCAGAATGTAGCAGGGTAACTAACTCACACCAGTCAGAGTGTAGCAGGGTAACTAACTCACACCAGTCAGAGTGTAGCAGGGTAACTAACTCACACCAGTCAGAGTGATAACTAACTCACAGCAGTCAGGGTAATTAACTCACACCAGTCAGAGTGTAGCAGGGTAACTAACTCACACCAGTCAGAGTGTAGCAGGGTAACTAACTCACACCAGTCAGAATGTAGCAGGGTAACTAACTCACACCAGTCAGAATGTAGCAGGGTAACTAACTCACACCAGTCAGAGTGTAGCAGGGTAACTAACTCACACCAGTCAGAGTGTAGCAGGGTAACTAACTCACACCAGTCAGAGTGTAGCAGGGTAACTAACTCACAGCAGTCAGAATGTAGCAGGGTAACTAACCCACACCAGTCAGAGTGTAGCAGGGTAACTAACTCACAGCAGTCAGAGTGTAGCAGGGTAACTAACTCACACCAGTCAGAATGTAGCAGGGTAACTAACTCACACCAGTCAGAGTGTAGCAGGGTAACTAACTCACACCAGTCAGAATGTAGCAGGGTAACTAACTCACACCAGTCAGAGTGTAGCAGGGTAACTAACTCACACCAGTCAGAGTGTAGCAGGGTAACTAACTCACACCAGTCAGAGTGTAGCAGGTAACTAACTCACACCAGTCAGAGTGTAGCAGGGTAACTAACTCACACCAGTCAGAGTGTAGCAGGGTAACTAACTCACACCAGTCAGAGGGTGTAGCAGGGTAACTAACTCACACCAGTCAGAATGTAGCAGGGTAACTAACTCACAGCAGTCAGAGTGTAGCAGGGTAACTAACTCACACCAGTCAGAGTGTAGCAGGGTAACTAACTCACACCAGTCAGAGTGTAGCAGGGTAACTAACTCACACCAGTCAGAGTGTAGCAGGGTAACTAACTCACACCAGTCAGAGTGTAGCAGGGTAACTAACTCACACCAGTCAGAATGTAGCAGGGTAACTAACTCACAGCAGTCAGAGTGTAGCAGGGTAACTAACTCACACCAGTCAGAGTGTAGCAGGGTAACTAACTCACAACAGTCAGAATGTAGCAGGGTAACTAACTCACAGCAGTCAGAGTGTAGCAGGGTAACTAACTCACACCAGTCAGAATGTAGCAGGGTAACTATGTCACACCAGTCAGAGTTTAGCAGGGTAACTAACTCACACCAGTCAGAGTGTAGCAGGGTAATTAACTCACACCAGTCAGAATGTAGCAGGATAACTAACTCACACCAGTCAGAATGTAAAAGGGTAACTAACTCACAGCAGTCAGAATGTAGCAGGGTAACTAACCCACACCAGTCAGAGTGTAGCAGGGTAACTAACTCACAGCAGTCAGAGTGTAGCAGGGTAACTAACTCACACCAGTCAGAATGTAGCAGGGTAACTAACTCACACCAGTCAGAGTGTAGCAGGGTAACTAACTCACACCAGTCAGAGTGTAGCAGGGTAACTAACTCACACCAGTCAGAGTGTAGCAGGGTAACTAACTCACACCAGTCAGAGTGTAGCAGGGTAACTAACTCACACCAGTCAGAATGTAGCAGGGTAACTAACTCACAGCAGTCAGAGTGTAGCAGGGTAACTAACTCACACCAGTCAGAGTGTAGCAGGGTAACTAACTCACACCAGTCAGAGTGTAGCAGGGTAACTAACTCACACCAGTCAGAGTGTAGCAGGATAACTAACTCACAGCAGTCAGAGTGTAGCAGGGTAACTAACTCACACCAGTCAGAATGTAGCAGGGTAACTAACTCACACCAGTCAGAATGTAGCAGGGTAACTAAGTCACACCAGTCAGAGTGTAGCAGGGAAACTAACTCACACCAGTCAGGGTGTAGCAGGGTAACTAACTCACACCAGTCAGAGTTTAGCAGGGTAACTAACTCACACCAGTCAGAGTGTAGCAGGGTAATTAACTCACACCAGTCAGAGTGTAGCAGGGTAACTAACTCACACCAGTCAGAGTGTAGCAGGGTAACTAACTCACACCAGTCAGAGTGTAGCAGGGTAACTAACTCACACCAGTCAGAATGTAGCAGGGTAACTAACTCACACCAGTCAGAATGTAGCAGGGTAACTAACTCACACCAGTCAGAGTGTAGCAGGGTAACTAACTCACACCAGTCAGAGTGTAGCAGGGTAACTAACTCACACCAGTCAGAGTGTAGCAGGGTAACTAACTCACACCAGTCAGAGTGTAGCAGGGTAACTAACTCACACCAGTCAGAATGTAGCAGGGTAACTAACTCACAGCAGTCAGAGTGTAGCAGGGTAACTAACTCGCACCAGTCAGAGTGTAGCAGGGTAACTAACTCACACCAGTCAGAGTGTAGCAGGGTAACTAACTCACAGCAGTCTGAGTGTAGCAGGGTAACTAACTCACACCAGTCAGAATGTAGCAGGATAACTAACTCACAGCAGTCAGAGTGTAGCAGGGTAACTAACTCACACCAGTCAGAGTGTAGCAGGGTAACTAACTCACACCAGTCAGAGTGTAGCAGGGTAACTAACTCACACCAGTCAGAGTGTAGCAGGGTAACTAACTCACACCAGTCAGAATGTAGCAGGATAACTAACTCACAGCAGTCAGAGTGTAGCAGGGTAACTAACTCACACCAGTCAGAATGTAGCAGGGTAACTAAGTCACACCAGTCAGAGTGTAGCAGGGTAACTAACTCACACCAGTCAGAGTGTAGCAGGGTAACTAACTCACACCAGTCAGAGTGTAGCAGGGTAACTAACTCACACCAGTCAGAATGTAGCATGGTAACTAACTCACACCAGTCAGAGTGTAGCAGGGTAACTAACTCACACCAGTCAGAGTGTAGCAGGGTAACTAACTCACACCAGTCAGAGTGTAGCAGGGTAACTAACTCACACCAGTCAGAGTGTAGCAGGGTAACTAACTCACACCAGTCAGAGTGTAGCAGGGTACTTACTCACACCAGTCAGAGTGTAGCAGGGTAACTAACTCACAGCAGTCAGAGTGTAGCAGGGTAACTAACTCACACCAGTCAGAATGTAGCAGGGTAACTATGTCACACCAGTCAGAGTGTAGCAGGGTAACTAACTCACACCAGTCAGAGTTTAGCAGGGTAACTAACTCACACCAGTCAGAGTGTAGCAGGGTAATTAACTCACACCAGTCAGAATGTAGCAGGATAACTAACTCACACCAGTCAGAATGTAGCAGGGTAACTAACTCACAGCAGTCAGAATGTAGCAGGGTAACTAACCCACACCAGTCAGAGTGTAGCAGGGTAACTAACTCACAGCAGTCAGAGTGTAGCAGGGTAACTAACTCACACCAGTCAGAATGTAGCAGGGTAACTAACTCACACCAGTCAGAGTGTAGCAGGGTAACTAACTCACACCAGTCAGAGTGTAGCAGGGTAACTAACTCACACCAGTCAGAGTGTAGCTGGGTAATTAACTCACACCAGTCAGAGTGTAGCAGGGTAACTAACTCACACCAGTCAGAGTGTAGCAGGGTAACTAACTCACACCAGTCAGAATGTAGCAGGGTAACTAACTCACAGCAGTCAGAGTGTAGCAGGGTAACTAACTCGCACCAGTCAGAGTGTAGCAGGGTAACTAACTCACACCAGTCAGAGTGTAGCAGGGTAACTAACTCACACCAGTCAGAGTGTAGCAGGGTAACTAACTCACAACAGTCAGAATGTAGCAGGGTAACTAAGTCACACCAGTCAGAATGTAGCAGGGTAACTAAGTCACACCAGTCAGAGTGTAGCAGGGTAACTAACTCACACCAGTCAGAGTGTAGCAGGGTAACTAACTCACACCAGTCAGAATGTAGCAGGGTAACTAACTCACAGCAGTCAGAGTGTAGCAGGGTAACTAACTCACACCAGTCAGAGTGTAGCAGGGTAACTAACTCACACCAGTCAGAGTGTAGCAGGGTAACTAACTCACACCAGTCAGAGTGTAGCAGGGTAACTAACTCACACCAGTCAGAGTGTAGCAGGGTAACTAACTCACACCAGTCAGAGTGTAGCAGGGTAACTAACTCACACCAGTCAGAGTGTAGCAGGGTAACTAACTCACACCAGTCAGAGTGTAGCAGGGTAACTAACTCACAACAGTCAGAATGTAGCAGGGTAACTAACTCACACCAGTCAGAGTGTAGCAGGGTAACTAACTCACACCAGTCAGAATGTAGCAGGGTAACTAACTCACACCAGTCAGAGTTTAGCAGGGTAACTAACTCACACCAGTCAGAGTGTAGCAGGGTAATTAACTCACACCAGTCAGAATGTAGCAGGATAACTAACTCACACCAGTCAGAATGTAGCAGGGTAACTAACTCACAGCAGTCAGAATGTAGCAGGGTAACTAACTCACACCAGTCAGAGTGTAGCAGGGTAACTAACTCACAGCAGTCAGAGTGTAGCAGGGTAACTAACTCACACCAGTCAGAATGTAGCAGGGTAACTAACTCACACCAGTCAGAGTGTAGCAGGGTAACTAACTCACACCAGTCAGAGTGTAGCAGGGTAACTAACTCACACCAGTCAGCAGGGTGTTTAGCAGGGTAACTAACTCACACCAGTCAGGGTAATTAACTCACACCAGTCAGAATGTAGCAGGATAACTAACTCACACCAGTCAGAATGTAGCAGGGTAACTAACTCACACCAGTCAGAATGTAGCAGGGTAACTAACCCACACCAGTCTAGCAGGGTAACTAACTCACAGCAGTCAGAGTGTAGCAGTCAGTCAGTGTAGCAGGGTAACTAACTCACACCAGTCAGAGTGTAGCAGGGTAACTAACTCACACCAGTCAGAGTGTAGCAGGGTAACTAACTCACACCAGTCAGAGTGTAGCAGGGTAACTAACTCACACCAGTCAGAATGTAGCAGGGTAACTAACTCACAGCAGTCAGAGTGTAGCAGGGTAACTAACTCACACCAGTCAGAGTGTAGCAGGGTAACTAACTCACACCAGTCAGAGTGTAGCAGGGTAACTAACTCACACCAGTCAGAGTGTAGCAGGGTAACTAACTCACACCAGTCAGAGTGTAGCAGGGTAACTAACTCACACCAGTCAGAATGTAGCAGGGTAACTAACTCACAGCAGTCAGAGTGTAGCAGGGTAACTAACTCACAACAGTCAGAATGTAGCAGGGTAACTAACTCACAGCAGTCAGAGTGTAGCAGGGTAACTAACTCACACCAGTCAGAATGTAGCAGGGTAACTATGTCACACCAGTCAGAGGCAGGGTAACTAACTCACACCAGTCAGAGTGTAGCAGGGTAACTAACTCACACCAGTCAGAATGTAGCAGGATAACTAACTCACACCAGTCAGAATGTAAAAGGGTAACTAACTCACAGCAGTCAGAATGTAGCAGGGTAACTAACCCACACCAGTCAGAGTGTAGCAGGGTAACTAACTCACAGCAGTCAGAGTGTAGCAGTAACTAACTCACACCAGTCAGAATGTAGCAGGGTAACTAACTCACACCAGTCAGAGTGTAGCAGGGTAACTAACTCACACCAGTCAGAGTGTAGCAGGGTAACTAACTCACACCAGTCAGAGTGTAGCAGGGTAACTAACTCACACCAGTCAGAGTGTAGCAGGGTAACTAACTCACACCAGTCAGAATGTAGCAGGGTAACTAACTCACAGCAGTCAGAGTGTAGCAGGGTAACTAACTCACACCAGTCAGAGTGTAGCAGGGTAACTAACTCACACCAGTCAGAGTGTAGCAGGGTAACTAACTCACACCAGTCAGAGTGTAGCAGGGTAACTAACTCACAGCAGTCAGAGTGTAGCAGGGTAACTAACTCACACCAGTCAGAATGTAGCAGGGTAACTAACTCACACCAGTCAGAATGTAGCAGGGTAACTAAGTCACACCAGTCAGAGTGTAGCAGGGAAACTAACTCACACCAGTCAGGGTGTAGCAGGGTAACTAACTCACACCAGTCAGAGTGTAGCAGGGTAACTAACTACCAGTCAGAGTGTAGCAGGGTAATTAACTCACACCAGTCAGAGTGTAGCAGGGTAACTAACTCACACCAGTCAGAGTGTAGCAGGGTAACTAACTCACACCAGTCAGAATGTAGCAGGGTAACTAACTCACACCAGTCAGAATGTAGCAGGGTAACTAACTCACACCAGTCAGAGTGTAGCAGGGTAACTAACTCACACCAGTCAGAGTGTAGCAGGGTAATTAACTCACACCAGTCAGAGTGTAGCAGGGTAACTAACTCACACCAGTCAGAGTGTAGCAGGGTAACTAACTCACACCAGTCAGAATGTAGCAGGGTAACTAACTCACAGCAGTCAGAGTGTAGCAGGGTAACTAACTCGCACCAGTCAGAGTGTAGCAGGGTAACTAACTCACACCAGTCAGAGTGTAGCAGGGTAACTAACTCACACCAGTCAGAGTGTAGCAGGGTAACTAACTCACACAGTCAGAATGTAGCAGGATAACTAACTCACAGCAGTCAGAGTGTAGCAGGGTAACTAACTCACACCAGTCAGAGTGTAGCAGGGTAACTAACTCACACCAGTCAGAGTGTAGCAGGGTAACTAACTCACACCAGTCAGAGTGTAGCAGGGTAACTAACTCACACCAGTCAGAATGTAGCAGGATAACTAACTCACAGCAGTCAGAGTGTAGCAGGGTAACTAACTCACACCAGTCAGAATGTAGCAGGGTAACTAAGTCACACCAGTCAGAGTGTAGCAGGGTAACTAACTCACACCAGTCAGAGTGTAGCAGGGTAACTAACTCACACCAGTCAGAGTGTAGCAGGGTAACTAACTCACACCAGTCAGAATGTAGCAGGGTAACTAACTCACACCAGTCAGAGTGTAGCAGGGTAACTAACTCACACCAGTCAGAGTGTAGCAGGGTAACTAACTCACACCAGTCAGAGTGTAGCAGGGTAACTAACTCACACCAGTCAGAGTGTAGCAGGGTAACTAACTCACACCAGTCAGAGTGTAGTCAGTCAGAGTGTAGCAGGGTAACTAACTCACACCAGTCAGAATGTAGCAGGGTAACTAACTCACACCAGTCAGAGTGTAGCAGGGTAACTAACTCACACCAGTCAGAGTTTAGCAGGGTAACTAACTCACACCAGTCAGAGTGTAGCAGGGTAATTAACTCACACCAGTCAGAATGTAGCAGGATAACTAACTCACACCAGTCAGAATGTAGCAGGGTAACTAACTCACAGCAGTCAGAATGTAGCAGGGTAACTAACCCACACCAGTCAGAGTGTAGCAGGGTAACTAACTCACAGCAGTCAGAGTGTAGCAGGGTAACTAACTCACACCAGTCAGAATGTAGCAGGGTAACTAACTCACACCAGTCAGAGTGTAGCAGGGTAACTAACTCACACCAGTCAGAGTGTAGCAGGGTAACTAACTCACACCAGTCAGAGTGTAGCAGGGTAACTAACTCACACCAGTCAGAGTGTAGCAGGGTAACTAACTCACACCAGTCAGAGTGTAGCAGGGTAACTAACTCACACCAGTCAGAATGTAGCAGGGTAACTAACTCACAGCAGTCAGAGTGTAGCAGGGTAACTAACTCGCACCAGTCAGAGTGTAGCAGGGTAACTAACTCACACCAGTCAGAGTGTAGCAGGGTAACTAACTCACACCAGTCAGAGTGTAGCAGGGTAACTAACTCACAACAGTCAGAATGTAGCAGGGTAACTAAGTCACACCAGTCAGAATGTAGCAGGGTAACTAAGTCACACCAGTCAGAGTGTAGCAGGGTAACTAACTCACACCAGTCAGAGTGTAGCAGGGTAACTAACTCACACCAGTCAGAGTGTAGCAGGGTAACTAACTCACACCAGTCAGAATGTAGCATGGTAACTAACTCACACCAGTCAGAGTGTAGCAGGGTAACTAACTCACACCAGTCAGAGTGTAGCAGGGTAACTAACTCACACCAGTCAGAGTGTAGCAGGGTAACTAACTCACACCAGTCAGAGTGTAGCAGGGTAACTAACTCACACCAGTCAGAGTGTAGCAGGGTAACTAACTCACACCAGTCAGAGTGTAGCAGGGTAACTAACTCACAGCAGTCAGAGTGTAGCAGGGTAACTAACTCACACCAGTCAGAATGTAGCAGGGTAACTATGTCACACCAGTCAGAGTGTAGCAGGGTAACTAACTCACACCAGTCAGAGTTTAGCAGGGTAACTAACTCACACCAGTCAGAGTGTAGCAGGGTAATTAACTCACACCAGTCAGAATGTAGCAGGATAACTAACTCACACCAGTCAGAATGTAGCAGGGTAACTAACTCACAGCAGTCAGAATGTAGCAGGGTAACTAACCCACACCAGTCAGAGTGTAGCAGGGTAACTAACTCACAGCAGTCAGAGTGTAGCAGGGTAACTAACTCACACCAGTCAGAATGTAGCAGGGTAACTAACTCACACCAGTCAGAGTGTAGCAGGGTAACTAACTCACACCAGTCAGAGTGTAGCAGGGTAACTAACTCACACCAGTCAGAGTGTAGCTGGGTAATTAACTCACACCAGTCAGAGTGTAGCAGGGTAACTAACTCACACCAGTCAGAGTGTAGCAGGGTAACTAACTCACACCAGTCAGAATGTAGCAGGGTAACTAACTCACAGCAGTCAGAGTGTAGCAGGGTAACTAACTCGCACCAGTCAGAGTGTAGCAGGGTAACTAACTCACACCAGTCAGAGTGTAGCAGGGTAACTAACTCACACCAGTCAGAGTGTAGCAGGGTAACTAACTCACACCAGTCAGAGTGTAGCAGGGTAACTAACTCACACCAGTCAGAGTGTAGCAGGGTAACTAACTCACACCAGTCAGAGTGTAGCAGGGTAACCAGTCACACCAGTCAGAGTGTAGCAGGGTAACTAACTCACAACTCACACCAGTCAGAGTGTAGCAGGGTAACTAACTCACACCAGTCAGAGTGTCACACCAGTCAGAGTGTAGCAGGGTAACTAACTCACACCAGTCAGAGTGTAGCAGGGTAACTAACTCACACCAGTCAGAATGTAGCAGGGTAACTAACTCACACCAGTCAGAGTGTAGCAGGGTAACTAACTCACACCAGTCAGAGTGTAGCAGGGTAACTAACTCACACCAGTCAGAGTGTAGCAGGGTAACTAACTCACACCAGTCAGAGTGTAGCAGGGTAACTAACTCACACCAGTCAGAATGTAGCAGGGTAACTAACTCACAGCAGTCAGAGTGTAGCAGGGTAACTAACTCACACCAGTCAGAGTGTAGCAGGGTAACTAACTCACACCAGTCAGAGTGTAGCAGGGTAACTAACTCACACCAGTCAGAATGTAGCAGGGTAACTAACTCAAGCAGTCAGAGTGTAGCAGGGTAACTAACTCACACCAGTCAGTCAGTAACTAACTCACAACAGTCAGAATGTAGCAGGGTAACTAACTCACAGCAGTCAGAGTGTAGCAGGGTAACTAACTCACACCAGTCAGAATGTAGCAGGGTAACTAACTCACACCAGTCAGAGTTTAGCAGGGTAACTAACTCACACCAGTCAGAGTGTAGCAGGGTAATTAACTCACACCAGTCAGATGTAGCAGGTCACACCAGTCAGAATGTAAAGGGTAACTAACTCACACCAGTCAGAATGTAGCAGGGTAACTAACTCACACCAGTCAGAGTGTAGCAGGGTAACTAACTCACAGCAGTCAGAGTGTAGCAGGGTAACTAACTCACACCAGTCAGAGTGTAGCAGGGTAATTAACTCACACCAGTCAGAATGTAGCAGGATAACTAACTCACACCAGTCAGAGTGTAGCAGGGTAACTAACTAACCCACACCAGTCAGAGTGTAGCAGGGTAACTAACTCACAGCAGTCAGAGTGTAGCAGGGTAACTAACTCACACCAGTCAGAATGTAGCAGGGTAACTAACTCACACCAGTCAGAGTGTAGCAGGGTAACTAACTCACACCAGTCAGAGTGTAGCAGGGTAACTAACTCACACCAGTCAGAGTGTAGCAGGGTAACTAACAGTCAGAGTGTAGCAGGGTAACTAACTCACACCAGTCAGAACACAGGGTAACTAACAGCAGTCAGAGTGTAGCAGGGTAACTAACTCACACCAGTCAGAGTGTAGCAGGGTAACTAACTCACACCAGTCAGAGTGTAGCAGGGTAACTAACTCACACCAGTCAGAATGTAGCAGGGTAACTAACTCACAGCAGTCAGAGTGTAGCAGGTAACTAACTCACACCAGTCAGAGTGTAGCAGGGTAACTAACTCACAGCAGTCAGAGTGTAGCAGGGTAACTAACTCACACCAGTCAGAGTGTAGCAGGGTAATTAACTCACACCAGTCAGAATGTAGCAGGATAACTAACTCACACCAGTCAGAATGTAGCAGGGTAACTAACTCACAGCAGTCAGAATGTAGCAGGGTAACTAACTCACACCAGTCAGAGTGTAGCAGGGTAACTAACTCACACCAGTCAGACCAGTCAGAGTGTAGCAGGGTAACTAACTCACACCAGTCAGAGTGTAGCAGGGTAACTAACTCACACCAGTCAGAATGTAGCAGGGTAACTAACTCACAGCAGTCAGAGTGTAGCAGGGTAACTAACTCACACCAGTCAGAGTGTAGCAGGGTAACTAACTCACACCAGTCAGAGTGTAGCAGGGTAACTAACTCACACCAGTCAGAATGTAGCAGGGTAACTAACTCACACCAGTCAGAGTGTAGCAGGGTAACTAACTCACACCAGTCAGAGTGTAGCAGGGTAACTAACTCACAACAGTCAGAATGTAGCAGGGTAACTAACTCACAGC
Source organism: Oncorhynchus nerka (assembly GCF_034236695.1). Lineage (NCBI taxonomy): Eukaryota > Metazoa > Chordata > Actinopteri > Salmoniformes > Salmonidae > Oncorhynchus > Oncorhynchus nerka. The sequence goes on from NC_088404.1 coordinate 4,628,500, forward strand.
AGTCAGAGTGTAGCAGGGTAACTAACTCACACCAGTCAGAATGTAGCAGGGTAACTATGTCACACCAGTCAGAGTTTAGCAGGGTAACTAACTCACACCAGTCAGAGTGTAGCAGGGTAATTAACTCACACCAGTCAGAATGTAGCAGGATAACTAACTCACACCAGTCAGAATGTAAAAGGGTAACTAACTCACAGCAGTCAGAATGTAGCAGGGTAACTAACCCACACCAGTCAGAGTGTAGCAGGGTAACTAACTCACAGCAGTCAGAGTGTAGCAGGGTAACTAACTCACACCAGTCAGAATGTAGCAGGGTAACTAACTCACACCAGTCAGAGTGTAGCAGGGTAACTAACTCACACCAGTCAGAGTGTAGCAGGGTAACTAACTCACACCAGTCAGAGTGTAGCAGGGTAACTGTCACACCAGTCAGAGTGGCAGGGTAACTAACTCACACCAGTCAGAATGTAGCAGGGTAACTAACTCACAGCAGTCAGAGTGTAGCAGGGTAACTAACTCACACCAGTCAGAGTGTAGCAGGGTAACTAACTCACACCAGTCAGAGTGTAGCAGGGTAACTAACTCACACCAGTCAGAGTGTAGCAGGGTAACTAACTCACACCAGTCAGCAGGATAACTAACTCACACCAGTCAGAATGCAGGGGCAGTCAGAAACAGGGTAACTCACACCAGTCAGAGTGTAGCAGGGTAACTAACTCACAGCAGTCAGAGTGTAGCAGGGTAACTAACTCACACCAGTCAGAATGTAGCAGGGTAACTAACTCACACCAGTCAGAGTGTAGCAGGGTAACTAACTCACACCAGTCAGAATGTAGCAGGGTAACTAACTCACAGCAGTCAAGTGTAGCAGGGTAACTAACTCACAGTCAGTCAGAGAATGTAGCAGGGTAACTAACTCACAGCAGTCAGAGTGTAGCAGGGTAACTAACTCACACCAGTCAGAATGTAGCAGGGTAACTATGTCACACCAGTCAGAGTTTAGCAGGGTAACTAACTCACACCAGTCAGAGTGTAGCAGGGTAATTAACTCACACCAGTCAGAATGTAGCAGGGTCAGAGTGTAGCAGGGTAACTAACTCACACCAGTCAGAGTGTAGCAGGGTAACTAACTCACACCAGTCAGAGT